>NC_060149.1:937104789-937459863 GCF_021461385.2 Schistocerca piceifrons
TCACAGGAGAGGTTCAAATCATAGAGAGTTAGAGTGTCAGTCCTCTTGTACTTAAGTCGGCATTGTGCCTTTGGATTTAATTCCAATGAAATTTCTGTGTTTCATCGTCAATAAGAAGTAGCAAGGTATACAGTAAACCTGAAGTGAAGCATCGGAATCGAAAACTGGAATCACACGAGTGGTTCAAATCACAGAGATTTCGAGTGTCAGTCCGCTAGTACTTATGTCGGCATTGTGCCTTTTGAATTTAATTCCGAGGCAATGTCTGTGTTTCATCGTCAATAGGATGTGCAAGGTATACAGTAAACCTGAAGTGAAGCATCGGAATCTAAAATTGGACTCACAGGAGAGGTTCAAATCATAGAAAGGGAGAGTGTCAGTCCTCTTGTACTTAAGTCGGCATTGTGCCTTTTGTATTAAATTCGGATGCAATATCTGTGTTACATCGTCAATAAGAAGTTCCAAGGTATGCAATAAACTTGAAGTGAAGCATCGGAATTTAAAACTGGACTCACAGGAGAGGTTCAAATCATAGAAAGTGAGAGTGCCAGTCCTCTTGTACTTAAGTCGGCATTGTGCCTTTTGTATTAAATTCGGATGCAATATCTGTATTTCATCGTCAATTAGAAGGCTCAAGGGATGCAGCAAACCTGAAGTGAAGCATCGGAATCTAAAACTGGACTCACATGAGGGGTTCAAATCAATAGTTAGAGTGTCAGTCCTCTTGTACTTAAGTCGGCATTGTGCCTTTTGAATTTAATTCCAATGCAATTTCTGTGTTTCATCGTCAATACGAAGATGCAAGGTAGCCAGTAAACCTGAAGTGAAGCATCGGAATTTAAAACTGGAATCACAGGAGAGGTTCAAATCATAGAGAGTTAGAGTGTCAGTCCTCTTGTACTTAAGTCGGCATTGTGCCTTTTGAATTTAATTCCGATGCAATTTCTATGTTTCATCGTCAATAAGAAGGTTCAAGGTATACAGTAAACCTGAAGGGAAGCATCGGAATCTAAAACTGGACTCACAGGAGAGGTTCAAATCATAGAAAGCGAGAGTGTCAGGCCTCTTTTACTTACGTCGGCATTGTGCCTTTTGAATTTAATTCCAATGCAATTTCTGTGTTTCATCGTCAATAAGAAGGTGCAAGGTATACAGTAATCCTGAAGTGCAGCATCGGAATCTAAAACTGGAATCACAGGAGAGGTTCAAATCATAGAGAGTTAGTGTGTCAGTCCGCTAGTACTAATGTCGGCATTCTGCCTTTTGAATTTAATTTTGAGACAATTTCTGTGTTTCATCGTCAATAGGATGTGCAAGGTATACAGTAAACCTGAAGTGAAGCATCGGAATCTAAAACTGGACTCACAGGAGAGGTTCAAATCATAGAACGACAGAGTGTCAGTCCTCTTGTACTTAAGTCGGCATTGTCCTTTTTGTATTTAATTCGGATGAAATTTCTGTGTTTCATCGACTATTACAAGGTCCAAGGGATGCAGCAAACCTGAAGAGACGCATCGCAATCTAAAACTGGACTCTCAGGAGGGGTTCAAATCATAGATAGTTAGAGTGTCAGTCCACTTGTACTTAAGTCGGCATTGTGCCTTTTGAATTTAATTCCAATGCAATTTCTGTGTTTCATCGTCAATAAGAAGGGGCAAGGTATACAGTAAACCTGAAGTGCAGCATCGGAATCGAAAACTGGAATCACACAAGTGGTTCAAATCATAGAGAATTAGAGTGTCAGTCCGCTAGTACTTATGTCGGCATTGTGCCTTTTGAATTTAATTCCGAGGCGATGTCTGTGTTTCATTGTCAATAGGATGTGCAAGGTATACAGTAAACCTGAAGTGAAGCATCGGAATCTAAAATCGGACTCACAGGAGAGGTTCAAATCATAGAAAGGGAGAGTGTCAGTCCTCTTGTACTTAAGTCGGCATTGTGCCTTTTGTATTAAATTCGGATGCAATATCTGTGCTACATCGTCAATAAGAAGTTCCAAGGTATGCAATAAACTTGAAGTGAAGCATCGGAATTTAAAACGGGACTCACAGGAGAGGTTCAAATCATAGAAAGTGAGAGTGCTAGTCCTCTTGTACTTAAGTCGGCATTGTGCCTATTGTATTAAATTCGGATGCAATATCTGTATTTCATCGTCAATTAGAAGGCCCAAGGGATGCAGCAAACCTGAAGTGAAGCATCGGAATCTAAAACTGGACTCACATGAGGGGTTCAAATCAATAGTTAGAGTGTCAGTCCTCTTGTACTTAAGTCGGCATTGTGCCTTTTGAATTTAATTCCAATGCAATTTCTGTGTTTCATCGTCAATAAGAAGATGCAAGGTAGCCAGTAAACCTGAAGTGAAGCATCGGAATCTAAAACTGGAATCACAGGAGAGGTTCAAATCATAGAGAGTTAGAGTGTCAGTCCTCTTGTACTTAAGTCGGCATTGTGCCTTTTGTATTAAATTCGGATGCAATTTCTGTGTTTCATCGTCAATAAGATGGTCCAAGGGATACAGTAAACCTGAAGTGAAGCATCGGAAAATACAACTGGACTCACTGGAGAGGTTCAAATCATAGAATGTGAGAGTGTCAGTCCTCTTGTACTTAAGTCGGCTTTGTGCCTTTTGTACTAAATTAGGATGCAATTTCTGTGTTTCATCGTCAATAAGAAGGTCCAAGGTGTGCAGTAAACCTGAAGTGAAGCATCAGAATCTAAAACTACACTCAAAGGAGAGGTTCAAATCATAGAAAGGAAGAGTGTCAGTTCTCTTGTACTTAAGTCGTCATTGTGACTTTTGTATTAAATTCGGATGCAATTTCTGAGTTTCATCGTCAAAAGGAATGTCCACGGGATACAGTAAACCTGAAGTGAAGCATCGGAATCTAAAACTGGACTCACAGGAGAGGTTCAAATCATAGAAAGGGAGAGTGTCAGTCCTCTTGTACTTAAGTCGGCATTGTGCCTTTTGTATTAAATACGGATGCAATTTCTGTGTTACATCGTCAATAAGAAGTTGCAAGATATACAGTAAACCTGAAGTGAACCATCGGAATCTAAAACTGGACTCACAGGAGAGGTTCAAATCATAGGAAGTGAGAGTGTCAGTCCTATTGTACTTAAGTCGGCATTGTGCCTTTTGAATTTAATTCCGAGGCAATTTCTGTGTTTCATCGTCAATAGGATATGCTAGGTATACAGTAAACCTGAAGTGAAGCATCGGAATCTAAAACTGGTCTCCCAGGAGGGGTTCAAATCATAGAGAGTTAGAGTGTCTGTCCTCTTGTACTTAACTCGGCATTGTGCCTTTTGAATTTAATTCCAATGCAATTTCTGTGTTTCATCGTCAAAAGTAAGGTGCAAGGTAGCCAGTAAACCTGAAGTGGAGCATCGGAATCTAAACTGGACTCACAGGAGAGGTTCAAATCATAGAGAGTTAGAGTGTCAGTCCTCTTGTACTTAAGTCGGCATTGTGAATTTTGAATTTAATTCCAATGCAATTTCTGTGTTTCATCGTCAATAAGAAGGTTCAAGGTTACAGTAAACCTGAAGTGAAGCATCGGAATCGAAAACTGGAATCACAGGAGTGGTTCAAATCATAGAAAGGAAGAGTGTCAGTTGTCTTGTACTTAAGTCGTCATTGTGACTTTTATATTAAATTCGGATGCAATTTCTGGGTTTCATCGTCAAAAGGAAGGTCCACGGGATACAGTAAACCTGAAGTGAAGCATCGGAATCTAAAACTGGACTCACAGGAGAGGTTCAAACCATAGAAAGGGAGAGTGTCAGTCCTCTTGTACTTAAGTCGGCATTGTGCCTTTTGTATTAAATACGGATGCAATTTCTGTGTTACATCGTCAATAAGAAGTTGCAAGATATACAGTAAACCTGAAGTGAACCATCGGAATCTAAAACTGGACTCACAGGAGAGGTTCAAATCATAGGAAGTGAGAGTGTCAGTCCTATTGTACTTAAGTCGGCATTGTGCCTTTTGAATTTAATTCCGAGGCAATTTCTGTGTTTCATCGTCAATAGGATATGCTAGGTATACAGTAAACCTGAAGTGAAGCATCGGAATCTAAAACTGGTCTCCCAGGAGGGGTTCAAATCATAGAGAGTTAGAGTGTCTGTCCTCTTGTACTTAACTCGGCATTGTGCCTTTTGAATTTAATTCCAATGCAATTTCTGTGTTTCATCCTCAAAAGTAAGGTGCAAGGTAGCCAGTAAACCTGAAGTGGAGCATCGGAATCTAAACTGGACTCACAGGAGAGGTTCAAATCATAGAGAGTTAGAGTGTCAGTCCTCTTGTACTTAAGTCGGCATTGTGAATTTTGAATTTAATTCCAATGCAATTTCTGTGTTTCATCGTCAATAAGAAGGTTCAAGGTTACAGTAAACCTGAAGTGAAGCATCGGAATCGAAAACTGGAATCACAGGAGTGGTTCAAATCATAGAAAGGAAGAGTGTCAGTTGTCTTGTACTTAAGTCGTCATTGTGACTTTTATATTAAATTCGGATGCAATTTCTGGGTTTCATCGTCAAAAGGAAGGTCCACGGGATACAGTAAACCTGAAGTGAAGCATCGGAATCTAAAACTGGACTCACAGGAGAGGTTCAAATCATAGAAAGGGAGAGTGTCTGTCCTCTTGTACTTAAGTCGGCATTGTGCCTTTTGTATTAAATTCGGATGCAATTTCTGTGTTACATCGTCAATAAGATGTTGCAAGATATACAGTAAACCTGAAGTGAACCATCGGAATCTAAAACTGGACTCACAGGAGAGGTTCAAATCATAGGAAGTGAGAGTGTCAGTCCTTTTGTACTTAAGTCGGCATTGTGCCTTTTGAATTTAATTCCAATGCAATTTCTGTGTTTCACCGTCAAAAGGAAGGTGCAAGGTAGCCAGTAAACCTGAAGTGAAGCATCGGAATCTAAAACTGGACTCACAGGAGAGGTTCAAATCATAGAGAGTTAGAGTGTCAGTCCTCTTGTACTTAAGTCGGCATTGTGCCTTTGGATTTAATTCCAATGAAATTTCTGTGTTTCATCGTCAATAAGAAGTAGCAAGGTATACAGTAAACCTGAAGTGAAGCATTGGAATCGAAAACTGGAATCACACGAGTGGTTCAAATCACAGAGATTTCGAGTATCAGTCCGCTAGTACTTATGTCGGCATTGTGCCTTTTGAATTTAATTCCGAGGGAATGTCTGTGTTTCATTGTCAATAGGATGTGCAAGGTATACAGTAAACCTGAAGTGAAGCATCGGAATCTAAAATTGGACTCACAGGAGAGGTTCAAATCATAGAAAGGGAGAGTGTCAGTCCTCTTGTACTTAAGTCTGCATTGTGCCTTTTGTATTAAATTCGGATGCAATATCTGTGTTACATCGTCAATAAGAAGTTCCAAGGTATGCAATAAACTTGAAGTGAAGCATCGGAATTTAAAACTGGACTCACAGGAGAGGTTCAAATCATAGAAAGTGAGAGTGCCAGTCCTCTTGTACTTAAGTCGGCATTGTGCCTTTTGTATTAAATTCGGATGCAATATCTGTATTTCATCGTCAATTAGAAGGCTCAAGGGATGCAGCAAACCTGAAGTGAAGCATCGGAATCTAAAACTGGACTCACATGAGGGGTTCAAATCAATAGTTAGAGTGTCAGTCCTCTTGTACTTAAGTCGGCATTGTGCCTTTTGAATTTAATTCCAATGCAATTTCTGTGTTTCATCGTCAATACGAAGATGCAAGGTAGCCAGTAAACCTGAAGTGAAGCATCGGAATTTAAAACTGGAATCACAGGAGAGGTTCAAATCATAGAGAGTTAGAGTGTCAGTCCTCTTGTACTTAAGTCGGCATTGTGCCTTTTGAATTTAATTCCGATGCAATTTCTATGTTTCATCGTCAATAAGAAGGTTCAAGGTATACAGTAAACCTGAAGGGAAGCATCGGAATCTAAAACTGGACTCACAGGAGAGGTTCAAATCATAGAAAGCGAGAGTGTCAGGCCTCTTTTACTTACGTCGGCATTGTGCCTTTTGAATTTAATTCCAATGCAATTTCTGTGTTTCATCGTCAATAAGAAGGTGCAAGGTATACAGTAATCCTGAAGTGCAGCATCGGAATCTAAAACTGGAATCACAGGAGAGGTTCAAATCATAGAGAGTTAGTGTGTCAGTCCGCTAGTACTAATGTCGGCATTCTGCCTTTTGAATTTAATTTTGAGACAATTTCTGTGTTTCATCGTCAATAGGATGTGCAAGGTATACAGTAAACCTGAAGTGAAGCATCGGAATCTAAAACTGGACTCACAGGAGAGGTTCAAATCATAGAACGACAGAGTGTCAGTCCTCTTGTACTTAAGTCGGCATTGTCCTTTTTGTATTTAATTCGGATGAAATTTCTGTGTTTCATCGACTATTACAAGGTCCAAGGGATGCAGCAAACCTGAAGAGACGCATCGCAATCTAAAACTGGACTCTCAGGAGGGGTTCAAATCATAGATAGTTAGAGTGTCAGTCCACTTGTACTTAAGTCGGCATTGTGCCTTTTGAATTTAATTCCAATGCAATTTCTGTGTTTCATCGTCAATAAGAAGGGGCAAGGTATACAGTAAACCTGAAGTGCAGCATCGGAATCGAAAACTGGAATCACACAAGTGGTTCAAATCATAGAGAATTAGAGTGTCAGTCCGCTAGTACTTATGTCGGCATTGTGCCTTTTGAATTTAATTCCGAGGCAATGTCTGTGTTTCATTGTCAATAGGATGTGCAAGGTATACAGTAAACCTGAAGTGAAGCATCGGAATCTAAAATCGGACTCACAGGAGAGGTTCAAATCATAGAAAGGGAGAGTGTCAGTCCTCTTGTACTTAAGTCGGCATTGTGCCTTTTGTATTAAATTCGGATGCAATATCTGTGCTACATCGTCAATAAGAAGTTCCAAGGTATGCAATAAACTTGAAGTGAAGCATCGGAATTTAAAACGGGACTCACAGGAGAGGTTCAAATCATAGAAAGTGAGAGTGCTAGTCCTCTTGTACTTAAGTCGGCATTGTGCCTATTGTATTAAATTCGGATGCAATATCTGTATTTCATCGTCAATTAGAAGGCCCAAGGGATGCAGCAAACCTGAAGTGAAGCATCGGAATCTAAAACTGGACTCACATGAGGGGTTCAAATCAATAGTTAGAGTGTCAGTCCTCTTGTACTTAAGTCGGCATTGTGCCTTTTGAATTTAATTCCAATGCAATTTCTGTGTTTCATCGTCAATAAGAAGATGCAAGGTAGCCAGTAAACCTGAAGTGAAGCATCGGAATCTAAAACTGGAATCACAGGAGAGGTTCAAATCATAGAGAGTTAGAGTGTCAGTCCTTTTGTACTTAAGTCGGCATTGTGCCTTTTGAATTTAATTCCGATGCAATTTCTATGTTTCATCGTCAATAAGAAGGTTCAAGGTATACAGTAAACCTGAAGGGAAGCATCGGAATCTAAAACTGGACTCACAGGAGAGGTTCAAATCATAGAAAGCGAGAGTGTCAGGCCTCTTTTACTTAAAGCGGCATTGTGCCTTTTGAATTTAATTCCAATGCAATTTCTGTGTTTCATCGTCAATAAGAAGGTGCAAGGTATACAGTAAACCTGAAGTGAAGCATCGGAATCTAAAACTGGAATCACAAGAGAGGTTCAAATCATAGAGAGTTAGAGTGTCAGTCCGCTAGTACTTATGTCGGCATTGTGCCTTTTGAATTTAATTTTGAGGCAATTTCTGTGTTTCATCGTCAATAGGATGTGCAAGGTATACAGTAAACCTGAAGTGAAGCATCGGAATCTAAAACTGGACTCACAGGAGAGGTTCAAATCATAGAACGACAGAGTGTCAGTCCTCTTGTACTTAAGTCGGCATTGTCCTTTTTGTATTTAATTCGGATGCAATTTCTGTGTTTCATCGACTATTACAAGGTCCAAGGGATGCAGCAAACCTGAAGAGACGCATCCCAATCTAAAACTGGACTCACACGAGGGGTTCAAATCATAGATAGTTAGAGTGTCAGTCCTCTTGTACTTAAGTCGGCATTGTGCCTTTTGAATTTAATTCCAATGCAATTTCTGTGTTTCATCGTCAATAAGAAGGGGCAAGGTATACAGTAAACCTGAAGTGCAGCATCGGAGTCGAAAACTGGAATCACAGGAGTGGTTCAAATCATAGAGAATTAGAGTGTCAGTCCGCTAGTACTTATGTCGGCATTGTGCCTTTTGAATTTAATTCCGAGGCAATGTCTGTGTTTCATCGTCAATAGGATGTGCAAGGTATACAGTAAACCTGAAGTGAAGTATCGGAATCTAAAACTGGACTCCCAGGAGAGGTTCAGATCACAGAAAGTAAGAGTGTCAGTCCTCTTTTACTTAAGTAGGCATTGTGCTTTTTGTATTAAATTCGGATGCAATTTCTGTGTTTCATCATCAATAAGAAGGTCCAAGGGATACAGTAAACCTGAAATGAAGCATCGGAATCTAAAACTGGACTCACAGGAGAGTTTCAAATCATAGAAAGGGAGAGTGTCAGTCCTCTAGTACTTAAGTCGGCATTGTGCCTTTTGTATTAAATTCGCATGCAATTTCTGTGCTTCATCGTCAATAAGAAGGTCCAAGGGATACAGTTAACCTGAAGTGAAGCATCGGAATCTAAAATTGGACTCACAGGAGAGGTTCAAATCATAGAAAGGGAGAGTGTCAGTCCTCTTGTACTTAAGTCGGCATTGTGCCTTTTGTATTAAGTTCGGATGCAATATCTGTGCTACATCGTCAATAAGAAGTTCCAAGGTATGCAATAAACCTGAAGTGAAGCATCGGAATTTAAAACTGGACTCACAGGAGAGGTTCAAATCATAGAAAGTGAGAGTGCCAGTCCTCTTGTACTTAAGTCGGCATTGTGCCATTTGTATTAAATTCGGATGCTATTTCTGTATTTCATCGTCAATTAGAAGGCCCAAGGGATGCAGCAAACCTGAAGTGAAGCATCGGAATCTAAAACTGGACTCACAGGAGGGGTTCAAATCAATAGTTGGAGGGTCAGTCCTCTTGTACTTAAGTCGGCATTGTGCCTTTTGAATTTAATTCCACTGCAATTTCTGTGTTTCATCGTCTATAAGAAGATGCAAGGTAGCCAGTAAACCTGAAGTGAAGCATCGGAATCTAAAACTGGAATCACAGGAGAGGTTCAAATCGTAGAGAGTTAAGGTGTCAGTCCTCTTGTACTTAAGTCGGCATTGTGCCTTTTGAATTTAATTCCGATGCAATTTCTATGTTTCATCGTCAATAAGAAGGTGCAAGGTATACAGTAAACCTGAAGTGCAGCATCGGAATCTAAAACTGGACTCACAGGAGAGGTTCAAATCATAGAAAGCGAGAGTGTCAGGCCTCTTTTACTTAAGTCGGCATTGTGCCTTTTGAATTTCATTCCAATGCAATTTCTGTGTTTCATCGTCAATAAGAAGGTGCAAGGTATACAGTAAACCTGAAGTGAAGCATCGGAATCTAAAACTGGAATCACAGGAGAGGTTCAAATCATAGAGAGTTAGAGTGTCAGTCCGCTAGTACTTATGTCGGCATTGTGCCTTTTGAATTTAATTTTGAGGCAATTTCTGTGTTTCATCGTCAATAGGATGTGCAAGGTATACAGTAAACCTGAAGTGAAGCATCGGAATCTAAAACTTGACTCACAGGAGAGGTTCAAATCATAGAAAGAGCGAGTGTCAGTCCTCTTGTACTTAAGTCGGCATTGTGCCTTTTGTATTAAATTCGGATGCAATTTCTGTGTTTCATCGTCAATTAGAAGATCCAAGTGATGCAGCAAACCTGAAGTGAAGCATCGGAATCTAAAACTGGACTCACAGGAAAGGTTCAAATCATAGAGAGTTAGAGTGTCAGTCCTCTTGTACTTAAGTCGGCATTGTGCCTCTTGTATTAAATTCGGATGCAATTTCTGTATTTCATCGTCAATAAGAAGGTCCAAGGGATACAGTAAAACTGAAGTGAAGCATCTGAATCGAAAACTGGACACACAGGAGAGGTTCAAATCATAGAAAGAAAGAGTGTAGTCCGCTGGTACTTATGTCGGCATTGTGCCTTTTGTATTATATTCCGATGCAATTTCTGTGTTTCATCGTCCATAAGAAGGTCTAAGGGATACAGTGAACCTGAAGTGATGGATCGGAATCTAAAACTGGACTCATAGGAGAGGTTCAAATCATAGAAAGTGAGAGTGTCAGTCATCTTATACTTAAGTCGGCATTGTGCCTTTTGTACTAAACTTGGATGCAATTTCTGTGTTTCATCGTCAATAAAAACGTCCAAGGTATACAGTAAAACTGAAGTGAAGCATCTGAATCGAAAACTGGACACACAGGAGAGGTTCAAATCATAGAAACAAAGAGTGTAGTCCGCTAGTACTTATGTCGGCATTGTGCCTTTTGTATTAAATTCCGATGCAATTTCTGTGTTTCATCGTCAATAAGAACGTCCAAGGGATACAGTAAGCCAGAAATGAAGCATCGGAATCTAAAACAGGACTCACAGGAGGGGTTCAAATCATTGATAGTTAGAGTGTCAGTCCTCTTATAATTAAGTCGGCATTGTGTCATTTGTATTTAATTACGATGCAATTTCTGTGTCTTATCGTCAATAAGAAGGTGCAAGGTATACAGTAAACCTGAAGTGAAGCATCGGAATCCAAAACTGGACTCGCAGGAGAGGTTCAAATCATAGAGAGTTAGAGTGTCAGTCCTCTTGTACTTAAGTCTGCAGTGTGCTTTTGAATTTAATTCCGATACAATTTCTGTGTTTCATCGTCAATAAGAAGGTGCAAGGTATACAGTAAACATAAAGTGAAGCATCTGAATCTAAAACTGGACTCACAGGAGAGGTTCAAATCATAGAAAGTTAGAGTGTCAGTCCTCTCGTACTTAAGTCGGCATAGTGCCTTTAGAATTTAATTCCGATGCAATTTCTGTGTTTCATCGTCAATAAGAAGGTGCAAGTTATACCGTAAACCTGAAGTGAAGCATCGGAATCTAAAACTGGACTCACAGGAGACGTTCAAATCATAGAGAGACAGAGTGTCAGTAATCTTTTACTTATGTCGGCATTGTGCCTTTAGTATTAATTTCGGATGCAATTTCTGTGTTTCATCGTCAATAAGAAGGTCCAAGGGATACAGTAAATCTGAAGTGAAGCATCGGAAACTAAAACTGGACTCACAGGAGAGGTTCAAATCATAGGAAGTTAGAGTGTCAGTACTCTTGTACTTAAGTCGGCATTGTGCCTTTTGAATTTAATTCCGATGCAATTTCTGTGTTTCATCGCCTATAAGAAGGTCCAAGGGATACAGTAAACCTGAAGTGAAGCATCGGAATCTAAAACTGGACTCACAGGAGAGGTTCAAATCATAGAAAGTGAGAGTGCCAGTCCTCTTGTACTTAAGTCGGCATTGTGCCATTTGTATTAAATTCGGATGCTATTTCTGTATTTCATCGTCAATTAGAAGGCCCAAGGGATGCAGCAAACCTGAAGTGAAGCATCGGAATCTAAAACTGGACTCACAGGAGGGGTTCAAATCAATAGTTGGAGTTTCAGTCCTCTTGTACTTAAGTCGGCATTGTGCCTTTTGAATTTAATTCCACTGCAATTTCTGTGTTTCATCGTCTATAAGAAGATGCAAGGTAGCCAGTAAACCTGAAGTGAAGCATCGGAATCTAAAACTGGAATCACAGGAGAGGTTCAAATCGTAGAGAGTTAGGGTGTCAGTCCTCTTGTACTTAAGTCGGCATTGTGCCTTTTGAATTTAATTCCGATGCAATTTCTATGTTTCATCGTCAATAAGAAGGTGCAAGGTAAACAGTAAACCTGAAGTGCAGCATCGGAATCTAAAACTGGACTCACAGGAGAGGTTCAAATCATAGAAAGCGAGAGTGTCAGGCCTCTTTTACTTAAGTCGGCATTGTGCCTTTTGAATTTAATTCCAATGCAATTTCTGTGTTTCATCGTCAATAAGAAGGTGCAAGGTATACAGTAAACCTGAAGTGAAGCATCGGAATCTAAAACTGGAATCACAGGAGAGGTTCAAATCATAGAGAGTTAGAGTGTCAGTCCGCTAGTACTTATGTCGGCATTGTGCCTTTTGAATTTAATTTTGAGGCAATTTCTGTGATTCATCGTCAATAGGATGTGCAAGGTATACAGTAAACCTGAAGTGAAGCATCGGAATCTAAAACTGGACTCACAGGAGAGGTTCAAATCATAGAAAGAGCGAGTGTCAGTCCTCTTGTACTTAAGTCGGCATTGTGCCTTTTGTATTAAATTCGGATGCAATTTCTGTGTTTCATCGTCAATTAGAAGATCCAAGTGATGCAGCAAACCTGAAGTGAAGCATCGGAATCTAAAACTGGACTCACAGGAAAGGTTCAAATCATAGAGAGTTAGAGTGTCAGTCCTCTTGTACTTAAGTCGGCATTGTGCCTCTTGTATTAAATCCGGTTGCAATTTCTGTATTTCATCGTCAATAAGAAGGTCCAAGGGATACAGTAAAACTGAAGTGAAGCATCTGAATCGAAAACTGGACACACAGGAGAGGTTCAAATCATAGAAAGAAAGAGTGTAGTCCGCTAGTACTTATGTCGGCATTGTGCCTTTTGTATTAAATTCCGATGCAATTTCTGTGTTTCATCGTCCATAAGAAGGTCTAAGGGATACAGTGAACCTGAAGTGATGGATCGGAATCTAAAACTGGACTCATAGGAGAGATTCAAATCATAGAAAGTGAGAGTGTCAGTCCTCTTTTACTTAAGTCGGCATTGTGCCTTTTGTACTAAACTTGGATGCAATTTCTGTGTTTCATCGTCAATAAAAACGTCCAAGGTATACAGTAAAACTGAAGTGAAGCATCTAAATCGAAAACTGGACACACAGGAGAGGTCCAAATCATAGAAAGAAAGAGTGTAGTCCGCTAGTACTTATGTCGGCATTGTGCCTTTTGTATTATATTCCGATGCAATTTCTGTGTTTCATCGTCAATAAGAACGTCCAAGGGATACAGTAAGCCAGAAGTGAAGCATCGGAATCTAAAACAGGACTCACAGGAGGGGTTCAAATCATTGATAGTTAGAGTGTCAGTCCTCTTATAATTAAGTCGGCATTGTGTCATTTGTATTTAATTACGATGCAATTTCTGTGTCTTATCGTCAATAAGAAGGTGCAAGGTATACAGTAAACCTGAAGTGAAGCATCGGAATCCAAAACTGGACTCGCAGGAGAGGTTCAAATCATAGAGAGTTAGAGTGTCAGTCCTCTTGTACTTAAGTCTGCAGTGTGCTTTTGAATTTAATTCCGATACAATTTCTGTGTTTCATCGTCAATAAGAAGGTGCAAGGTATACAGTAAACATAAAGTGAAGCATCTGAATCTAAAACTGGACTCACAGGAGAGGTTCAAATCATAGAAAGTTAGAGTGTCAGTCCTCTCGTACTTAAGTCGGCATAGTGCCTTTAGAATTTAATTCCGATGCAATTTCTGTGTTTCATCGCCTATAAGAAGGTCCAAGGGATACAGTAAACCTGAAGTGAAGCATCGGAATCTAAAACTGGACTCACAGGAGAGGTTCAAATCATAGAAAGTGAGAGTGCCAGTCCTCTTGTACTTAAGTCGGCATTGTGCCATTTGTATTAAATTCGGATGCTATTTCTGTATTTCATCGTCAATTAGAAGGCCCAAGGGATGCAGCAAACCTGAAGTGAAGCATCGGAATCTAAAACTGGACTCACAGGAGGGGTTCAAATCAATAGTTGGAGTTTCAGTCCTCTTGTACTTAAGTCGGCATTGTGCCTTTTGAATTTAATTCCACTGCAATTTCTGTGTTTCATCGTCTATAAGAAGATGCAAGGTAGCCAGTAAACCTGAAGTGAAGCATCGGAATCTAAAACTGGAATCACAGGAGAGGTTCAAATCGTAGAGAGTTAGGGTGTCAGTCCTCTTGTACTTAAGTCGGCATTGTGCCTTTTGAATTTAATTCCGATGCAATTTCTATGTTTCTTCGTCAATAAGAAGGTGCAAGGTAAACAGTAAACCTGAAGTGCAGCATCGGAATCTAAAACTGGACTCACAGGAGAGGTTCAAATCATAGAAAGCGAGAGTGTCAGGCCTCTTTTACTTAAGTCGGCATTGTGGATTTTGAATTTAATTCCAATGCAATTTCTGTGTTTCATCGTCAATAAGAAGGTGCAAGGTATACAGTAAACCTGAAGTGAAGCATCGGAATCTAAAACTGGAATCACAGGAGAGGTTCAAATCATAGAGAGTTAGAGTGTCAGTCCGCTAGTACTTATGTCGGCATTGTGCCTTTTGAATTTAATTTTGAGGCAATTTCTGTGATTCATCGTCAATAGGATGTGCAAGGTATACAGTAAACCTGAAGTGAAGCATCGGAATCTAAAACTGGACTCACAGGAGAGGTTCAAATCATAGAAAGAGCGAGTGTCAGTCCTCTTGTACTTAAGTCGGCATTGTGCCTTTTGTATTAAATTCGGATGCAATTTCTGTGTTTCATCGTCAATTAGAAGATCCAAGTGATGCAGCAAACCTGAAGTGAAGCATCGGAATCTAAAACTGGACTCACAGGAAAGGTTCAAATCATAGAGAGTTAGAGTGTCAGTCCTCTTGTACTTAAGTCGGCATTGTGCCTCTTGTATTAAATCCGGATGCAATTTCTGTATTTCATCGTCAATAAGAAGGTCCAAGGGATACAGTAAAACTGAAGTGAAGCATCTGAATCGAAAACTGGACACACAGGAGAGGTTCAAATCATACAAAGAAAGAGTGTAGTCCGCTAGTACTTATGTCGGCATTGTGCCTTTTGTATTAAATTCCGATGCAATTTCTGTGTTTCATCGTCCATAAGAAGGTCTAAGGGATACAGTGAACCTGAAGTGATGGATCGGAATCTAAAACTGGACTCATAGGAGAGATTCAAATCATAGAAAGTGAGAGTGTTAGTCCTCTTTTACTTAAGTCGGCATTGTGCCTTTTGTACTAAACTTGGATGCAATTTCTGTGTTTCATCGTCAATAAAAACGTCCAAGGTATACAGTAAAACTGAAGTGAAGCATCTGAATCGAAAACTGGACACACAGGAGAGGTCCAAATCATAGAAAGAAAGAGTGTAGTCCGCTAGTACTTATGTCGGATTTGTGCCTTTTGTATTAAATTCCGATGCAATTTCTGTGTTTCGTCGTCAATAAGAACGTCCAAGGGATACAGTAAGCCAGAAGTGAAGCATCGGAATCTAAAACAGGACTCACAGGAGGGGTTCAAATCATTGATAGTTAGAGTGTCAGTCCTCTTATAATTAAGTCGGCATTGTGTCATTTGTATTTAATTACGATGCAATTTCTGTGTCTTATCGTCAATAAGAATGTGCAAGGTATACAGTAAACCTGAAGTGAAGCATCGGAATCCAAAACTGGACTCGCAGGAGAGGTTTAAATCATAGAGAGTTAGAGCGTTAGAGTGTCAGTCCTCTTGTACTTAAGTCTGCATTGTGCTTTTGAATTTAATTCCGATACAATTTCTGTGTTTCATCGTCAATAAGAAGGTGCAAGGTATACAGTAAACCTAAAGTGAAGCATCTGAATCTAAAACTGGACTCACAGGAGAGGTTCAAATCATAGAAAGTTAGAGTGTCAGTCCTCTTGTACTTAAGTCGGCATAGTGCCTTTAGAATTTAATTCCGATGCAATTTCTGTGTTTCATCGTCAATAAGAAGGTGCAAGTTATACCGTAAACCTGAAGTGAAGCATCGGAATCTAAAACTGGACTCACAGGAGACGTTCAAATCATAGAAAGACAGAGTGTCAGTATTCTTTTACTTATGTCGGCATTGTGCCTTTAGTATTAATTTCGGATGCAATTTCTGTGTTTCATCGTCAATAAGAAGGTCCAAGGGATACAGTAAATCTGAAGTGAAGCATCGGAAACTAAAACTGGACTCACAGGAGAGGTTCAAATCATAGGAAGTTAGAGTGTCAGTACTCTTGTACTTAAGTCGGCATTGTGCCTTTTGAATTTAATTCCGATGCAATTTCTGTGTTTCATCGCCTATAAGAAGGTCCAAGGGATACAGTAAACCTGAAGTGAGGCATCGGAATCTAAAACTGGACTCACAGGAGAGGTTCAAATCATAGAAAGTTAGAGAGTCAGTCCTCTTGTACTTAAGTCGTCATTGTCCCTTTTGTATTTAATTCGAATGCAATTTCTGTGATTCATCGTCAAATTGAAAGCCCAAGGGATGCAGCAAACCTGAAGTGACGTATCGGAATCTAAAACTGGACTCACTGGAGGGGTTCAAATCATAGATAGATAGAGTGTCTGTGCGATAGTACTTTTGTCGACATTGTGCCTTTTGTATTAAATTCCGATGCAATTTCAGTGTTTCATCGTCAATAAGAAGGTGCAAGGTATACAGAAAACCTGAAGTGAAGCATCGGAATCCAAAACTGGAATCACAGGAGAGGTTCAAATCATAGAGAGTTAGAGTGTCTGTCCGCTAGTACTTATGTCAGCATTGTGCCTTTTGTATTAAATTCCGATGCAATTTCTGTGTTTCATCGTCAATAAGAAAGTGCAAGGTATACGGTAAACCTGAAGTGACGCATCGGAATCTAAAACTGGACTCACAGGAGAAAATCAAATCATATATAGTGGGAGTGTCAGTCCTCTTTTACTTAAGTCGGCATTGTGCCTTTTGTATTAAATTCGGACGCAATTTCTGAGTTTCATCGTCAATAAGATGGTCCAAGGGATACAGTAAACCTGAAGTAAAGCATCGGAAAATAAAACCGGACTCACAGGAGAGGTTCAAATCATAGCAAGTGAGAGTTTCAGTCCTCTTGTACTTAAGTCGCCTTTGTGCATTTTGTACTAAATTAGGATGCAATTTCTGTGTTTCATCGTCAATAAGAAGGTCCAAGGTGTACAGTAAACCTGAAATGAAGCATCAGAATCTAAAACTGGACTCACAGGAGAGTTTCAAATCTTAGAAACTTAGAGTTTCAGTCCTCTTGTACTTAAGTCGGCATTGTGCCTTTTGAATTTAATTCCGAGGCAATTTCTGTGTTTCATCGTCAATAGGATATGCAAGGTATACAGTAAACCTGAAGTGAAGCATCGGAATCTAAAACTGGACTCACAGGAGAGGTTCAAATCACAGAAAGTGAGAGTGTCAGTCCTCTTTTACCTAAGCTGGCATTGTGAATTTTGTATTAAATTCGGATGCAATTTCTGTGTTTCATCGTCGATAAGAAGGTCCACGGGATACATTAAACCTGAAGTGAAGCATCGGAATCTAAAACTGGACTCACAGGAGAGGTTCAAATCATAGAAAGTGAGAGTGTCAGTCCTCTTGTACGTAAGTCGGCATTGTGCCTTTTGTATTAAATTCGGATGCAATTTCTGTGTTACATCGTCAATAAGAGGTTGCAAGATATATAGTAAACCTGAAGTGGACCATCGGAATCTAAAACTGGACTCACAGGAGAGGTTCAAATCATAGAAAGTGAGAGTGTCAGTCCTCTTGTACTTAAGTCGGCATTGTGCCTTTTCTATTAAATTCGGATGCAATTTCTGTGTTTCATCGTCAATTAGAAGGTCCAAGGGATGCAGCAAGTCTGAAGTGAGGAATCGGAATCTAAAACTGGACTCACAGGAGGGGTTCATATCATAGATAGTTAGAGTGTCAGTCCTCTTGTACTTAAGTCTGCATTGTGCCTTTTGAATTTAATTCCAATGCAATTTCTGTGTTTCATCATCAAAAGGAAGGTGCAAGGTAGCCAGTAAACCTGAAGTGAAGCATCTGAATCTAAAACTGGACTCACAGGAGAGGTTCAAATCATAGAATGTTAGAGTGTCAGTCCTCTTGTACTTAAGTCGGCATAGTGCCTTTAGAATTTAATTCCGATGCAATTTCTGTGTTTCATCGTCAATAAGAAGGTGCAAGTTATACCGTAAACCTGAAGTGAAGCATCGGAATCTAAAACTGGACTCACAGGAGACGTTCAAATCATAGAAAGACAGAGTGTCAGTATTCTTTTACTTATGTCGGCATTGTGCCTTTTGTATTAATTTCGGATGCAATTTCTGTGTTTCATCGTCAATAAGAAGGTCCAAGGGATACAGTAAATCTGAAGTGAAGCATCGGAAACTAAAACTGGACTCACAGGAGAGGTTCAAATCATAGGATGTTAGAGTGTCAGTACTCTTGTACTTAAGTCGGCATTGTGCCTTTTGAATTTAATTCCGATGCAATTTCTGTGTTTCATCGTCAAATAGAAAGCCCAAGGGATGGAGCAAACCTGAAGTGACGTATCGGAATCTAAAACTGGACTCACAGGAGGGGTTCAAATCATAGATAGATAGAGTGTCTGTCCGATAGTACTTTTGTCGACATTGTGCCTTTTGTATTAAATTCCGATGCAATTTCAGTGTTTCATCGTCAATAAGATGGTGCAAGGTATACAGAAAACCTGAAGTGAAGCATCGGAATCCAAAACTGGAATCACAGGAGAGGTTCAAATCATAGAGAGTTAGAGTGTCTGTCCGCTAGTACTTATGTCGGCATTGTGCCTTTTGTATTAAATTCGGATGCAATTTCTGTGTTTCATCGTCAATAAGATGGTCCAAGGAATACAGTAAACGTGAAGTGAAGCATCGGAAAATAAAACTGGACTCACAGGAGAGGTTCAAATCATAGCAAGTGAGAGTGTCAGTCCTCTTGTACTTAAGTCGCCTTTGTGCAATTTGTACTAAATTAGGATGCAATTTCTGTGTTTCATCGTCAATAAGAAGGTCCAAGGTGTACAGTAAACCTGAAATGAAGCATCAGAATCTAAAACTGGACTCACAGGAGAGTTTCAAATCTTAAAAACTTAGAGTGTCAGTCCTCTTGTACTTAAGTCGGCATTGTGCCTTTTGAATTTAATTCCGAGGCAATTTCTGTGTTTCATCGTCAATAGGATATGCAAGGTATACAGTAAACCTGAAGTGAAGCATCGGAATCTAAAACTGGACTCACAGGAGAGGTTCAAACCACAGAAAGTGAGAGTGTCAGTCCTCTTTTACCTAAGCTGGCATTGTGAATTTTGTATTAAATTCGGATGCAATTTCTGTGTTTCATCGTCGATAAGAAGGTCCACGGCATACATTAAACCTGAAGTGAAGCATCGGAATCTAAAACTGGACTCACAGGAGAGGTTCAAATCATAGAAAGTGAGAGTGTCAGTCCTCTTGTACTTAAGTCGGCATTGTGCCTTTTGTATTAAATTCGGATGCAATTTCTGTGTTACATCGTCAATAAGAGGTTGCAAGCTATATAGTAAACCTGAAGTGGACCATCGGAATCTAAAACTGGACTCACAGGAGAGGTTCAAATCATAGAAAGTGAGAGTGTCAGTCCTCTTGTACTTAAGTCGGCATTGTGCCTTTTGTATTAAATTCGGATGCAATTTCTGTGTTTCATCGTCAATTAGAAGGTCCAAGGGATGCAGCAAGTCTGAAGTGAAGAATCGGAATCTAAAACTGGACTCACAGGAGAAAATCAAATCATATATAGTGGTAGTGTCAGTCCTCGTTTACTTAAGTCGGCAGTGTGCCTTTTGTATTAAATTCGGATGCAATTTCTGTGTTTCATCGTCAATAAGTTGGTCCAAGGAATACTGTAAACCTGAAGTGAAGCATCGGAAAATAAAACTGGACTCAAAGGAGAGGTTCAAATCATAGCAAGGGAGAGTGTCAGTCCTCTTGTACTTAAGTCGCCTTTGTGCATTTTGTACTAAATTAGGATGCAATTTCTGTGTTTCATCGTCAATAAGAAGGTCCAAGGTGTACAGTAAAACTGAAATGAAGCATCAGAATCTAAAACTGGACTCACTTGAGAGTTTCAAATCTTAGAAACTTAGAGTGTCAGTCCTCTTGTACTTAAGTCGGCATTGTGCCTTTTGAATTTAATTCCGAGGCAATTTCTGTGTTTCTTCGTCAATAGGATATGCAAGGTATACAGTAAACCTGAAGTGAAGCATCGGAATCTAAAACTGGACTCACAGGAGAGGTTCAAACCACAGAAAGGGAGAGTGTCAGTCCTCTTTTACCTAAGCTGGCATTGTGAATTTTGTATTAAATTCGGATGCAATTTCTGTGTTTCATCGTCGATAAGAAGGTCCACGGGATACATTAAACCTGAAGTGAAGCATCGGAATCTAAAACTGGACTCACAGGAGAGGTTCAAATCATAGAAAGTGAGAGTGTCAGTCCTCTTGTACTTAAGTCGGCATTGTGCCTTTTGTATTAAATTCGGATGCAATTTCTGTGTTACATCGTCAATAAGATGTTGCAAGATATATAGTAAACCTGAAGTGGACCATCGGAATCTAAAACTGGACTCACAGGAGAGGTTCAAATCATAGAAAGTGAGAGTGTCAGTCCTCTTGTACTTAAGTCGGCATTGTGCCTTTTGTATTAAATTCGGATGCAATTTCTGTGTTTCATCGTCAATTAGAAGGTCCAAGGGATGCAGCAACTCTGAAGTGAAGAATCGGAATCTAAACCTGTACTCTCAGGAGGGGTTCATATCATAGATAGTTAGAGTGTCAGTCCTCTTGTACTTAAGTTGGCATTGTGCCTTTTGAATTTAATTCCGATGCAATTTCTGTGTTTCATCGTCAAAAGGAAGGTGCAAGGTAGCCAGTAAACCTGAAGTGAAGCATCGGAATCTAAAACTGGACTCACAGGAGAGGTTCAAATCATAGAGAGTTAGAGTGTCAGTCCTCTTGTACTTAAGTCTGCATTGTGCTTTTGAATTTAATTCCGATACAATTTCTGTGTTTCATCGTGAATAAGAAGGTGCAAGGTATACAGTAAACCTGAAGTGAAGCATCTGAATCTAAAACTGGACTCACAGGAGAGGTTCAAATCATAGAATGTTAGAGTGTCAGTCCTCTTGTACTTAAGTCGGCATAGTGATTTTAGAATTTAATTCCGATGCAATTTCTGTGTTTCATCGTCAATAAGAAGGTGCAAGTTATACCGTAAACCTGAAGTGAAGCATCGGAATCTAAAACTGGACTCACAGGAGACGTTCAAATCATAGAAAGACAGAGTGTCAGTATTCTTTTACTTATGTCGGCATTGTGCCTTTTGTATTAATTTCGGATGCAATTTCTGTGTTTCATCGTCAATAAGAAGGTTCAAGGGATACAGTAAATCTGAAGTGAAGCATCGGAAACTAAAACTGGACTCACAGGAGAGGTTCAAATCATAGGAAGTTAGAGTGTCAGTACTCTGGTACTTAAGTCGGCATTGTGCCTTTTGAATTTAATTCCGATGCAATTTCTGTGTTTCATCGTCAATAAGAAGGTCCAAGGGATACAGTAAACCTGAAGTGAAGCATCGGAATCTAAAACTGGACTCACAGGAGAGGTTTAAATCATAGAAAGTTAGAGAGTCAGTCCTCTTGTACTTAAGTCGGCATTGTCCCTTTTGTATTTAATTTGAATGCAATTTCTGTGTTTCATCGTCAAATAGAAAGCCCAAGGGATGCAGCAAACCTGAAGTGACGTATCGGAATCTAAAACTGGACTCACAGGAGGGGTTCAAATCATAGATAGATAGAGTGTCTGTCCGATAGTACTTTTGTCGACATTGTGCCTTTTGTATTAAATTCCGATGCAATTTCAGTG
Source organism: Schistocerca piceifrons (assembly GCF_021461385.2). NCBI lineage: Eukaryota > Metazoa > Arthropoda > Insecta > Orthoptera > Acrididae > Schistocerca > Schistocerca piceifrons. Next base: position 937,126,562 of record NC_060149.1, read on the forward strand.
TTTCATCGTCAATAAGAAGGTGGAAGGTATACAGAAAACCTGAAGTGAAGCATCGGAATCCAAAACTGGAATCACAGGAGAGGTTCAAATCATAGAGAGTTAGAGTGTCTGTCCGCTAGTACTTATGTCGGCATTGTGCCTTTTGTATTAAATTCCGATGCAATTTCTGTGTTTCATCGTCAATAAGAAAGTGCAAGGTATACGGTAAACCTGAAGTGACGCATCGGAATCTAAAACTGGACTCACAGGAGAAAATCAAATCATATATAGTGGGAGTGTCAGTCCTCGTTTACTTAAGTCGGCATTGTGCCTTTTGTATTAAATTCGGATGCAATTTCTGTGTTACATCGTCAATAAGAGGTTACAAGATATATAGTAAACCTGAAGTGGACCATCGGAATCTAAAACTGGACTCACAGGAGAGGTTCAAATCATAGAAAGTGAGAGTGTCAGTCCTCTTGTACTTAAGTCGGCATTGTGCCTTTTGTATTAAATTCGGATGCAATTTCTGTGTTTCATCGTCAATTAGAAGGTCCAAGGAATGCAGCAAGTCTGAAGTGAAGAATCGGAATCTAAAACTGGACTCACAGGAGAGGTTCAAATCATAGAGAGTTAGAGTGTCAGTCCTCTTGTACTTAAGTCTGCATTGTGCTTTTGAATTTAATTCCGATACAATTTCTGTGTTTCATCGTCAATAAGAAGGTGCAAGGTATACAGTAAACCTGAAGTGAAGCATCTGAATCTAAAACTGGACTCACAGGAGAGGTTCAAATCATAGAATGTTAGAGTGTCAGTCCTCTTGTACTTAAGTCGGCATAGTGATTTTAGAATTTAATTCCGATGCAATTTCTGTGTTTCATCGTCAATAAGAAGGTGCAAGTTATACCGTAAACCTGAAGTGAAGCATCGGAATCTAAAACTGGACTCACAGGAGACGTTCAAATCATAGAAAGACAGAGTGTCAGTATTCTTTTACTTATGTCGGCATTGTGCCTTTTGTATTAATTTCGGATGCAATTTCTGTGTTTCATCGTCAATAAGAAGGTCCAAGGGATACAGTAAATCTGAAGTGAAGCATCGGAAACTAAAACTGGACTCACAGGAGAGGTTCAAATCATAGGAAGTTAGAGTGTCAGTACTCTGGTACTTAAGTCGGCATTGTGCCTTTTGAATTTAATTCCGATGCAATTTCTGTGTTTCATCGTCAATAAGAAGGTCCAAGGGATACAGTAAACCTGAAGTGAAGCATCGGAATCTAAAACTGGACTCACAGGAGAGGTTTAAATCATAGAAAGTTAGAGAGTCAGTCCTCTTGTACTTAAGTCGGCATTGTCCCTTTTGTATTTAATTTGAATGCAATTTCTGTGTTTCATCGTCAAATAGAAAGCCCAAGGGATGCAGCAAACCTGAAGTGACGTATCGGAATCTAAAACTGGACTCACAGGAGGGGTTCAAATCATAGATAGATAGAGTGTCTGTCCGATAGTACTTTTGTCGACATTGTGCCTTTTGTATTAAATTCCGATGCAATTTCAGTGTTTCATCGTCAATAAGAAGGTGGAAGGTATACAGAAAACCTGAAGTGAAGCATCGGAATCCAAAACTGGAATCACAGGAGAGGTTCAAATCATAGAGAGTTAGAGTGTCTGTCCGCTAGTACTTATGTCGGCATTGTGCCTTTTGTATTAAATTCCGATGCAATTTCTGTGTTTCATCGTCAATAAGAAAGTGCAAGGTATACGGTAAACCTGAAGTGACGCATCGGAATCTAAAACTGGACTCACAGGAGAAAATCAAATCATATATAGTGGGAGTGTCAGTCCTCGTTTACTTAAGTCGGCATTGTGCCTTTTGTATTAAATTCGGATGCAATTTCTGTGTTACATCGTCAATAAGAGGTTACAAGATATATAGTAAACCTGAAGTGGACCATCGGAATCTAAAACTGGACTCACAGGAGAGGTTCAAATCATAGAAAGTGAGAGTGTCAGTCCTCTTGTACTTAAGTCGGCATTGTGCCTTTTGTATTAAATTCGGATGCAATTTCTGTGTTTCATCGTCAATTAGAAGGTCCAAGGTATGCAGCAAGTCTGAAGTGAAGAATCGGAATCTAAAACTGGACTCACAGCAGGGGTTCAAATCATAGATACTTAGAGTGTCAGTCCTCTTGTACTTAAGTGGGCATTGTGCCTTTTGAATTTAATACCAATGCAATTTCTGTGATTCATCGTCAATAAGAAGGTGCAAGGTAGCCAGTAAACCTGAAGTGAAGCATCGGAATCTAAAACTGGACTCACAGGAGAGGTTCAAATCATAGAGAGTTAGAGTGTCAGTCTTCTTGTACTTAAGTCGGCATTGTGCCTTTTGAATTTAATTCCGATGCAATTTCTATGTTTCATCGTCAATAAGAAGGTGTAAGGTATACAGTAAACCTGAAGTGAAGCATCGGAATCTAAAACTGGACTCACAGGAGAGGTTCAAATCATAGAAAGAGAGAGTGTCAGGCCTCTTTTACTTAAGTCGGCATTGTGCCTTTTGAATTTAATTCCAATGCAATTTCTGTGTTTCATCGTCAATAAGAAGGTCCAAAATATACAGTAAACCTGAAGTGCACCATCGGAATCTAAAACTGGACTCACATAGAGAGGTTCAAATCATAGAACAGGATAGTGTCAGTCCTCTTGTACCTAAGACGGCTTTGTGCCTTTTGTATTAAATTCTGATGCAATTTCTGTGTTTCACCGTCAATAAGAAGGTCCAAGGGATACAGTAAGCCAGAAGTGAAGCATCGGAATCTATAACAGGACTCACAGGAGGGGTTCAGATCATTGATAGTTAGAGTGTCAGTCCTCTTATAATTAAGTCGGCATTGTGTCATTTGAATTTAATTACGATGCAATTTCTGTGTCTTATCGTCAATAAGAAGGTGCAAGGTATACAGTAAACCTGAAGTGAAGCATCGGAATCCAAAACTAGACTCGCAGGAGAGGTTCAAATCATAGAGAGTTAGAGCGTTAGAGTGTCAGTCCTCTTGTACTTAAACCGGCATTATGCTTTTGAATTTAATTCCGATACAATTTATGTGTTTCATCGTCAATAAGAAGGTGCAAGGTATACAGTAAACCAGAAGTGAAGCATCGGAATCTAAAACTGGACTCACAGGAGAGGTTAAATCATAGAAAGTTAGAGTGTCAGTCCACTTGTCCTTAAGTCGGCATTGTCCCTTTTGTATTTAATTCGAATGCAATTTCTGTGTTTCATCGTCAATTAGAAAGTACAAGGGATGCAGCAAACCTGTAGTGACGTATCGGAATCTAAAACTGGACTCACAGGAGGGGTTCAAATCATATATAGTTAGAGTGTCTGTCCGCTAGTACTTATGTCGACATTGTGCCTTTTGTATTAAATTCAGATGCAATTTCAGTGTTTCTTCGTCAATAAGAGGGTGAAAGGTATACAGTAAACCTGAAGTGAAGCATCGGAATCCAAAACCGGAATCACAGGAGAGGTTCAAATCATAGAGAGATAGAGTGTCTGTCCGCTAGTACTTATGTCGGCATTGTGCCTTTTGTATTAAATTCCGATGCAATTTCTGTGTTTCATCGTCAATAAGAAGGTGCAAGGTATACTGAACACCTGAAGTGACGCATCGGAATCTAAAACTGGACTCACAGGAGAAAATCAAATCATATATAGTGAGAGTGTCAGTACTCTTTTACTTAAGTCGGCATTGTGCCTTTTGTATTAAATTCGGATGCAATTTCTGTGTTTCATCGTCAATAAGAAGGTCCAAGGTGTACAGTAAACCTGAAGTGAAGCATCAGAATCTAAAACTGGACTCACAGGAGAGTTTCAAATCTTAGAAACTTAGAGTGTCAGTCCTCTTGTACTTAAGTCGGCATTGTGCCTTTTGTATTAAATTCGGATGCAATTTCTGTGTTACATCGTCAATAAGAAGTTGCAAGATATAGAGTAAACCTGAAGTGAACCATCGGAATCTAAAACTGGACTCACAGGAGAGGTTCAAATCATAGAAAGTGAGAGTGTCAATCCTCTTGGACTTAAGTCTGCATTGTGCCTTTTGTATTAAATTCGGATGCAATTTCTGTGTTTCATCGTCAATTAGAAGGTCCAAGGGATGCAGCAAACCTGAAGTGAAGCATCGGAATCTAAAACTGGACTCACAGGAGAGGTTCAAATCATAGAGAGTTAGAGTGTCAGTCCTCTTGTACTTAAGTCGGCATTGTGCCTTTTGAATTTAATTCCGATGCAATTTCCATGTCTCATCGTCAATAAGAAAGTGCAAGGTATACAGTACACCTGTAGTGAAGCATCGGAATCTGAAGCTGGACTCACAGGAGAGGTTCAATTCATAGAACGACAGAGAGTCAGTCCTCTTGTACTTAAGTCGGCAATGTCCTTTTTGTATTTAATTCGGATGCAATTTCTGTGTTTCATCGTCAATTAGAAGGTGCAAGGGATGCAGCAAACCTGAAGAGACGCATCGGAATCTAAAACTGGACTCACAGGAGGTGTTCAAATCATAGATAGTTAGAGTGTCAGTCCTCTTGTACTTAAGTCGGCATTGTGCCTTTTGAATTTAATTCCAATGCAATTTCTGTGTTTCATCGTCAATAAGAAGGTGCAAGGTATACAGTAAACCTGAAGTGAAGCATCGGAATCGAAAACTGGAATCACAGGAGTGGTTCAAATCAAAGAGAGTTAGAGTGTCAGTCCGCTAGTACTTATGTCGGCTTTGTGCCTTTTGAATTTAATTCCGTGGCAATGTCTATGTTTCATCGTCAATAGGATGTGCAAGGTATACAGTGAACCTGAAGTGAAGCATCGGAATCCAAAACTGGACTCACAGGAGAGGATCAAATTACAGAAAGTGAGGGTGTCAGTCCTCTTTTACTTAAGTCGGCATTGTGCTTTTTGTATTAAATTCGGATGCAATTTCTGTGTTTCATCGTCAATAAGAAGGTCCAAGGGATACAGTAAACCTGAAGTGAAGCATCGGAATCTAAAACTGGACTCACAGGAGAGGTTCAAATCATAGAAAGGGAGAGTGTCAGTCCTCTTGTACTTAAGTCGGCATTGTGCCTTTTGTATTAAATTCGGGTGCAATTTCTGTGCTACATCGTCAATAAGAAGTTCCAAGGTATGCAATAAACCTGAAGTGAAGCATCGGAATCTAACACTGGACTCACAGGAGAGGTTCAAATCATAGAAAGCGAGAGTGCCAGTCCTATTGTACTTAAGTCGGCTTTGTGCCTTTTGTATTATATTCGGATGCAATTTCTGTGTTTCATCGTCAATAAGAAGGTCCAAGGGATGCAGCAAACCTGAAGTGAAGCATCGGAATTTAAAACTGGACTCACAGGAGGGGTTCTAATCATAGATAGTTAGAGTGTCAGTCCTCTTGTACTTAAGTCGGCATTGTGCCTTTTGAATTTAATTCCAATGCAATATCTGTGTTTCATCGTCAATAAGAAGATGCAAGGTAGCCAGTAAACCTGAAGTGAAGCATCGGAATCTAAAACTGGAATCACAGGAGAGGTTCTAATCATAGAGAGTTAGTGTGTCAGTCCTCTTGTACATAAGTCGGCATTGTGCCTTTTCAATTTAATTCCGATGCAATTTCTATGTTTCATCGTCAATAAGAAGGTACAAGGTATACAGTAAACCTGAAGTGAAGCATCGGAATCTAAAACTGGACTCACAGGAGAGGTTCAAATCATAGAAAGCGAGAGTGTCATACCTCTTTTACTTAAGTCGGCATTGTGCCTTTTGAATTTAATTCCAATGCAATTTCTGTGTTTCATCGTCAATAAGAAGGTGCAAGGTATACAGTAAACCTGAAGTGAAGCATCGGAATCTAAAACTGGACTCACAGGAGGGGTTCAATTCATAGATACTTAGAGTGTCAGTCCTCTTGTACTTAAGTCGGCATTGTGCCTTTTGAATTTAATTCCAATGCAATTTCTGTGTTTCATCGTCAATAAGAAGGTGCAAGGTAGCCAGTAAACCTGAAGTGAAGCATCTGAATCTAAAACTGGACACACAGGAGAGGTTCAAATCATAGAAAGATACAGTGTAGTCCGCTAGTACTTATGTCGGCATTGTGCCTTTTGTATTAAATTCTGATGCAATTTCTGTGTTTCATCGTCAATAAGAAGGTCGAAGGGATACAGTAAGCCTGAAGTGAAGCATCGGAATTTAAAACAGGACTCACAGGACGGGTTCAAATTATTGATACTTAGAGTGTCAGTCCTCTTATACTTAAGTCGGCATTGTGTCATTTGAATTTAATTACGATGCAATTTCTGTGTCTTATCGGCAATAAGAAGGTGCAAGGTATACTGTAAACCTAAAGTGAAGCATCGGAATCCAAAACTGGACTCGCAGGAGAGGTTCAAATCATAGAGAGTTAGAGCGTTAGAGTGTCAGTCTTCTTGTTTTAAGTCGGCATTGTGCTTTTGAATTTAATTCCGATACAATTTCTGTGTTTCATCGTCAATAAGAAGGTGCAAGGTATACAGTAAACCAGAAGTGAAGCATCGGAATCTAAAACTCGACTCACAGGAGAGGTTCAAATCATAGAAAGTTAGAGTGTCAGTCCTCTTGTACCTAAGTCGGCATTGTGCCTTTTAAATTTAATTCCGATGCAATTTTTGTGTTTCAGCGTCAATACGAAGGTCCAAGGGATACAGTAAACCTGAAGTGAAGCATCGGAATCTAAAACTGGACTCACAGGAAAGGTTCAAATCATAGAAAGTGATAGTGTCAGTCCTCTTGTCTTTAAGTCGGCATTGTGCCTTTTGTATTAAATTCGTATGCAATTTCTGAGCTACATCGTCAATAAGATGTTGCAAGGTATGCAGTAAACCTGTAGTGAAGCATCGGAATGTAAAACTGGACTCACAGGAGAGGTTCAGATCATAGAAAGTGAGAGTGTCAGTTCTCTTGTACTTAAGTCGGCATTGTGCCTTTTGTATTAAATTCGGATGCAATTTCTGTGTTTCATCGTCAATTAGAAGATCCAAGGGATGCAGCAAACCTGAAGTGAAGCATCGGAATCTAAAACTGAACTCACAGGAAGGGTTCAAATCATAGATAGTTAAAGTGTCAGTCCTCTTGTACTTAAGTCGGCATTGTGCCTTTGGAATTTAATTCCAGTGCAATTTCTGTGTTTCATCGTCAATAAGAAGGTGCAAGGTAGCCAATAAACCTGAAGTGAAGCATCGGAATCTAAAACTGGAGTCACAGGAGAGTTTCAAATCATAGAGAGTTAGAGTGTCAGTCCTCTTGTACTTAAGTCGGCATTGTGCCTTTTTAATTTAATTCCGATGCAATTTCTATGTTTCATCGTCAATAAGAAGGTCCAAGGTACACAGTAAACCTGAAGTGAAGCATCGGAATCTACATCTGGACTCACAGGAGAGGTTCAAATCATAGAAAGAGACAGTGTCAGGCCTCTTTTACTTAAGTCGGCATTGTGCCTTTTGTATTATATTCGGATGCAATTACTGTATTTCATCGTCAATAAGAAGGTCCAAGGGATACAGTAAACCTGAAGTGAAGCATCTGTATCTAAAACTGGACACACAGGAGAGGTTCAAATCATAGAAAGTTAGAGTAGAGTCCGCTAGTACATATGTCGGCATTGTGCCTTTTGTATTAAATTCCGATGTAATATCTGTGTTTCATCGTCCATAAGAAGGTCTAAGGGATACGGTAAACCTGAAGTGATGCATCGGAATCTAAAACTGGACTCATAGGAGAGGTTCAAATCAGAGAAAGTGAGAGAGTCAGTCCTCTTATACTTAAGTCGGCATTGTGCCTTTTGTACTAAATTTGGATGCGATTTCTGTGTTTCATCGTCAATAAGAAGGTCCAAGGTATACAGTAAACCTGTTGTGCAGCATCGGAATCTAAAACTGGACTCACAGGAGACGTTCAAATCATAGAAAAGGTCAGTGTCAAACCTCTTGTACCTAAGTCGGCTTTGTGCCTTTTGTATTAAATTCTGATGCAATTTCTGTGTTTCATCGTCAATAAGAAGGTCGAAGGGATACAGTAAGCCTGAAGTGAAGCATCGGAATTTAAAACAGGACTCACAGGACGGGTTCAAATCATTGATACTTAGAGTGTCAGTCCTCTTATACTTAAGTCGGCATTGTGTCATTTGAATTTAATTACGATGCAATTTCTGTGTCTTATCGGCAATAAGAAGGTGCAAGGTATACTGTAAACCTAAAGTGAAGCATCGGAATCCAAAACTGGACTCGCAGGAGAGGCTCAAATCTTAGAGAGTTAGAGCGTTAGAGTGTCAGTCTTCTTGGTTTAAGTCGGCATTGTGCTTTTGAATTTAATTCCGATACAATTTCTGTGTTTCATCGTCAATAAGAAGGTGCAAGGTATACAGTAAACCAGAAGTGAAGCATCGGAATCTAAAACTGGACTCACAGGAGAGGTTCAAATCAGAGAAAGGGAGAGTGTCAGTCCTCTTGTACTTAAGTCGGCATTGTGCCTTTTGTATTAAATTCGGGTGCAATTTCTGTGCTACATCGTCAATAAGAAGTTCCAAGGTATGCAATAAACCTGAAGTGAAGCATCGGAATCTAACACTGGACTCACAGGAGAGGTTCAAATCATAGAAAGCGAGAGTGCCAGTCCTATTGTACTTAAGTCGGCTTTGTGCCTTTTGTATTATATTCGGATGCAATTTCTGTGTTTCATCGTCAATAAGAAGGTCCAAGGGATGCAGCAAACCTGAAGTGAAGCATCGGAATTTAAAACTGGACTCACAGGAGGGGTTCTAATCATAGATAGTTAGAGTGTCAGTCCTCTTGTACTTAAGTCGGCATTGTGCCTTTTGAATTTAATTCCAATGCAATATCTGTGTTTCATCGTCAATAAGAAGATGCAAGGTAGCCAGTAAACCTGAAGTGAAGCATCGGAATCTAAAACTGGAATCACAGGAGAGGTTCTAATCATAGAGAGTTAGTGTGTCAGTCCTCTTGTACATAAGTCGGCATTGTGCCTATTCAATTTAATTCCGATGCAATTTCTATGTTTCATCGTCAATAAGAAGGTGCAAGGTATACAGTAAACCTGAAGTGAAGCATCGGAATCTAAAACTGGACTCACAGGAGAGGTTCAAATCATAGAAAGCGAGAGTGTCATACCTCTTTTACTTAAGTCGGCATTGTGCCTTTTGAATATAATTCCAATGCAATTTCTGTGTATCATCGTCAATAGGAAGGTGCAAGGTATACAGTAAACCTGAAGTGAAGCATCGGAATCTAAAACTGGACTCACAGGAGGGGTTCAAATCATAGATACTTAGAGTGTCAGTCCTCTTGTACTTAAGTCGGCATTGTGCCTTTTGAATTTAATTCCAATGCAATTTCTGTGTTTCATCGTCAATAAGAAGGTGCAAGGTAGCCAGTAAACCTGAAGTGAAGCATCTGAATCTAAAACTGGACACACAGGAGAGGTTCAAATCATAGAAAGATACAGTGTAGTCCGCTAGTACTTATGTCGGCATTGTGCCTTTTGTATTAAATTCTGATGCAATTTCTGTGTTTCATCGTCAATAAGAAGGTCGAAGGGATACAGTAAGCCTGAAGTGAAGCATCGGAATTTAAAACAGGACTCACAGGACGGGTTCAAATTATTGATACTTAGAGTGTCGGTCCTCTTATACTTAAGTCGGCATTGTGTCATTTGAATTTAATTACGATGCAATTTCTGTGTCTTATCGGCAATAAGAAGGTGCAAGGTATACTGTAAACCTAAAGTGAAGCATCGGAATCCAAAACTGGACTCGCAGGAGAGGTTCAAATCATAGAGAGTTAGAGCGTTAGAGTGTCAGTCTTCTTGTTTTAAGTCGGCATTGTGCTTTTGAATTTAATTCCGATACAATTTCTGTGTTTCATCGTCAATAAGAAGGTGCAAGGTATACAGTAAACCAGAAGTGAAGCATCGGAATCTAAAACTCGACTCACAGGAGAGGTTCAAATCATAGAAAGTTAGAGTGTCAGTCCTCTTGTACCTAAGTCGGCATTGTGCCTTTTAAATTTAATTCCGATGCAATTTTTGTGTTTCAGCGTCAATACGAAGGTCCAAGGGATACAGTAAACCAGAAGTGAAGCATCGGAATCTAAAACTGGACTCACAGGAGAGGTTCAAATCATAGAAAGTGATAGTGTCAGTCCTCTTGTCTTTAAGTCGGCATTGTGCCTTTTGTATTAAATTCGTATGCAATTTCTGAGCTACATCGTCAATAAGATGTTGCAAGGTATGCAGTAAACCTGTAGTGAAGCATCGGAATGTAAAACTGGACTCACAGGAGAGGTCCAGATCATAGAAAGTGAGAGTGTCAGTTCTCTTGTACTTAAGTCGGCATTGTGCCTTTTGTATTAAATTCGGATGCAATTTCTGTGTTTCATCGTCAATTAGAAGATCCAAGGGATGCAGCAAACCTGAAGTGAAGCATCGGAATCTAAAACTGAACTCACAGGAAGGGTTCAAATCGTAGATAGTTAAAGTGTCAGTCCTCTTGTACTTAAGTCGGCATTGTGCCTTTGGAATTTAATTCCAATGCAATTTCTGTGTTTCATCGTCAATAAGAAGGTGCAAGGTAGCCAATAAACCTGAAGTGAAGCATCGGAATCTAAAACTGGAGTCACAGGAGAGTTTCAAATCATAGAGAGTTAGAGTGTCAGTCCTCTTGTACTTAAGTCGGCATTGTGCCTTTTTAATTTAATTCCGATGCAATTTCTATGTTTCATCGTCAATAAGAAGGTGCAAGGTACACAGTAAACCTGAAGTGAAGCATCGGAATCTACATCTGGACTCACAGGAGAGGTTCAAATCATAGAAAGAGAGAGTGTCATGCCTCTTTTACTTAAGTCGGCATTGTGCCTTTTGTATTATATTCGGATGCAATTACTGTATTTCATCGTCAATAAGAAGGTCCAAGGGATACAGTAAACCTGAAGTGAAACATCTGTATCTAAAACTGGACACACAGGAGAGGTTCAAATCATAGAAAGTTAGAGTAGAGTCCGCTAGTACATATGTCGGCATTGTGCCTTTTGTATTAAATTCCGATGCAATATCTGTGTTTCATCGTCCATAAGAAGGTCTAAGGGATACAGTAAACCTGAAGTGATGCATCGGAATCTAAAACTGGACTCATAGGAGAGGTTCAAATAATAGAAAGTTAGAATGTCAGTCCTCTTATACTTATGTCGGCATTGTGCCTTTTGTACTAAATTTGGATGCAATTTCTGTGTTTCATCGTAAATAAGAAGGTCCAAGGTATACAGTAAACCTGAAGTGCAGCATCGGTATCTAAAACTGGACTCACAGGAGAGGTTCAAATCATAGAAAAGAACAATGTCAGTCCTCTTGTACCTAAGTCGGCTTTGAGCCTTTTGTATTAATTCTGATGCAATTTCTGTGTTTCATCGTCAATAAGAAGGTCCAAGGGATACAGTAAGCCAGAAGTGAAGCATCGGAATCTACAACAGGACTCACAGGAGGGGTTCAAATCATTTATAGTTAGAGTGTCAGTCCTCTTATACTTAAGTCGGCATTGTGTCATTTGAATATAATTACGATGCTATTTCTGTGTCTTATCGTCAATAAGAGGGTGCAAGGTATACAGTAAACCTCAAATGAAGCATCGGAATCCAAAACTGGACTCGCAGGAGAGGTTCAAATCATAGAGAGTTAGAGCGTTAGAGTGTCAGTCCTCTTGTACTTAAGTCGGCATTGTGCATTTGAATTTAATTCCGATACAATTTCTGTGTTTCATCGTCAATAAGACGGTGCAAGGTATACAGTATACCAGACGTGAAGCATCGTAATCTAAAACTGGACTCACAGGAGAGGTTCAAATCATAGAAAGTTAGAGTGTCAGTCCTCTTGTACATAAGTCGGCATTGTGCTTTTTAAATTTAATTCCGATGCAATTTTTGTGTTTCAGCGTCAATAAGACGGTCCAAGGGATACAGTAAACCTGAAGTGAAACATCGAAATCTAAAACTGGACTCACAGGAGAGGTTGAAATCAGAGAGAGTTTGAGTATCAGTCCTCTTGTACTTAAGTCGGCATTGTGCCTTTTGAATTTAATTCCAATGCAATTTCTGTGTTTCATCGTCAATAAGAAGGTGCAAAGTAGCCAGTGAACCTGAAGTGAAGCATCGGAATCTAAAACTGGAGTCACAGGAGAGGTTCAAACCATAGAGAGTTAGAGTGTCAGAACTCTTGTACTTAAGTCGGCATTGTGCCTTATGAATTTAATTCCGATGCAATTTCTATGTTTCATCGTCAATAAGAAGGTGCAAGGTATACAGTAAACCTGAAGTGAAGCATCGGAATCTAAATCTGGACTCACAGGAGAGGTTCAAATTATAGAAAGAGAGAGGGTCAGGCCTCTTTTACTAAAGTCGGCATTGTGCCTTTTGTATTAAATTCGGATGCAATTTCTGTATTTTTTCGTCAATAAGTAGGTCCAAGGAATACAGTAAACCTGAAGTGACGCATCGGAATCTAAAACTGGACTCACAGGAGAAAATCAAATCATATATAGTGAGAGTGTCAGTCCTCTTTTACTTACGTCGGCATTGTGCCTTTTGTATTAAATTCGAATGCAATTTCTGTGCTTCATCGTCAATAAGAAGGTCCACGGTGTACAGTAAACCTGAAGTGAAGCATCAGAATCTAAAACTGGACTCACAGGAGAGTTTCAAATCTTAGAAACTTAGAGTGTCAGTCCTCTTGTACTGAAGTCGGCATTGTGCCTTTTGTATTAAATTCGGATGCAATTTCTGTGTTTCATCGTCAATTAGAAGGTCCAAGGGATGCAGCAAACCTGAAGTGAAGCATCGGAATTTAAAACTGGACTCACAGGAGGGGTTCAAATCATAGATAGTTAGAGTGACAGTCCTCTTGTACTTAAGTCGGCATTGTGCCTTTTGAATTTAATTCCAATGCAATATCTGTGTTTCATCGTCAATAAGAAGATGCAAGGTAGCCAGTAAACCTGAAGTGAAGCATCGGAATCTAAAACTGGAATCACAGGAGAGGTTCAAATCATAGAGAGTTAGAGTGTCGGTCCTCTTGTACTTAAGTCGGCATTGTGCCTTTTGAATTTAATTCCGATGCAATTTCTATGTTTCATCGTCAATAAGAAGGTGCAAGGTATACAGTAAAATTGAAGTGAAGCATCGGAATCTAAAACTGGACTCACAGGAGAGGTTCAAATCATAGAAAGCGAGAGTGTCAGGCCTCTTTTACTTAAGTCGGCATTGTGCCTTTTGAATTTAATTCCAATGCAATTTCTGTGTTTCATCGTCAATAAGAAGGTGCAAGGTATACAGTAAACCTGAAGTGAAGCATCGGAATCTAAAACTGGAATCACAGGAGAGGTTCAAATCATAGAGAGTTAGAGTGTCAGTCCGCTAGTACTTATGTCGGCATTGTGCCTTTTGAATTTAATTTTAATCAATTTCTGTGTTTCATCGTCAATAGGATGTGCAAGGTATACAGTAAACCAGAAGTGAAGCATCGGAATCTAAAACTGGACTCACAGGAGAGGTTCAAATCATAGAAAGTGAGAGTGTCAGTCCTCTTGTACTTAAGTCGGCATTGTGCCTTTTGTATTAAATTCGGATGCAATTTCTGTGTTACATCGTCAATTAGAAGATCCAAGGGATGCAGCAAACCTGAAGTGAAGCATCGGAATCTAAAACTGGACTCACAGGAGGGGTTCAAATCATAGATACTTAGAGTGTCAGTCCTCTTGTACTTAAGTCGGCATTGTGCCTTTTGAATTTAATTCCAATGCCATTTCTGTGTTTCATCGTCAATAAGAAGGTGCAAGGTAGCCAGTAAACCTGAAGTGAAGCATCTGAATCTAAAACTGGACACACAGGAGAGGTTCAAATCATAGAAAGATACAGTGTAGTCCGCTAGTACTTATGTCGGCATTGTGCTTTTTGTATTAAATTCCGATGCAATTTCTGTGTTTCATCGTCCATAAGAAGGTCTAAGGGATACAGTAAACCTGAAGTGATGCGTCGGAATCTAAAACTGGACTCATAGGAGAGGTTCAAATCATAGAAAGTGAGAGCGTCAGTCCTCTTATACTTAAGTCGGCATTGTGCCTTTTGTACTAAATTCGGATGCTATTTCTGTGTTTCATCGTTAATAAGAAGGTCCAAGGTATACAGTAAACCTGAAGTGCAGCATCGGAATCTGAAACTGGACTCACAGGAGAGGTTCAAATCATAGAAGAGGACAGTGTCAGTCCTCTTGTACCTAAGTCGGCTTTGTGCCTTTTGTATTAAATTCTGATGCAATTTATGTGTTTCATCGTCAATACGAAGGTCCAAGGGATACAGTAAGCCAGAAGTGAAGCATCGGAATCTAAAACAGGACTCACAGGAGGGGTTCAAATCATTGATAGTTAGAGTGTCAGTCCTCTTATACTTAAGTCGGCATTGTGTCATTTGAATTGAATTACGATGCAATTTCTGTGTCTTATCGTCAATAAGAAGGTAGAAGGTATACAGTAAACCTGAAGTGAAGCATCCGAATCCAAAACTGGACTCCCAGGAGAGGTTAAAATCATAGAGAGTTAGAGCGTTAGAGTGTCAGTCCTCTTGTACTTAAGTCGGCATTGTGCATTTTGTATTAAATTCGGATGCAATATCTGTGTTTGATCGTCAATAAGAAGGTCCAAGGTAAACAGTAAACCTGAAGTGAAGCTTCGGAATATCAAACTGGACTCACAGGAGAGGTTTAAATCTTAGAAAGTTAGAGTGTCAGTCCTCTTGTACTTAAGTCGGCATTGTGCCTTTTGAATTTAAATCCGATGCAATTTCTGTGTTTCATCGTCAATAAGAAGGTGCAAGGTATACAGCAAACCTGAAGTGAAGCATCGGAATCTAAAACTGGACTCACAGGAGAGGTTCGTATTACAGAAATAGAGAGTGTCAGTCCTCTTTTACTTAAGTCGGCAATGTGCCTTTTGTATTATATTCGAATGCAATTTCTGTGTTTCATCGTCAATAAGAAGGTCCAAGGGATACTGTAAACCTGAAGTGTAGCATCGGAATCTAAAACTGGACTCACAGGAGAGGTTCAAATCATACAAAGTTAGGATGTCAGTCCTCTTGTACTTCAGTCGGCATTGTGAGTTTTGTGATAAATTCCGATGCAATTGCTGTGTTTCATCGTCAATAAGAAGGTGCAAGGTATACAGTAAAACTGAAGTGAAGCATCGGAATCTAAAACTTGACTCACAAGAGAGGTTCACATCACAGAGAGAGAGAGTGTCAGTCCTCTTTTACTTAAGTCGGCATTGTGCCTTTTGTATTAAATTCCGATGCAATTTCTGTGTTTCATCGTCACTAAGAAGATCCAAGGGATACAGAAACATTAAGTGAAGCATCGGAATCTAAAACTGGACTCACAGGAGAGGTTCAAATCGTAGAAGGAAAGTGTCTCAGTCCTCTTTGACTTAAGTCGGCATTGTGCCTTTTGTGTTAAATTCCGATGCAATTTCTGTGTTTCATCGTCCATAAGAAGGTCTAAGGGATTCAGTAAACCTGAAGTGATGCATTGGAATCTAAAACTGGACTCATAGGAGAGGTTCAAATCATAGAAAGTGAGAGTGTACGTCCCCTTATACTTAAGTCGGCATTGTGTCATTTGAATTTAATTACGATGCAATTTCTGCGTCTTATCGTCAAAAAGAAGGTGCAAGGCATGCAGTAACCCTGAAGTGAAGCATCGGAATCCAAAACTGGACTCGCAGGAGAGGTTCAAATCATAGAGAGTTAGAGCGTTAGAGTGTCAGTCCTCTTGTACGTAAGTCGGCATTGTGCCATTTAAATTTAATTTCGATGCAATTTCTGTGATTCAGTGTCAATAAGACGGTCCAAGGGATACAGTAAACCTGAAGTGAAGCATCGAAATCTAAAACGGGACTCACAGGAGAGGTTCAAATCATAGAAAGAGAGAGTGTCAGGCCTCTTTTACTTAAGTCGGCATTGTGCCTTTTGTATTAAATTCTGATGCAATTTCTGTATTTCATCGTCAATAAGAAGGTCCAAGGCATACAGTAAACCTGAAGTGATGCATCTAAATCTAAAACTGGACACACAGGAGAGGTTCAAATCATAGAAAGTTAGAGTGTAGTCCGCTAGTACTTATGTCGGCATTGTGCCTTTTATATTAAATTCCGATGCATTTCTGTGTTTCATTGTCCATAAGAAGGTCTAAGGGATACAGTAAACCTGAAGTGATGCATCGGAATCTAAAACTGGACTCACAGGACAGGTTCAAATAATAGAAAGTGAGAGTGTGAGTCCTCTTATACTTAAGTCGGCATTGTGCCTTTTGTACTAAATTCGGATGCAATTTCTGTGTTTCATGGTCAATAAGAAGGTCCAAGGTATACAGTAAACCTGAAGTGAAGTATCGGAATATAAACTGGACTCACAGGAGAGGTTCAAATCATAGAAAGGGACAGTGTCAGTCCTCCTGTACCTAAGTCGGCTTTGTGCTTTTTGTATTAAATTCGGATGCAATTTCTGTGTTTCATTGTCAATAAGAAGGTCCAATGGATACAGTAAACCAGAAGTGAAGCATCGGAATCTAAAACAGGACACACAGGAGGGGTTCAAATCATTGATAGTTAGAGTGTCAGTCCTCTTATACTTAAGTCGGCATTATGTCATTTGAATTTAATTACGATGCAATTTCTGCGTCTCATCGTCAATTAGAAGATCCAAGGGATGCAGCAAACCTGAAGTGAAGCATCTGAATCTAAAACTGGACACACAGGAGAGGTTCAAATCACACAAAGTTAGAGTGTAGTCCGCTAGTACTTGTGTCGGCATTGTGCCTTTTGTATTAAATTCCGATGCAATTTCTGTGTTTCATCGTCCATAAGAAGGTCTAAGGGATTCAGTAAACCTGAAGTGATGCATCGGAATCTAAAACTGGACTCATAGGAGAGGTTCAAATCATAGAAAGTGAGAGTGTCAGTCCCCTTATACTTAAGTCGGCATTGTTTCATTTGAATTTAAATACGATGCAATTTCTGCGTCTTATCGTCAATAAGAAGGTGCAAGGTATACAGTAACCCTGAAGTGAAGCATCGGAATCCAAAACTGGACTCGCAGGAGAAGTTCAAATCATAGAGACTGAGAGCGTTAGAGTGTCAGTCCTCCTGTACTTAAGTCGGCATTGTGCCATTTAATTTTAATTTCGATGCAATTTCTGTGATTCAGTGTCAATAAGACGGTCCAAGGGATACAGTAAACCTGAAGTGAAGCATCGAAATCTAAAACGGGACTCACAGGAGAGGTTAAAATCATAGATAATTTGAGTGTCAGTCCTCTTGTACTTAAGTCGGCATTGTGCCTTTTGTATTAAATTCGGATGCAATTTCTGTATTTCATCGTCAATAAGAAGGTCCAAGGCATACAGTAAACCTGAAGTGAAGCATCTAAATCTAAAACTGGACACACAGGAGAGGTTCAAATCATAGAAAGTTAGAGTGTAGGCCGCTAGTACTTATGTCGGCATTGTGCATTTTGTATTAAATTCCGATGCAATTTCTGTGTTTCATCGTCCATAAGAAGGTCTAAGGGATTCAGTAAACCTGAAGTGATGCATCGGAATCTAAAACTGGACTCATAGGAGAGGTTCAAATCATAGAAAGTGAGAGTGTCAGTCCCCTTATACTTAAGTCGGCATTGTTTCATTTGAATTTAATTACGATGCAATTTCTGCGTCTTATCGTCAATAAGAAGGTGCAAGGTATACAGTAACCCTGAAGTGAAGCATCGGAATCCAAAACTGGACTCGCAGGAGAGGTTCAAATCATAGAGAGTTAGAGCATTAGAGTTTCAGTCCTCTTGTACTTAAGTCGGCATTGTGCCATTTTATTTTAATTTCGATGCAATTTCTGTGATTCAGTGTCAATAAGACGGTCCAAGGGATACAGTAAACCTGAAGTGAAGCATCGAAATCTAAAACGGGACTCACAGGAGAGGTTCAAATCATAGATAGTTTGAGTGTCAGTCCTCTTGTACTTAAGTCGGCATTGTGCCTTTTGTATTAAATTCGGATGCAATTTCTGTGTTTCATCGTCAATAAGAAGGTCCAAGGGATACAGTAAACCTGAAGTGAAGCATCGGAATCTAAAACTGGACTCACAGGAGAGGTTCAAATCATAGAAAGTGATAGTGTCAGTCCTCTTGTACTTAAGTCGGCATTGTGCCTTATGTATTAAATTCGGATGCAATTTCTGTGCTACATCGTCAATAAGAAGTTGCAAGGTATGCAGTAAACCTGTAGTGAAGCATCAGAATCTAATACTGGACTCACAGGAGAGGTTCAAATCATAGAAAGTGTGAGTGTCAGTCCTCTTGTACTTAAGTCGGCATTGTGCCCTTTGTATTAAATTCGGATGCAATTTCTGTGTTTCATCGTCAATTAGTGATCCAAGGGATGCAGCAAACCTGAAGAGAAGCATCGGAATCTAAAACTGGATTCACAGGAGGGGTTCAAATCATAGAAAGTTAGAGTGTCAGTCCTCTTGTACTTAAGTCGGCATTGTGCCTTTTGAATTTAATTCCAATGCAATTTCTGTGTTTCATCGTCAATAAGAAGGTGCAAGGTAGCCAGTAAACCTGAAGTGAAGCATCGGAATCTCTAAATGGAGTCGCAGGAGAGGTTCAAATCATAGAGATTTAGAGTGTCAGTCCTCTTGTACTTAAGTCGGCATTGTGCCTTTTGAATTTATTTCCGGTGCAATTTCTTTGTTTCATCGTCAATAAGAAGGTGCAAGGTATACAGTAAACCTGAAGTGAAGCATCGGAATCTAAATCTGGACTAACAGGAGAGGTTCAAATCATAGAAAGAGAGAGTGTCATGCCTCTTTTACTTAAGTCGGCATTGTGCCTTTTGTATTAAATTCGGATGCAATTTCTGTATTTCATCGTCAATAAGAAGGTCCAAGGCATACAGTAAACCTGAAGTGATGCATCTAAATCTAAAACTGGACACACAGGAGAGGTTCAAATCATAGAAAGTTAGAGTGTAGTCCGCTAGTACTTATGTCGGCATTGTGCCTTCTATATTAAATTCCGATGCATTTCTGTGTTTCATTGTCCATAAGAAGGTCTAAGGGATACAGTAAACCTGAAGTGATGCATCGGAATCTAAAACTGGACTCACAGGAGAGGTTCAAATAATAGAAAGTGAGAGTGTCAGTCCTCTTATACTTAAGTCGGCATTGTGCCTTTTGTACTAAATTCGGATGCAATTTCTGTGTTTCATGGTCAATAAGAAGGACCAAGGTATACAGTAAACCTGAAGTGAAGTATCGGAATATAAACTGGACTCACAGGAGAGGTTCAAATCATAGAAAGGGACAGTGTCAGTCCTCTTGTACCTAAGTCGGCTTTGTGCTTTTTGTATTAAATTCGGATGCAATTTCTGTGTTTCATTGTCAATAAGAAGGTCCAATGGATACAGTAAACCAGAAGTGAAGCATCGGAATCTAAAACAGGACACACAGGAGGGGTTCAAATCATTGATAGTTAGAGTGTCAGTCCTCTTATACTTAAGTCGGCATTGTGTCATTTGAATTTAATTACGATGCAATTTCTATGTCTCATCGTCAATTAGAAGATCCAAGGGATGCAGCAAACCTGAAGTAAAGCATCTGAATCTAAAACTGGACACACAGGAGAGTTTCAAATCACAGAAAGTTAGAGTGTAGTCCGCTAGTACTTGTGTCGGCATTGTGCCTTTTGTATTAAATTCCGATGCAATTTCTGTGTTTCATCGTCCATAAGAAGGTCTAAGGGATTCAGTAAACCTGAAGTGATGCATCGGAATCTAAAACTGGACTCATAGGAGAGGTTCAAATCATAGAAAGTGAGAGTGTCAGTCCCCTTATACTTAAGTCGGCATTGTTTCATTTGAATTTAAATACGATGCAATTTCTGCGTCTTATCGTCAATAAGAAGGTGCAAGGTATACAGTAACCCTGAAGTGAAGCATCGGAATCCAAAACTGGACTCGCAGGAGAGGTTCAAATCATAGAGACTGAGAGCGTTAGAGTGTCAGTCCTCCTGTACTTAAGTCGGCATTGTGCCATTTAATTTTAATTTCGATGCAATTTCTGTGATTCAGTGTCAATAAGACGGTCCAAGGGATACAGTAAACCTGAAGTGAAGCATCGAAATCTAAAACGGGACTCACAGGAGAGGTTAAAATCAAATATAGTTTGAGTGTCAGTCCTCTTGTACTTAAGTCGGCATTGTGCCTTTTGTATTAAATTCGGATGCAATTTCTGTGTTTCATCGTCAATAAGAAGGTCCAAGGGATACAGTAAACCTGAAGGGAAGCATCGGAAACTAAAACTGGACTCACAGGAGAGGTTCAAATCATAGAAAGTGATAGTGTCAGTCCTCTTGTACTTTAGTCGGCATTGTGAATTATGTATTAAATTCGGATGCAATTTCTGTGCTACATCGTCAATAAGAAGTTGCAAGGTATGCAGTAAACCTGTAGTGAAGCATCGGAATCTAAAACTGGACTCACAGGAGAGGTTCAAATCATAGAAAGTGAGAGTGTCAATCCTCTTGTACTTAAGTCGGCATTGTGCCTTTTGTATTAAATTCGTATGCAATTTCTGTGTTTCATCGTCAATTAGAAGATCCAAGGGATGCAGCAAACCTGAAGAGAAGCATCGGAATCTAAAACTGGATTCACAGGAGGGGTTCAAATCAGAGAAAGTTAGAGTGTCAGTCCTCTTGTACTTAAGTCGGCATTGTGCCTTTTGAATTTAACTCCAATGCAATTTCTGTGTTTCATCGTCAATAAGAAGGTGCAAGGTAGCCAGTAAACCTGACGTGAAGCATCGGAATCTAAAACTGGAGTCGCAGGAGAGGTTCAAATCATAGAGAGTTAAAGTGTCAGTCCTCTTGTACTTAAGTCGGCATTGTGCCTTTTGAATTTATTTCCGATGCAATTTCTTTGTTTCATCGTCAATAAGAAGGTGCAAGGTATACAGTAAACCTGAAGTGAAGCATCGGAATCTAAATCTGGACTAACAGGAGAGGTTCAAATCATAGAAAGAGAGAGTGTCAGGCCTCTTTTACTTAAGTCGGCATTGTGCCTTTTGTATTAAATTCGGATGCAATTTCTGTATTTCATCGTCAATAAGAAGGTCCAAGGCATACAGTAAACCTGAAGTGAAGCATCTAAATCTAAAACTGGACACACAGGAGAGGTTCAAATCATAGAAAGTTAGAGTGTCAGTCCTCTTGTACTTAAGTCGGCATTGTGCCTTTTGAATTTAACTCCAATGCAATTTCTGTGTTTCATCGTCAATAAGAAGGTGCAAGGTAGCCAGTAAACCTGAAGTGAAGCATCGGAATCTAAAACTGGACTCACAGGAGACGTTCAAATAATAGATAGTGAGAGTGTCAGTCCTCTTATACTTAAGTCGGCATTGTGCCTTTTGTACTAAATTCGGATGCAATTTCTGTGTTTCATGGTTAATAAGAAGGTCCAAGGTATACAGTAAACCTGAAGTGAAGCATCGGAATATAAACTGGACTCACAGGAGAATTTCAAATCATAGAAAGGGACAGTGTTAGTCCTCTTGTACCTAAGTCGGCTTTGTGCTTTTTGTATTAAATTCGGATGCAATTTCTGTGTTTCATTGTCAATAAGAAGGTCCAATGGATACAGTAAACCAGAAGTGAAGCATCTGAATCTAAAACTGGACACACAGGAGAAGTTCAAATCATAGAAAGTTAGAGTGTAGTCCGCTAGTACTTATGTCGGCATTGTGCCTTTTGTATTAAATTCCGATGCAATTTCTGTGTTTCATCGTCCATAAGAAGGTCTAAGGGATTCAGTAAACCTGAAGTGAAGCATCGGAATCTAAAACTGGACTCACAGGAGAGGTTCAAATCATAGAAAGGGAAGTGTCAGTCCTCTTGTACCTAAGTCGGCTTTGTGCTTTTTGTATTAAATTCGGATGCAATTTCTGTGTTTCATTGTCAATAAGAAGGTCCAATGGATACAGTAAACCAGAAGTGAAGCATCTGAATCTAAAACTGGACACACAGGAGAGGTTCAAATCATAGAAAGTTAGAGTGTAGTCCGCTAGTACTTATGTCGGCATTGTGCCTTTTGTATTAAATTCCGATGCAATTTCTGTGTTTCATCGTCCATAAGAAGGTCTAAGGGATTCAGTGAACCTGAAGTGAAGCATCTGAATCTAAAACTGGACACACTGGAGAGGTTCAAATCATAGAAAGTTAGAGTGTAGTCCGCTAGTACTTATGTCGGGATTGTGCCTTTTGAATTTAATTCCGAGGCAATTTCTGTGTTTCATCGTCAATAGGATGTGCAAGGTATACAGTACACCTGAAGTGAAGCATCGGAATCTAAAACTAGACTCACAGGAGAGGTTCAAATCATAGAAAGTGAGAGTGTCAGTCATCTTGTACTTAAGTCGGCATTGTGCCTTTTGTATTAAATTCGGAGTCAATTTCTGTGTTTCATCGTCAGTTAGAAGATCCAAGGGATGCAGCAAACCTAAAGTGATGCATCGGAATCTAAAACTGGTCTCACAGGAGAGGTTCAAATCATAGAGAGTTAGAGTGTCAGTCCTCTTGTACTTAAGTCGGCATTGTGCCTTTTGAATTGAATTCCAATGCAATTTCTGTATTTCATCGTGAATAAGAAGGTCCAAGGGATACAGTAAACCTGAAGTGAAGCATCTGAATCTAAAACTGGACACACAGGAGAGGTTCAAATCATAGAAAGTTAGAGTGTAGTCCGCTAGTACTTATGTCGGCATTGTGCCTTTTGTATTAAATTCCGATGCAATTTCTGTGTTTCATCGTCCATAAGAAGGTCTAAGGGATTCAGTAAACCTGAAGTGATGCATCGGAATCTAAAACTGGACTCATAGGAGAGGTTCAAATCATAGAAAGTGAGAGTGTCAGTTCCCTTATACTTAAGTCGGCATTGTTTCATTTGAATTTAATTACGATGCAATTTCTGCGTCTTATCGTCAATAAGAAGGTGCAAGGTATACAGTAACCCTGAAGTGAAGCATCGGAATCCAAAACTGGACTCGCAGGAGAGGTTGAATTCATAGAGAGGTAGAGCGTTAGTGTGTCAGTCCTCTTGTACTTATGTCGGCATTGTGCCATTTAAATTTAATTTCGATGCAATTTCTGTGATTCAGTGTCAATAAGACGGTCCAAGGGATACAGTAAACCTGAAGTGAAGCATCGAAATCTAAAACGGGACACACAGGTGAGGTTCAAATCATAGATAGCTTGAGTGTCAGTCCTCTTGTACTTAAGTCGGCATTGTGCCTTTTGTATTAAATTCGGATGCAATTTCTGTGTTTCATCGTCAATAAGAAGGTGCAAGGTAGCCAGTAAACCTGAAGTGAAGCATCGGAATCTAAAACTGGAGTCGCAGGAGAGGTTCAAATCATAGAGTGTTAGAGTGTCAGTCCTCTTGTACTTAAGTCGGCATTGTGCCTTTTGAATTTATTTCCGATGCAATTTCTTTGTTTCATCGTCAAAAAGAAGGTGCAAGGTATACAGTAAACCTGAAGTGAAGCATCGGAATCTAAATCTGGACTCACAGGAGAGGTTCAAATCATAGAAAGAGAGAGTGTCAGGCCTCTTTTACTTAAGTTGCCATTGTGCCTTTTGTATTAAATTCGGATGCAATTTCTGTATTTCATCGTCAATAAGAAGGTCCAAGGCATACAGTAAACCAGAAGTGAAGCATCTAAATCTAAAACTGGACACACAGGAGAGGTTCAAATCATAGAAAGTTAGAGTGTAGACCGCTAGTACTTATGTCGGCATTGTGCCTTTTGTATTAAATTCCGATGCAATTTCTGTGTTTCATCGTCCATAAGAAGGTCTAAGGGAGTCAGTAAACCTGAAGTGAAGCATCAGAATCTAAAATTGGACTCAGAGGAGAGGTTCAAATCATAGAAAGGGACAGTGTCAGTCCTCTTGTACCTAAGTCGGCTTTGTGCTTTTGGATTAAATTCGGATGCAATTTCTGTGTTTCATTGTCAATAAGAAGGTCCAATGGATACAGTAAACCAGAAGTGAAGCATCTGAATCTAAAACTGGACACACTGGAGAGGTTCAAATCATAGAAAATTAGAGTGTAGTCCGCTAGTACTTATGTCGGGATTGTGCCTTTTGAATTTAATTCCGAGGCAATTTCTGTGTTTCTTCGTCAATAGGATGTGCAAGGTATACAGTAAACCTGAAGTGAAGCATCGGAATCTAAAACTAGACTCACAGGAGAGGTTCAAATCATAGAAAGTGAGAGTGTAAGTCCTTTTGTACTTAAGTCGGCATTGTGCCTTTTGTATTAAATTCGGATGCAATTTCTGTGTTTCATCGTCAATTAGAAGATCCAAGGGATGCAGCAAACCTGAAGTGAAGCATCGGAATCTAAAACTGGTCTCACAGGAGAGGTTCAAATCATAGAGAGTTAGAGTGTCAGTGCTCTTGTACTTAAGTCGGCATTGTGCCTTTTGAATTTAATTCCGATGCAATTTCTGTATTTCATCGTCAATAAGAAGGTACAAGGGATACAGTAAACCTGAAGTGAAGCATCTGAATCTAAAACTGGACACACAGGAGAGGTTCAAATCATAGAAAGTTAGAGTGTAGTCCGCTAGTACTTATGTCGGCATTTTGCCCTTTGTATTAAATTCCGATGCAATTTCTGTGTTTCATCGTCCATAAGAAGGTCTAAGGGATTCAGTAAACCTAAAGAGATGCATCGGAATCTAAAACTGGACTCATAGGAGAGGTTCAAAACATAGAAAGTGAGAGTGCCAGTCCCCTTATACTTAAGTCGGCATTGTGTCATTTGAATTTGATTACGATGCAATTTCTGCGTCTTATCGTCAATAACAAGGTGCAAGGTATACAGTAAACCTGAAGTGAAGCATCGGAATCCAAAACTGGACTCGCAGGAGAGGTTCAAATCAAAGAGAGGTAGAGCGTTAGAGTGTCAGTCCTCATGTACTTAAGTCGGGATTGTGCTTTTTAAATTTAATTCCGATGCAATTTCTGTGATTCAGCGTCAATAAGACGGTCCAGGGGATACAGTAAACCTGAAGTGAAGCATCGAAATCTAAAACTGGACTCACAGGAGCGGTTCAAATCATAGATAGTTTGAGTGTCAGTCCTCTTGTACTTAAGTCGGCATTGTGCCTTTTGTATTAAATTCGGATGCAATTTCTGTGTTTCATCGTCAATAAGAAGGTCCAAGGGATACAGTAAACCTGAAGTGAAGCATCGGAATCTAAAACTGGACTGACAGGAGAGGTTCAAATCATAGAAAGTGATAGTGTCAGTCCTCTTGTACTTAAGTCGGCATTGTGCCTTATGTATTAAATTCGGATGCAATTTCTGTGCTACATCGTCAATAAGAAGTTGCAAGGTATGCAGTAAACCTGTAGGAAAGCATCTGAATCTAAAACTGGACTCACAGGAGAGGTTCAAATCATAGAAAGTGAGAGTGTCAGTCCTCTTGTACTTAAGTCGGCATTGTGCCTTTTGTATTAAATTCGGATGCAATTTCTGTGTTTCATCGTCAATTAGAAGATCCAAGGGATGCAGCAAACCTGAAGTGAAGCATCGGAATCTAAAACTGGATTCACAGGAGGGGTTCAAATCATAGAAAGTTAGAGTGTCAGTCCTCTTGTACTTAAGTCGGCATTGTGCCTTTTGAAATTAATTCCAATGCAATTTCTGTGTTTCATCGTCAATAAGAAGGTGCTAGGTAGCCAGTAAACCTGAAGTGGAGCATCGGAATCTAGAACTGGAGTCACAGGAGAGGTTCAAATCATAGAGAGTTAGAGTGTCAGTCCTCTTGTACTTAAGTCGGCAATGTGCCTTTTGAATTTATTTCCGATGCAATTTTTATGTTTCATCGTCAATAAGAAGGTGCAAGGTATACAGTAAACCTGAAGTGAAGCATCGGAATCTAAATCTGGACTCACAGGAGAGGTTCAAATCATAGAAAGAGAGAGTGTCAGGCCTCTTTTACTTAAGTCGGCATTGTGCCTTATGTATTAAATTCGGATGCAATTTCTGTATTTCATCGTCAATAAGAAGGTCCAAGACATACAGTAAACCTGAAGTGAAGCATCTGAATCTAAAACTGGGCACACAGGAGAGGTTCAAATCATAGAAAGTTAGAGTGTAGTCCGCTAGTACTTATGTCGGCATTGTGCCTTTTGTATTAAATTCCGATTCAATTTCTGTGTTTCATCGTCCATAAGAAGGTCTAAGGGATATAGTAAACCTGAAGTGATGCATCGGAATCTAAAACTGGACTCACAGGAGAGGTTCAAATCATAGAAAGTGAGAGTGTCAGTCCTCTTATACTTAAGTCGGCATTGTGACTTTTGTACTAAATTCGGATGCAATTTCTGTGTTTCATGGTCAATAAGAGGGTCCAAGGTATACAGTAAACCTGAAGTGAAGCATCGGAATATAAACTGGACTCACAGGAGAGGTTCAAATCAAAGAAAGGGACAGTGTCAGTCCTCTTGTACCTAAGTCGGCTTTGTGCTTTTTGTATTAAATTCGGATGCAATTTCTGTGTTGCATTGTCAATAAGAAGGTCCAATGGATACAGTAAACCAGAAGTGAAGCATCGGAATCTAAAACAGGACACACAGGAGGGGTTCAAATCATTGATAGTTAGAGTGTCACACCTCTTATACTTAAGTCGGCATTGTGTCATTTGAATTTAATTACGGTGCAATTTCTGTGTCTCCTCGTCAATAAGAAGGTGCAAGGTATACGGTAAACCTGAAGTGATGCATCGGAATCTAAAACTGGTCTCACAGGAGAGGTTCAAATCGTAGAGAGTTAGAGTGTCAGTCCGCTAGTACATATGTCGGGATTGTGCCTTTTGAATTTAATTCCGAGGCTAATTCTGTGTTTCATCGTCAATAGGATGTGCAAGGTATACAGTGAACCTGAAGTGAAGCATCGGAATCTAAAACTAGACTCACAGGAGAGGTTCAAATCATAGAAAGTGAGAGTGTCTGTCCTCTTGTACTTAAGTCGGCATTGTGCCTTTTGTATTAAATTCGGATGCAATTTCTGTGTTTCATCGTCAATTAGAAGATCCAAGGGATGCAGCAAACCTGAAGTGAAGCATCGGAATTTTAAAACTGGACTCACAGGAGGGGTTCAAATCATAGATAGTTAGAGTGTCAGTCCTCTTGTACTTAAGTCGGCATTGTGCCTTTTGAATTTAATTCCAATGCAATTTCTGTGTTTCATCGTCAATACGAAGGTGCAAGGTAGCCAGTAAACCTGAAGTGAAGCATCGGAATCTAAAACTGGACTCACAGGAGAGGTTCAAATCATAGAGAGTTAGAGTGTCAGTCCTCTTGTACTTAAGTCGGCATTATGCCTTTTGAATTCAATTCCGATGCAATTTCTTTATTTCATCGTCAATAAGAAGGTCCAATTGATACAGTAAACCTGAAGTGAAGCATCTGAATCTAAAACTGGACACACAGGAGAGGTTCAAATCATAGAAAGTTAGAGTGTAGTCCGCTAGTACTTATGTCGGCATTGTGCCTTTTGTATTAAATTCCGATGCAATTTCTGTGTTTCATCGTCCATAAGAAGGTCTAAGGGATTCAGCAAACCTGAAGTGATGCACCGGAATCTAAAACTGGACTCATAGGAGAGGTTCAAATCATAGAAAGTGAGAGTGTCAGTCCCCTTATACTTAAGTCGGCATTGTGTCATTTGAATTTAATTACGATGCAATTTCTGCGTCTTATCGTCAATAAGGGAGGAAGGTTTATCTGTTTAGCAAGAGTAATAGAAGGCAGATTTCAGACTACCTAACAGATCAAAACGAAAATTTCTGTTCCGACACTGACAATGTTGAGTGTTTATGGAAAAAGTTCAAGGCAATCGTAAAATGCGTTTTAGACAGGTACGTGCCGAGTAAAACTGTGAGGGACGGGAAAAACCCACCGTGGTACAACAACAAAGTTAGGAAACTACTGCGAAAGCAAAGAGAGCTCCACTCCAAGTTTAAACGCAGCCAAAACCTCTCAGACAAACTGAAGCTAAACGATGTCAAAGTTAGCGTAAGGAGGGCTATGCGTGAAGCGTTCATTGAATTCGAAAGTAAAATTCTATGTACCGACTTGACAGAAAATCCTAGGAAGTTCTGGTCTTACGTTAAATCAGTAAGTGGCTCGAAACAGCATATCCAGACACTACGGGATGATGATGGCATTGAAACAGAGGATGACACGCGTAAAGCTGAAATACTAAACACCTTTTTCCAAAGCTGTTTCACAGAGGAAGACCGCACTGCAGTTCCTTCTCTAAATCCTCGCACAAACGAAAAAATGGCTGACATCGAAATAAGTGTCCAAGGAATAGAAAAGCAACTGGATTCACTCAATAGAGGAAAGTCCACTGGACCTGACGGGATACCAATTCGATTCTACACAGAGTACGCGAAAGAACTTGCCCCCCTTCTAACAGCCGTGTACCGCAAGTCTCTAGAGGAACGGAGGGTTCCAAATGATTGGAAAAGAGCACAGATAGTCCCAGTCTTCAAGAAGGGTCGTCGAGCAGATGCGCAAAACTATAGACCTATATCTCTTACGTGATCTCTTGTAGAATTTTAGAACATGTTTTTTGCTCGCGTATCATGTCATTTCTGGAAACCCAGAATCTACTATGTAGGAATCAACATGGATTCCGGAAACAGCGATCGTGTGAGACCCAACTCGCTTTATTTGTTCATGAGACCCAGAAAATATTAGATACAGGCTCCCAGGTAGATGCTATTTTTCTTGACTTCCGGAAGGCGTTCGATACAGTTCCGCACTGTCGCCTGATAAACAAAGTAAGAGCCTACGGAATATCAGACCAGCTGTGTGGCTGGATTGAAGAGTTTTTAGCAAACAGAACACAGCATGTTGTTATCAATGGAGAGACGTCCACAGACGTTAAAGTAACCTCTGGCGTGCCACAGGGGAGTGTTATGGGACCATTGCTTTTCACAATATATATAAATGACTTAGTAGATAGTGTCGGAAGTTCCATGCGGCTTTTCGCGGATGATGCTGTAGTATACAGAGAAGTTGCTGCATTAGAAAATTGTAGCGAAATACAGGAAGATCTGCAGCGGATAGGCACTTGGTGCAGGGAGTGGCAACTGACCCTTAACATAGACAAATGTAATATATTGCGAATACATAGAAAGAAGGATCCTTTATTGTATGATTATATGATAGCGGAACAAACACTGGTAGCAGTTACTTCTGTAAAATATCTGGGAGTATGCGTACGGAACGATTTGAAGTGGAATGATCATATAAAACTAATTGTTGGTAAGGCGGGTACCAGGTTGAGATTCATTGGGAGAGTGCTTAGAAAATGTAGTCCATCAACAAAGGAGGTGGCTTACAAAACACTCGTTCGACCTATACTTGAGTGTTGCTCATCAGTGTGGGATCCGTACCAGGTCGGGTTGACGGAGGAGATAGAGAAGATCCAAAATAGAGCGGCGCGTTTCGTCACTGGGTTATTTGGTAACCGTGATAGCGTTACGGAGATGTTTAATAAACTCAAGAGGCAGACTCTGCAAGAGAGGCGCTCTGCATCGCGGTGTAGCTTGCTCGCCAGGTTTCGAGAGGGTGCGTTTCTGGATGAGGTATCGAATATATTGCTTCCCCCTACTTATACTTCCCGAGGAGATCACGAATGTAAAATTAGAGAGATTAGAGCGCGCACGGAGGCTTTCAGACAGTCGTTCTTCCCGCGAACCATACGCGACTGGAACAGGAAAGGGAGGTAATGACAGTGGCACGTAAAGTGCCCTCCGCCACACACCGTTGGGTGGCTTGCGGAGTATCAATGTAGATGTAGATGTAGAATAAGAAGGTGCAAGGTATACAGTAAACCTGAAGTGAAGCATCGAAATCTAAAACTGGACCCACAGGAGAGGTTCATATCATAGATAGTTTGAGTGTCAGTCCTCTTGTACTTAAGTCGGCATTGTGCCTTTTGTATTAAATTCGGATGCAATTTCTGTGTTTCATCGTCAATAAGAAGATCCAAGGGATACAGTAAACCTGAAGTGAAGCATCGGAATCTAAAACTGGACTCACAGGAGAGGTTCAAATCATAGAAAGTGAAAGTGTCAGTCCTCTTGTACTTAAGTCGGCATTGTGCCTTTTGTATTAAATTCGGATGCAATTTCTGTGTTTCATCGTCAATTAGAAGATCCAAGGGATGCAGCAAACCTGAAGTGAAGCATCGGAATCTAAAACTGGATTCACAGGAGGGGGTTCAAATCATAGAAAGTTAGAGTGTCAGTCCTCTTGTACTTAAGTCGGCATTGTGCCTTTTGAATTTAATTCCAATGCAATTTCTGTGTTTCATCGTCAATAAGAAGGTGCAAGGTAGCCAGTAAACCTGACGTGAAGCATCGGAATCTAAAACTGGAGTCGCAGGAGAGGTTCAAATCATAGAGAGTTAAAGTGTCAGTCCTCTTGTACTTAAGTCGGCATTGTGCCTTTTGAATTTATTTCCGATGCAATTTCTTTGTTTCATCGTCAATAAGAAGGTGCAAGGTATACAGTAAACCTGAAGTGAAGCATCGGAATCTAAATCTGGACTAACAGGAGAGGTTCAAATCATAGAAAGAGAGAGTGTCAGGCCTCTTTTACTTAAGTCGGCATTGTGCCTTTTGTATTAAATTCGGATGCAATTTCTGTATTTCATCGTCAATAAGAAGGTCCAAGGCATACAGTAAACCTGAAGTGAAGCATCTAAATCTAAAACTGGACACACAGGAGAGGTTCAAATCATAGAAAGTTAGAGTGTCAGTCCTCTTGTACTTAAGTCGGCATTGTGCCTTTTGAATTTAACTCCAATGCAATTTCTGTGTTTCATCGTCAATAAGAAGGTGCAAGGTAGCCAGTAAACCTGAAGTGAAGCATCGGAATCTAAAACTGGACTCACAGGAGACGTTCAAATAATAGATAGTGAGAGTGTCAGTCCTCTTATACTTAAGTCGGCATTGTGCCTTTTGTACTAAATTCGGATGCAATTTCTGTGTTTCATGGTTAATAAGAAGGTCCAAGGTATACAGTAAACCTGAAGTGAAGCATCGGAATATAAACTGGACTCACAGGAGAATTTCAAATCATAGAAAGGGACAGTGTTAGTCCTCTTGTACCTAAGTCGGCTTTGTGCTTTTTGTATTAAATTCGGATGCAATTTCTGTGTTTCATTGTCAATAAGAAGGTCCAATGGATACAGTAAACCAGAAGTGAAGCATCTGAATCTAAAACTGGACACACAGGAGAAGTTCAAATCATAGAAAGTTAGAGTGTAGTCCGCTAGTACTTATGTCGGCATTGTGCCTTTTGTATTAAATTCCGATGCAATTTCTGTGTTTCATCGTCCATAAGAAGGTCTAAGGGATTCAGTAAACCTGAAGTGAAGCATCGGAATCTAAAACTGGACTCACAGGAGAGGTTCAAATCATAGAAAGGGAAGTGTCAGTCCTCTTGTACCTAAGTCGGCTTTGTGCTTTTTGTATTAAATTCGGATGCAATTTCTGTGTTTCATTGTCAATAAGAAGGTCCAATGGATACAGTAAACCAGAAGTGAAGCATCTGAATCTAAAACTGGACACACAGGAGAGGTTCAAATCATAGAAAGTTAGAGTGTAGTCCGCTAGTACTTATGTCGGCATTGTGCCTTTTGTATTAAATTCCGATGCAATTTCTGTGTTTCATCGTCCATAAGAAGGTCTAAGGGATTCAGTGAACCTGAAGTGAAGCATCTGAATCTAAAACTGGACACACTGGAGAGGTTCAAATCATAGAAAGTTAGAGTGTAGTCCGCTAGTACTTATGTCGGGATTGTGCCTTTTGAATTTAATTCCGAGGCAATTTCTGTGTTTCATCGTCAATAGGATGTGCAAGGTATACAGTACACCTGAAGTGAAGCATCGGAATCTAAAACTAGACTCACAGGAGAGGTTCAAATCATAGAAAGTGAGAGTGTCAGTCATCTTGTACTTAAGTCGGCATTGTGCCTTTTGTATTAAATTCGGAGTCAATTTCTGTGTTTCATCGTCAGTTAGAAGATCCAAGGGATGCAGCAAACCTAAAGTGATGCATCGGAATCTAAAACTGGTCTCACAGGAGAGGTTCAAATCATAGAGAGTTAGAGTGTCAGTCCTCTTGTACTTAAGTCGGCATTGTGCCTTTTGAATTGAATTCCAATGCAATTTCTGTATTTCATCGTGAATAAGAAGGTCCAAGGGATACAGTAAACCTGAAGTGAAGCATCTGAATCTAAAACTGGACACACAGGAGAGGTTCAAATCATAGAAAGTTAGAGTGTAGTCCGCTAGTACTTATGTCGGCATTGTGCCTTTTGTATTAAATTCCGATGCAATTTCTGTGTTTCATCGTCCATAAGAAGGTCTAAGGGATTCAGTAAACCTGAAGTGATGCATCGGAATCTAAAACTGGACTCATAGGAGAGGTTCAAATCATAGAAAGTGAGAGTGTCAGTTCCCTTATACTTAAGTCGGCATTGTTTCATTTGAATTTAATTACGATGCAATTTCTGCGTCTTATCGTCAATAAGAAGGTGCAAGGTATACAGTAACCCTGAAGTGAAGCATCGGAATCCAAAACTGGACTCGCAGGAGAGGTTGAATTCATAGAGAGGTAGAGCGTTAGTGTGTCAGTCCTCTTGTACTTATGTCGGCATTGTGCCATTTAAATTTAATTTCGATGCAATTTCTGTGATTCAGTGTCAATAAGACGGTCCAAGGGATACAGTAAACCTGAAGTGAAGCATCGAAATCTAAAACGGGACACACAGGTGAGGTTCAAATCATAGATAGCTTGAGTGTCAGTCCTCTTGTACTTAAGTCGGCATTGTGCCTTTTGTATTAAATTCGGATGCAATTTCTGTGTTTCATCGTCAATAAGAAGGTGCAAGGTAGCCAGTAAACCTGAAGTGAAGCATCGGAATCTAAAACTGGAGTCGCAGGAGAGGTTCAAATCATAGAGTGTTAGAGTGTCAGTCCTCTTGTACTTAAGTCGGCATTGTGCCTTTTGAATTTATTTCCGATGCAATTTCTTTGTTTCATCGTCAAAAAGAAGGTGCAAGGTATACAGTAAACCTGAAGTGAAGCATCGGAATCTAAATCTGGACTCACAGGAGAGGTTCAAATCATAGAAAGAGAGAGTGTCAGGCCTCTTTTACTTAAGTTGCCATTGTGCCTTTTGTATTAAATTCGGATGCAATTTCTGTATTTCATCGTCAATAAGAAGGTCCAAGGCATACAGTAAACCAGAAGTGAAGCATCTAAATCTAAAACTGGACACACAGGAGAGGTTCAAATCATAGAAAGTTAGAGTGTAGTCCGCTAGTACTTATGTCGGCATTGTGCCTTTTGTATTAAATTCCGATGCAATTTCTGTGTTTCATCGTCCATAAGAAGGTCTAAGGGAGTCAGTAAACCTGAAGTGAAGCATCAGAATCTAAAATTGGACTCAGAGGAGAGGTTCAAATCATAGAAAGGGACAGTGTCAGTCCTCTTGTACCTAAGTCGGCTTTGTGCTTTTGGATTAAATTCGGATGCAATTTCTGTGTTTCATTGTCAATAAGAAGGTCCAATGGATACAGTAAACCAGAAGTGAAGCATCTGAATCTAAAACTGGACACACTGGAGAGGTTCAAATCATAGAAAATTAGAGTGTAGTCCGCTAGTACTTATGTCGGGATTGTGCCTTTTGAATTTAATTCCGAGGCAATTTCTGTGTTTCTTCGTCAATAGGATGTGCAAGGTATACAGTAAACCTGAAGTGAAGCATCGGAATCTAAAACTAGACTCACAGGAGAGGTTCAAATCATAGAAAGTGAGAGTGTAAGTCCTTTTGTACTTAAGTCGGCATTGTGCCTTTTGTATTAAATTCGGATGCAATTTCTGTGTTTCATCGTCAATTAGAAGATCCAAGGGATGCAGCAAACCTGAAGTGAAGCATCGGAATCTAAAACTGGTCTCACAGGAGAGGTTCAAATCATAGAGAGTTAGAGTGTCAGTGCTCTTGTACTTAAGTCGGCATTGTGCCTTTTGAATTTAATTCCGATGCAATTTC
Organism: Schistocerca piceifrons; assembly: GCF_021461385.2. Taxonomy (NCBI): domain Eukaryota; kingdom Metazoa; phylum Arthropoda; class Insecta; order Orthoptera; family Acrididae; genus Schistocerca; species Schistocerca piceifrons. The sequence continues at coordinate 937,160,871 of NC_060149.1, forward strand.
TGTATTTCATCGTCAATAAGAAGGTACAAGGGATACAGTAAACCTGAAGTGAAGCATCTGAATCTAAAACTGGACACACAGGAGAGGTTCAAATCATAGAAAGTTAGAGTGTAGTCCGCTAGTACTTATGTCGGCATTTTGCCCTTTGTATTAAATTCCGATGCAATTTCTGTGTTTCATCGTCCATAAGAAGGTCTAAGGGATTCAGTAAACCTAAAGAGATGCATCGGAATCTAAAACTGGACTCATAGGAGAGGTTCAAAACATAGAAAGTGAGAGTGCCAGTCCCCTTATACTTAAGTCGGCATTGTGTCATTTGAATTTGATTACGATGCAATTTCTGCGTCTTATCGTCAATAACAAGGTGCAAGGTATACAGTAAACCTGAAGTGAAGCATCGGAATCCAAAACTGGACTCGCAGGAGAGGTTCAAATCAAAGAGAGGTAGAGCGTTAGAGTGTCAGTCCTCATGTACTTAAGTCGGGATTGTGCTTTTTAAATTTAATTCCGATGCAATTTCTGTGATTCAGCGTCAATAAGACGGTCCAGGGGATACAGTAAACCTGAAGTGAAGCATCGAAATCTAAAACTGGACTCACAGGAGCGGTTCAAATCATAGATAGTTTGAGTGTCAGTCCTCTTGTACTTAAGTCGGCATTGTGCCTTTTGTATTAAATTCGGATGCAATTTCTGTGTTTCATCGTCAATAAGAAGGTCCAAGGGATACAGTAAACCTGAAGTGAAGCATCGGAATCTAAAACTGGACTGACAGGAGAGGTTCAAATCATAGAAAGTGATAGTGTCAGTCCTCTTGTACTTAAGTCGGCATTGTGCCTTATGTATTAAATTCGGATGCAATTTCTGTGCTACATCGTCAATAAGAAGTTGCAAGGTATGCAGTAAACCTGTAGGAAAGCATCTGAATCTAAAACTGGACTCACAGGAGAGGTTCAAATCATAGAAAGTGAGAGTGTCAGTCCTCTTGTACTTAAGTCGGCATTGTGCCTTTTGTATTAAATTCGGATGCAATTTCTGTGTTTCATCGTCAATTAGAAGATCCAAGGGATGCAGCAAACCTGAAGTGAAGCATCGGAATCTAAAACTGGATTCACAGGAGGGGTTCAAATCATAGAAAGTTAGAGTGTCAGTCCTCTTGTACTTAAGTCGGCATTGTGCCTTTTGAAATTAATTCCAATGCAATTTCTGTGTTTCATCGTCAATAAGAAGGTGCTAGGTAGCCAGTAAACCTGAAGTGGAGCATCGGAATCTAGAACTGGAGTCACAGGAGAGGTTCAAATCATAGAGAGTTAGAGTGTCAGTCCTCTTGTACTTAAGTCGGCAATGTGCCTTTTGAATTTATTTCCGATGCAATTTTTATGTTTCATCGTCAATAAGAAGGTGCAAGGTATACAGTAAACCTGAAGTGAAGCATCGGAATCTAAATCTGGACTCACAGGAGAGGTTCAAATCATAGAAAGAGAGAGTGTCAGGCCTCTTTTACTTAAGTCGGCATTGTGCCTTATGTATTAAATTCGGATGCAATTTCTGTATTTCATCGTCAATAAGAAGGTCCAAGACATACAGTAAACCTGAAGTGAAGCATCTGAATCTAAAACTGGGCACACAGGAGAGGTTCAAATCATAGAAAGTTAGAGTGTAGTCCGCTAGTACTTATGTCGGCATTGTGCCTTTTGTATTAAATTCCGATTCAATTTCTGTGTTTCATCGTCCATAAGAAGGTCTAAGGGATATAGTAAACCTGAAGTGATGCATCGGAATCTAAAACTGGACTCACAGGAGAGGTTCAAATCATAGAAAGTGAGAGTGTCAGTCCTCTTATACTTAAGTCGGCATTGTGACTTTTGTACTAAATTCGGATGCAATTTCTGTGTTTCATGGTCAATAAGAGGGTCCAAGGTATACAGTAAACCTGAAGTGAAGCATCGGAATATAAACTGGACTCACAGGAGAGGTTCAAATCAAAGAAAGGGACAGTGTCAGTCCTCTTGTACCTAAGTCGGCTTTGTGCTTTTTGTATTAAATTCGGATGCAATTTCTGTGTTGCATTGTCAATAAGAAGGTCCAATGGATACAGTAAACCAGAAGTGAAGCATCGGAATCTAAAACAGGACACACAGGAGGGGTTCAAATCATTGATAGTTAGAGTGTCACACCTCTTATACTTAAGTCGGCATTGTGTCATTTGAATTTAATTACGGTGCAATTTCTGTGTCTCCTCGTCAATAAGAAGGTGCAAGGTATACGGTAAACCTGAAGTGATGCATCGGAATCTAAAACTGGTCTCACAGGAGAGGTTCAAATCGTAGAGAGTTAGAGTGTCAGTCCGCTAGTACATATGTCGGGATTGTGCCTTTTGAATTTAATTCCGAGGCTAATTCTGTGTTTCATCGTCAATAGGATGTGCAAGGTATACAGTGAACCTGAAGTGAAGCATCGGAATCTAAAACTAGACTCACAGGAGAGGTTCAAATCATAGAAAGTGAGAGTGTCTGTCCTCTTGTACTTAAGTCGGCATTGTGCCTTTTGTATTAAATTCGGATGCAATTTCTGTGTTTCATCGTCAATTAGAAGATCCAAGGGATGCAGCAAACCTGAAGTGAAGCATCGGAATTTTAAAACTGGACTCACAGGAGGGGTTCAAATCATAGATAGTTAGAGTGTCAGTCCTCTTGTACTTAAGTCGGCATTGTGCCTTTTGAATTTAATTCCAATGCAATTTCTGTGTTTCATCGTCAATACGAAGGTGCAAGGTAGCCAGTAAACCTGAAGTGAAGCATCGGAATCTAAAACTGGACTCACAGGAGAGGTTCAAATCATAGAGAGTTAGAGTGTCAGTCCTCTTGTACTTAAGTCGGCATTATGCCTTTTGAATTCAATTCCGATGCAATTTCTTTATTTCATCGTCAATAAGAAGGTCCAATTGATACAGTAAACCTGAAGTGAAGCATCTGAATCTAAAACTGGACACACAGGAGAGGTTCAAATCATAGAAAGTTAGAGTGTAGTCCGCTAGTACTTATGTCGGCATTGTGCCTTTTGTATTAAATTCCGATGCAATTTCTGTGTTTCATCGTCCATAAGAAGGTCTAAGGGATTCAGCAAACCTGAAGTGATGCACCGGAATCTAAAACTGGACTCATAGGAGAGGTTCAAATCATAGAAAGTGAGAGTGTCAGTCCCCTTATACTTAAGTCGGCATTGTGTCATTTGAATTTAATTACGATGCAATTTCTGCGTCTTATCGTCAATAAGGGAGGAAGGTTTATCTGTTTAGCAAGAGTAATAGAAGGCAGATTTCAGACTACCTAACAGATCAAAACGAAAATTTCTGTTCCGACACTGACAATGTTGAGTGTTTATGGAAAAAGTTCAAGGCAATCGTAAAATGCGTTTTAGACAGGTACGTGCCGAGTAAAACTGTGAGGGACGGGAAAAACCCACCGTGGTACAACAACAAAGTTAGGAAACTACTGCGAAAGCAAAGAGAGCTCCACTCCAAGTTTAAACGCAGCCAAAACCTCTCAGACAAACTGAAGCTAAACGATGTCAAAGTTAGCGTAAGGAGGGCTATGCGTGAAGCGTTCATTGAATTCGAAAGTAAAATTCTATGTACCGACTTGACAGAAAATCCTAGGAAGTTCTGGTCTTACGTTAAATCAGTAAGTGGCTCGAAACAGCATATCCAGACACTACGGGATGATGATGGCATTGAAACAGAGGATGACACGCGTAAAGCTGAAATACTAAACACCTTTTTCCAAAGCTGTTTCACAGAGGAAGACCGCACTGCAGTTCCTTCTCTAAATCCTCGCACAAACGAAAAAATGGCTGACATCGAAATAAGTGTCCAAGGAATAGAAAAGCAACTGGATTCACTCAATAGAGGAAAGTCCACTGGACCTGACGGGATACCAATTCGATTCTACACAGAGTACGCGAAAGAACTTGCCCCCCTTCTAACAGCCGTGTACCGCAAGTCTCTAGAGGAACGGAGGGTTCCAAATGATTGGAAAAGAGCACAGATAGTCCCAGTCTTCAAGAAGGGTCGTCGAGCAGATGCGCAAAACTATAGACCTATATCTCTTACGTGATCTCTTGTAGAATTTTAGAACATGTTTTTTGCTCGCGTATCATGTCATTTCTGGAAACCCAGAATCTACTATGTAGGAATCAACATGGATTCCGGAAACAGCGATCGTGTGAGACCCAACTCGCTTTATTTGTTCATGAGACCCAGAAAATATTAGATACAGGCTCCCAGGTAGATGCTATTTTTCTTGACTTCCGGAAGGCGTTCGATACAGTTCCGCACTGTCGCCTGATAAACAAAGTAAGAGCCTACGGAATATCAGACCAGCTGTGTGGCTGGATTGAAGAGTTTTTAGCAAACAGAACACAGCATGTTGTTATCAATGGAGAGACGTCCACAGACGTTAAAGTAACCTCTGGCGTGCCACAGGGGAGTGTTATGGGACCATTGCTTTTCACAATATATATAAATGACTTAGTAGATAGTGTCGGAAGTTCCATGCGGCTTTTCGCGGATGATGCTGTAGTATACAGAGAAGTTGCTGCATTAGAAAATTGTAGCGAAATACAGGAAGATCTGCAGCGGATAGGCACTTGGTGCAGGGAGTGGCAACTGACCCTTAACATAGACAAATGTAATATATTGCGAATACATAGAAAGAAGGATCCTTTATTGTATGATTATATGATAGCGGAACAAACACTGGTAGCAGTTACTTCTGTAAAATATCTGGGAGTATGCGTACGGAACGATTTGAAGTGGAATGATCATATAAAACTAATTGTTGGTAAGGCGGGTACCAGGTTGAGATTCATTGGGAGAGTGCTTAGAAAATGTAGTCCATCAACAAAGGAGGTGGCTTACAAAACACTCGTTCGACCTATACTTGAGTGTTGCTCATCAGTGTGGGATCCGTACCAGGTCGGGTTGACGGAGGAGATAGAGAAGATCCAAAATAGAGCGGCGCGTTTCGTCACTGGGTTATTTGGTAACCGTGATAGCGTTACGGAGATGTTTAATAAACTCAAGAGGCAGACTCTGCAAGAGAGGCGCTCTGCATCGCGGTGTAGCTTGCTCGCCAGGTTTCGAGAGGGTGCGTTTCTGGATGAGGTATCGAATATATTGCTTCCCCCTACTTATACTTCCCGAGGAGATCACGAATGTAAAATTAGAGAGATTAGAGCGCGCACGGAGGCTTTCAGACAGTCGTTCTTCCCGCGAACCATACGCGACTGGAACAGGAAAGGGAGGTAATGACAGTGGCACGTAAAGTGCCCTCCGCCACACACCGTTGGGTGGCTTGCGGAGTATCAATGTAGATGTAGATGTAGAATAAGAAGGTGCAAGGTATACAGTAAACCTGAAGTGAAGCATCGAAATCTAAAACTGGACCCACAGGAGAGGTTCATATCATAGATAGTTTGAGTGTCAGTCCTCTTGTACTTAAGTCGGCATTGTGCCTTTTGTATTAAATTCGGATGCAATTTCTGTGTTTCATCGTCAATAAGAAGATCCAAGGGATACAGTAAACCTGAAGTGAAGCATCGGAATCTAAAACTGGACTCACAGGAGAGGTTCAAATCATAGAAAGTGAAAGTGTCAGTCCTCTTGTACTTAAGTCGGCATTGTGCCTTTTGTATTAAATTCGGATGCAATTTCTGTGTTTCATCGTCAATTAGAAGATCCAAGGGATGCAGCAAACCTGAAGTGAAGCATCGGAATCTAAAACTGGATTCACAGGAGGGGGTTCAAATCATAGAAAGTTAGAGTGTCAGTCCTCTTGTACTTAAGTCGGCATTGTGCCTTTTGAATTTAATTCCAATGCAATTTCTGTGTTTCATCGTCAATAAGAAGGTACAATTTAGCCAGTAAACCTGAAGTGAAGCATCGGAATCTAAAACTGGAGTCACAGGAGAGGTTCAAATCATAGAGAGTTAGAGTGTCAGTCCTCTTGTACTTAAGTCGGCATTGTGCCTTTTGAATTTATTTCCGATGCAATTTCTATGTTTCATCGTCAATAAGAAGGTGCAAGGTATACAGTAAACCTGAAGTGAAGCATCGGAATCTAAATCTGGACTCACAGGAGAGGTTCGAATCATAGAGAGAGAGAGTGTCAGGCCTCTTTTACTTAAGTCGGCATTGTGCCTTTTGTATTAAATTCGGATGCAATTTCTGTATTTCATCGTCAATAAGAAGGTCCAAGGCATACAGTAAACCTGAAGTGAAGCATCTGAATCTAAAACTGGACACACAGGAGAGGTTCAAATCATAGAAAGTTAGAGTGTAGTCCGCTAGTACTTATGTCGGCATTGTGCCTTTTGTATTAAATTCCGATGCAATTTCTGTGTTTCATCGTCCATAAGAAGGTCTAAGGGATACAGTAAACCTGAAGTGATGCATCGGAATCTAAAACTGGACTCACAGGAGAGGTTCAAATCATAGAAATTGAGAGTGTCAGTCCTCTTATACTTAAGTCGGCATTGTGCCTTTTGTACTAAATTCGGATGCAGTTTCTGTGTTTCATGGTCAATAAGAAGGTCCAAGGTATACTGTAAACCTGAAGTGAAGCATTGGAATCTAAACTGGACTCACAGGAGAGGTTCAAATCATAGAAAGGGACAGTGTCAGTCCTCTTGTACCTAAGTCGGCTTTGTGCCTTTTGTATTAAATTCGGATGCAATTTCTGTGTTTCATTGTCAATAAGACGGTCCAATGGATACAGTAAACCAGAAGTGAAGCATCGGAATCTAAAACAGGATACACAGGAGGGGTTCAAATCATTGATAGTTAGAGTGTCAGTCCTCTTATACTTAAGTCGGCTTTGTGTCATTTGAATTTAATTACGATGCAAATTCTGTGTCTCATCGTCAATAAGAAGGTGCAAGGTATACGGTAAACCTGAAGTGACGCATCGGAATCTAAAACTGGACTCCCAGGAGAAGTTCAAATCATATATAGTGAGAGTGTCAGTCCTCTTTAACTTAAGTCGGCATTGTGCCTTTTGTATTAAATTCGGATGCAATTTCTGTTTTTCATCGTAAATAAGAAGGTCCAAGGGATACAGTAAACCTGAAGTGAAGCATCGGAATCTAAAACTGGACTCACAGGAGGGGTTCAAAGCATAGATAGTTAGACAGTCAGTCCTCTTATACTTAAGTCGGCATTGTGTCACTTTTATTTAATTCCGATGCAATTCCTTTGTTTCATCGTCAATAAGAAGGTGCAAGGTATACAGTAAACCTGAAGTGAAGCGTCGCAATCTAAAACTGGACTCACAGGAGAGGTTCAAATCATAGATAGAGAGAGTGTCAGTCCTCTTTTACTTAAGTCGGCATTGTGCCTTTGTATTAAATATGGATGCAATTTCTGTATTTCATCGTCAATAAGAAAGTCCAAAGGATACAGTAAACCTGAAGTGAACCATCGGAATCTAAAACTGGACTCACAGGAGAGCTTCAAATTATAGAAGGGGAGAGTGACTGTCCTGTTTTACTTAAATCGGCATTTTGCCTTTTGTATTAAATTCGGATGCAATTTCTGTGTTTCATCGTCAATAAGGAGGTCCGAGGGATCCAGTAAACCTGAATTGAGGCATCGGAATCTAAAACTCTACTCACAGGAGAGGTTAAAATCATAGGAAGGGAGAGTGTCAGTCCTCTTGTACTTAAGTCGGCATTGTGCCTTTTGTATTAAATTCGTATGCAATTTCTGTGTTTCATCGTCAATAAGAAGGTGCAAGGTATACAGCAAACCTGAAGTGAAGCATCGGAATCTGGAACTGGACTCATAGGAGAGGTTCAATTCATAGAAAGTGAGAGTCAGTCCTCTTGTACATAAGTCGGCATTGTGCCTTTTGTATTAAATTCGGATGCAATTTCTGTGTTTCATCGTCAATAAGAAGGTCCAAGGGATACAGTAAACCTGAAATGAAGCATCGGAATGTAAAACTGGACTCACAGGAGAGTTTCAAATCATAGAAAGGGAGAGTGTCAGTCCTCTAGTACTTAAGTCGGCATTGTGCCTTTTGTATTAAATTCGGATGCAATTTCTGTGTTTCGTCGTCAATAAGAAGGTCCAAGGGATACAGTAAACCTGAAGTGAAGCATCGGATTCTAAATCTGGACTCACAGGAGAGGTTGAAATCATAGATAGTTAGAATTTCAGTCCTCTTGTACTTAAGCCGCAATTGTGTTTTCTGAAGTTAATTCCGATGCAATTTCTGTGTTTCATCGTCAATAAGAAGGTGCAAGGTATACAGTAAACCTGAAGTGAAGCATCGGAATCTAAAACTGGACTCACAGGAGAGGTTCCAATCATAGAGCGTTAGAGTGTCAGTCCACTTTTACTTAAGTCGGCATTGTGCATTTTGTATTAAATTCGGATGCAATTTCTGTGTTTGATCGTCAATAAGAAGGTCCAAGGTATACAGTAAACCTGAAGTGAAGCATCGGAATATCAAACTGGACTCACAGGAGAGGTTTAAATCTTAGAAAGTTAGAGTGTCAGTCCTCTTGTACTTAAGTCGGCATTGTGCCTTTTGAATTTAAATCCGATGCAATTTCTGTGTTTCATCGTCAATAAGAAGGTGCAAGGTATACAGCAAACCTGAAGTGAAGCATCGGAATCTAGAACTGGACTCACAGTAGAGGTTCGTATTTCAGAAATGGAGAGTGTCAGTCCTCTTTTACTTAAGTCGGCATTGTGCCTTTTGTATTAAATTCGGATGCAATTTCTGTGTTTCATCGTCAATAAGAAGGTCCAAGTGATACTGTAAACTTGAAGTGAAGCATCGAAATCTAAAACTGGACTCACAGGAGAGGTTCAAATCATAGAAAGTTAGGATGTCAGTCCTCTTGCACTTCAGTAGGCATTGTGACTTTTGTATTAAATTCCGATGCAATTTCTGTGTTTCATCGTCAATAAGAAGGTCCAAGGGATACAGAAACATGAAGTGAAGCATCGGAATCTAAAACTGGACTCACAGGAGAGGTTCAAATCATAGAAGGGAAGTGTGTCAGTCCACTTTCACTTAAGTCGGCATTGTGCCTTTTGTATTAAATTCTGATGCAATTTCTGTGTTTCATCGTCAATAAGAAGGTCCAAGGGATACAGTAAACCAGAAGTGAAGCATCGGAATCTAAAACTGGACTCACAGGAGAGGTTCAAATCATAGATAGTTAGAGTGTCAGTCCTCTTGTACTTAAGTGGGCATTATGTTTTTTGAATGTAATTACGATGCAATTTTTGTGTTTCATCATCAATAAGAAGGTGCAAGGTATTCAGTAAACCTGAAGTGAAGCATCGGAATCTAAAACTGGACTCAATGGAGAGGTTCAAATCATAGAGAGTTAGAGTGTCAGTCCACTTGTTCTTAAGTCGGCATTGTGCCCTTTCAATTTAATTCCGATGCAATTTCTGTATTTCATAATCAATAAGAAGGTGCAAGGTATTCAGTAAACCTGAAGTGTAGCATCGGAATCTAAAACTGGACTCACAGGAGAGGTTCAAATCATAGAAAGTGAGAGTGTTAGTCTTCTTGTACTTAAGTCGGCATTGTGCCTATTGTATTAAATTCCGATGCAATTTCTGTGTTACATCGTCAATAAGAAGTGAAGCATCGGAATCTAAAACTGGACTCACAGGAGAAGTTCAAATCATAGAAAGTGAGAGTGTCAGTCCGCTTTTACTTAAGTCGGCATGGTGCTTTTTGCATTATATTCGGATGCAATTTCTGTGTTAAATCGTAAATAAGGAGGTGCAAGGTATACAGTAAAACTTGAAGTGAAGCATCGGAATCTAGAACTGGACTCACAGGAGAGGTTCTAATCTTAGAAAGTTAGAGTGTCAGTCCTACTGTACTTATGTCGGCATCGTTCCTTTTGAATTTAATTCCGATGCAATATCTGTGTTTCATCGTCAACAAGAAGGTGCAAGGTATACAGTAAACCTGCAGTGAAGCATCGGAATCTAAAACTGGACTCACAGGCGAGGTTCAAATCATAGAGCGTTAGAGAGGTCAGTCCTCTTGTACTTAAGTCGGCCTTGTGCATTTTGTATTAAATTCATATGCAATTTCTGTGTTTGATCGTCAATAAGAAGGTCCAAGGTATACAGTAATCCTGAAGTGAAGCATCGGAATATCAATCTGGACTCACAGGTGAGGTTCAAATCTTAGAAAGTTAGTGTGTCAGTCCTCTTGTACTTAAGTCGGCATTGTGCCTTTTGAATTTAAATCCGATGCAATTTCTGTGTTTCATCGTCAATAAGAAGGTGCAAGGTATACAGCAAACCTGAAGTGAAGCATCGGAATCTAAAACTGGACTCCCAGGAGCGGTTCGTATTTCAGAAATGGAGAGTGTCAGACTTCTTTTACTTAAGTTGGCATTGTGCCTTTTGTATTAAATTCGGATGCAATTTCTGTGTTTCATCGTCAATAAGAAGGTCCAAGGGATACTGTAAACCTGAAGTGAAGCATCGGAATCTAAAATTGGACTCACAGGAGAGGTTCAAATCATAGAAAGTTAGGATGTCAGTCCTCTTGTACTTCAGTAGGCATTGTAACTCTTGTATTTAATTCCGATGCAATTGCTGTGTTTCATCGTCAATAAGAAGGTGCAAGGTATACAGTAAAACTGAAGTGAAGCATCGGAATCTAAAACTGGACTCACAGGAGAGGTTCAAATCATAGAGAGAGAGAGTGTCAGTCCTCTTTTACTTAAGTCGGCATTGTGGTTTTGTATTAAATTCCGATGCAATTTCTGTGTTTCATCGTCAATAAGAAGGTCCAAGGGATACAGAAACATGAAGTGAAGCATCGGAATCTAAACTGGACTCACAGGAGAGGTTCAAATCATAGAAGGGAAGTGTGTCAGTCCTCTTTCACTTAAGTCGGCATTGTGCCTTTTGTATTAAATTCGGATGCAATTTCTGTGTTTCATCGTCAATAAGAAGGTCCAAGGGATACAGTAAAAAAGAAGTGAAGCATCGGAATCTAAAACTGGACTCACAGGAGAGGTTCAAATCATAGATAGTTGGAGTGTCAGTCCTCTTGTACTTAAGTCGGCATTGTGTTTTTTGAATTTAATTCCGATGCAATTTCTGTGTTTCATCATCAATAAGAAGGTGCAAGGTATTCAGTAAACCTGAAGTGATGCATTGGAATCTAAAACTGGACTCAATGGAGAGGTTCAAATCATAGAGAGTTAGAGTTTCAGTCCACTTGTTCTTAAGTCGGCATTGTGCCCTTTCAATTTCATATCGATGCAATTTCTGTATTTCATCATCAATAAGAAGGTGCAGGGTATTCAGTAAACCTGAAGTGAAGCATCGGAATCTAAAACTGGACTCACAGGAGAGGTTCAAATCATAGAAAGTGAGAGTGTTAGTCTTCTTGCACTTAAGTCGGCATTGTGCCTATTGTATTAAATTCCGATGCAATTTCTGTGTTACATCGTCAATAAGAAGCGAAGCATCGGAATCTAAAACTGGACTCACAGGAGAGGTTCAAATCATAGAAAGTGAGAGTGTCAGTCCTGGTGTCCTTAAGTCGGCATTGTGCCTTTTGTATTAAATTCGGCTGCAATTTCTGTGTTTCATCGTCAATAAGAAGGGCCAAGGGATACAGTAAACCTGAAGTGAAGCATCGGAAACTAAAACTGGACTCACAGGAGACATTCAAATCATAGAAATTTAGAGTGTCAGTCCTCTTGTACTTAAGTCGGCATTGTGCATTTTGTATTAAATTCGGATGCAATTTCTGTGTTTCATCGTCAATAAGAAGGTCCAAGGGATACAGTAAACCTGAAGTGAAGCATCGGAATCTAAAACTCGACTCACAATAGAGGTTCTAATCATAGAAAGAGAGAGTGTCAGTACTCTTTTACTTAAGTCGGCATTGTGCCTTTTGTATTAAATTCGGATGCAATTTCTGTGTTTCATCGTCCATAAGAAGGTGCAAGGTATGCAGTAAACATGAAGTGAAGCATCGGAATCTAAAACTGGACTCACAGGAGAGGTTCAAATCATAGAGAGTAAGAGTGTCAGTCCTCTTGTACTTAAGTCGGCATTGTGAATTTTGTATTAAAATCCGATGCAATTTCTGTGTTTCATCGTCAATAAGAAGGTGCAAGGTATACGGTAAACCTGAAGTGAATCATCGGAATCTAAAACTGGACTCACAGGAGACGTTCAAATCATAGAAAGTGAGAGAGTCAGCCCTCTTGTACTTAAGTCGTCATTGTGCCTTTTGTATCAAATTCCGATGCAATTTCTGTGTTTCATCGTCAATAAGAAGGTGCAAGGTATACAGTAAGCCCGAAGTGAAGCATCGGAATCTAAAACTGGACTCACAGGAGAGGTTCAAAACGCAGAAAGTGAGAGTGTCAGTCCTCTTGTACTTAAGTCGGCATTGTGCCTTTTGTATTACATTCGGATGCAATTTCTGTGTTTCATCGTCAATAAGAAGGTGCAAGGTATACAGTAAACCTGAAGTGAAGCATGGAATCTAAAACTGGACTCACACAAGAAGTTCAAATCATAGAAAGTGAGAGTGTCAGTCCTCTTTTACTTAAGTCGGCATTGTGCCTTTTGTATTAAATTCCGATGCAATTTCTGTGTTTCATCGTCAATAAGAAGGTGCAAGGTATACAGTAAACCCGAACTGAAGCATCGGAATCTAAAACTGGACTCACAGGAGAGGTTTAAATCGCAGAAAGAGAGAGTGTGAGTCCTCTTGTTCTTAAGTCGGCAATGTGCCTTTTGTATTATATTCGGAGGCAATTTCTGTGTTTAATCGTCAATAAGGAGGTGCAAGGTATACAGTAAAACGTGAAGTGAAGCATCGGAATCTTAAACTGGACTCACTGGAGAGGTTCTAATCTTAGAAAATTAGAGTGTCAGTCCAACTGTACTTATGTCGGCATCGTGCCTTTTGAATTTAATTCCGATGCAATATCTGTGTTTCATCGTCAACAAGAAGGTGCAAAGTATAAAGTAAGCCTGAAGTGAAGCATCGGAATCTAAAACTGGACTGACAGGAGGGGTTCAAATCACTGAAAGTGAGAGTGTCAGTCCTCTTTTACTGAAGTCGGCATTGTGCCCTTTGTATTAAATTCGGATGCACGTTCTGTGTTTCATCGTCAATACGAAGGTCCAAGGTATACAGTAAAGCTGAAGTGAAGCATCGGAATCTAAAACTGGACTTACAGGAGAGGTTCAAATCATAGAAAGTGGGAGTGTCAGTCCTCTTGTACTTAAGTCGGCATTGTGCCTTTTGTATTAAATTCGGATGCAATTTCTGTGTTTCATCGTCAATAAGAAGGTCCAAGGGATACAGTAAACCTGAAGTGACGCATCGGAATCTAAAACTGTACTCACAGGAGAGGTTCAAAACATAGACAGTTATAGTGTCAGTCCTCTTGTACTTAAGTCGGCATTGTGCATTTTGTATTAAATTCGGATGCAACTTCTGTGTCTCATCGTCAATAAGAAGGTCCAAGGGATACAGAAACATGAAGTGAAGCATCGGAATCTAAAACAGGACTCACAGGAGAGGTTCAAATCATAGAAGGGAAGTGTGTCAGTCCTCTTTCACTTTAGTCGGCATTGTGCCTTTTGTATTAAATTCGGATGCAATTTCTGTGTTTCATCGTCAATAAGAAGGTCCAAGGGATACAGTAAAAAAGAAGTGAAGCATCGGAATCTAAAACTGGACTCACAGGAGAGGTTCAAATCATAGATAGTTGGAGTGTCAGTCCTCTTGTACTTAAGTCGGCATTGTGTTTTTTGAATTTAATTCCGATGCAATTTCTGTGTTTCATCATCAATAAGAAGGTGCAAGGTATTCAGTAAACCTGAAGTGATGCATTGGAATCTAAAACTGGACTCAATGGAGAGGTTCAAATCATAGAGAGTTAGAGTTTCACTCCACTTGTTCTTAAGTCGGCATTGTGCCCTTTCAATTTAATATCGATGCAATTTCTGTATTTCATCATCAATAAGAAGGTGCAAGGTATTCAGTAAACCTGAAGTGAAGCATCGGAATCTAAAACTGGACTCACAGGAGAGGTTCAAATCATAGACAGTGAGAGTGTCAGTCCTCGTGTCCTTAAGTCGGCATTGTGCCTTTTGTATTAAATTCGGCTGCAATTTCTGTGTTTCATCGTCAATAAGAAGGGCCAAGGGATACAGTAAACCTGAAGTGAAGCATCGGAAACTAAAACTGGACTCACAGGAGACATTCAAATCATAGAAATTTAGAGTGTCAGTCCTCTTGTACTTAAGTCGGCATTGTGCATTTTGTATTAAATTCGGATGCAATTTCTGTGTTTCATCGTCAATAAGAAGGTCCAAGGGATACAGTAAACCTGAAGTGAAGCATCGGAATCTAAAACACGACTCACAATAGAGGTTCTAATCATAGAAAGAGAGAGTGTCAGTACTCTTTTACTTAAGTCGGCATTGTGCCTTTTGTATTAAATTCGGATGCAATTTCTGTGTTTCATCGTCCATAAGAAGGTGCAAGGTATGCAGTAAACATGAAGTGAAGCATCGGAATCTAAAACTGGACTCACAGGAGAGGTTCAAATCATAGAGAGTAAGTGTGTCAGTCCTCTTGTACTTAAGTCGGCATTGTGAATTTTGTATTAAAATCCGATGCAATTTCTGTGTTTCATCGTCAATAAGAAGGTGCAAGGTATACAGTAAACCTGAAGTGAATCATCGGAATCTAAAACTGGACTCACAGGAGACGTTCAAATCATAGAAAGTGAGAGAGTCAGTCCTCTTGTACTTAAGTCGTCATTGTGCCTTTTGTATCAAATTCCGATGCAATTTCTGTGTTGCATCGTCAATAAGAAGGTGCAAGGTATACAGTAAACCCGAAGTGAAGCATCGGAATCTAAAACTGGACTCACAGGAGAGATTAAAAGCGCAGAAAGTGAGAGTGTCAGTCCTCTTGTACTTAAGTCGGCATTGTGCCTTTTGTATTACATTCGGATGCAATTTCTGTGTTTCATCGTCAATAAGAAGGTGCAAGGTATACAGTAAACCTGAAGTGAAGCATGGAATCTAAAACTGGACTCACACAAGAAGTTCAAATCATAGAAAGTGAGAGTGTCAGTCCTCTTTTACTTAAGTCGGCATTGTGCCTTTTGTATTAAATTCCGATGCAATTTCTGTGTTTCATCGTCAATAAGAAGGTGCAAGGTATACAGTAAACCCGAAGTGAAGCATCGGAATCTAAAACTGGACTCACAGGAGAGGTTTAAATCGCAGAAAGTGAGAGTGTGAGTCCTCTTGAGCCTTTTGTATTATATTCGGAGGCAATTTCTGTGTTTAATCGTCAATAAGGAGGTGCAAGGTATACAGTAAAACGTGAAGTGAAGCATCGGAATCTAAAACTGGACTCACTGGAGAGGTTCTAATCTTAGAAAATTAGAGTGTCAGTCCTACTGTACTTATGTCGGCATCGTGCCTTTTGAATTTAATTCCGATGCAATATCTGTGTTTCATCGTCAACAAGAAGGTGCAAAGTATACAGTAAGCCTGAAGTGAAGCATCGGAATCTAAAACTGGACTGACAGGAGAGGTTCAAATCACTGAAAGTGAGAGTGTCAGTCCTCTTTTACTTAAGTCGGCATTGTGCCCTTTGTATTAAATTCGGATGCACTTTCTGTGTTTCATCGTCAATACGAAGGTCCAAGGTATACAGTAAAGCTGAAGTGAAGCATCGGAATCTAAAACTGGACTTACAGGAGATGTTCAAATCATAGAAAGTGGGAGTGTCAGTCCTCTTGTACTTAAGTCGGCATTGTGCCTTTTGTATTAAATTCGGATGCAATTTCTGTGTTTCATCGTCAATAAGAAGGTCCAAGGGATACAGTAAACCTGAAGTGACGCATCGGAATCTAAAACTGTACTCACAGGAGAGGTTCAAAACATAGACAGTTATAGTGTCAGTCCTCTTGTACTTAAGTCGGCATTGTGCATTTTGTATTAAATTCGGATGCAATTTCTGTGTCTCATCGTCAATAAGAAGGTCCAAGGTTTACAGTAAACCTGAAGTGAAGCATCGGAATCTAAAACTGGACTCACAGGAGAGGTTCAAATGACAGAAAGTGAGAGTGTCAGTCCTCTTTTACTTATGTCGGCATTGTTCCTTTTGTATTGAATTCGGATGCAATTTCTTTGTTTCATCGTCAATAAGAAGGTTCAAGGGATACTGTAAACCCAAAGTGAAGCATCGGAATCTACAACTGGACTCACAGGAGAGGTTCAAATCATAGAAAGTTAAAGTGTCAGTCCTCTTCTACTTAAGTCGGCATTGTGCCTTTTGAATTTAATTCCGATGCAATTTCTGTGTTTCATCGTCAATAAGACGGTGCCAGGTATACAGTAAAAATGAAGCGAAGCATCGGAATCTAGAACTGGACTCACGGGAGAGGTAAAAATCATAGAAAGTGAGAGTATCAGTCCTCTAGTACTTAAGTTGGCATTGTGCCTTTTATATTAAATGCGGAAGCAGTTTCTCTGTATCATCGTCAATAAGAAGATCCAAGGGATACAGTAAACTTGAAGTGAAGCATCGCAATCTAAAATTGGACTCACAGGAGAAGTTCAAATCATTGAAAGGGAGAGTGTCAGTCCTCTTGTACTGAAGTCGGCATTGTGCCTATTGTATAAAATTCGGATTCCAATTCTGTGTTTCATCGTCAGTAAGAAGGTGCAAAGTATACAGTAAACCTGAAGTGAAGCATCGGAATCTAAAACTGGACTCTCAGGAGAGGTTCAAATCATAGAAAACGAGAGTGTCCGTCCTCCTGTACTTAAGTCGGCAATGTGCCTTTTAAATTAAATTCGGATGCAATTTCTGTGTTTCATCGTCAATAAGATAGTCCAAGGGATACAGTAAACCTGAAGTGAAGCATCGGAATCTAAAACAGGACTCAAAGGAGAGGTTCTAATATTAGAAAGTTTGAGTGTCATGCCTCTTGTACTTAAGTCGGCATTGTGCCTTTTGAATTTAATTCCCAGGCAATTTCTGTGTTTCATCGTCAATAAGAAGGTGCAAGGTATACAGTAAACCTGAAGTGAAGCATCGGAATCTAAAACTGGTCTGACAGGAGAGGTTCAAATCACAGAAAGTGAGAGTGTCAGTCCTCTTTTACTTAAGTCGGCATTGTGATTTTTGTATTAAATTCGGATGCAATTTCTGTGTTTCATCGTCAATAAAAAGGTCCAAGGTATACAGCAAACCTGAAGTAAAGTATCGGAATCTAAAACAGAACTCACAGGAGAGGTTCAAATCATAGAAAGTCAGAGTGTCTGTCCTCTTGTACTTAAGTCGGCATTGTGGCTTTTGAATTTAATTCCGATGCAATTTATGTGTTTAATTGTCAATAAGAAGGTGCAAGGTATACAGTAAACCTGAAGTGAAGCATCGGAATCTAAAACTTGACTCACAGGAGAGGTTCAAATCGTAGAAAGTGAGTGTGTCAGTCCTCTAGTACTTAAGTCGGCATTGTGCCTTTTATATTAAATGCGAAAGCAATTTCTGTGTTTCATCGTTAATAAGAAGGTCCAAGGGATACATTAAACCTGAAGTGAAGCATCGGAATCTAAAACTGGACTCACAGGAGAGGTTGAAATAATAGAAAGTTAAGTTGTACTTAAGTCGGCATTGTGCATTTGAATGTAATTCCGATGCAATTTCCGTGTTTCATCGTCAATAAGACGGTGCAAGGTATACAGTAAACCTGAAGTGAAGAATCGGATTCTAAAACTGGACTCACAGGAGAGGTTCAAATCATAGAAAGTTAGACTGTCAGTCCTTTGGACTTAAGTCGGCATTGTGCCTCTTGTATTACATTCCGAAGCAATTTCTGTCTTTCATCGACAATAAGAAGGTGCAAGGTACACAGTAAACCTGAAGTGAAGCATCGGAATCTAAAATTGGACTCACAGGACAGGTTCAATTCATAGAACGAGAGAGTGACAGTCCTCTTTTACTTAAGTCGGCATTGTGCCTTTTGTATTAAATTCGGATGCAATTTCTGTGTTTCATAGTCAAAAAGAAGGTCCAAGGGATAGAGTAAACCTGAAGTGAAGCATCGGAATCTAAAACTGGACTCACAGGAGAGGTTCCAATCATAGAAAGGGAGAGTGTCGGTCCTCTGGTACTTAAGTCGGCATTATACCTTTTGTATTAAATTCAGATGCCATTTCTGTGTTTCATCGTCAATAAGAAGGTGCAAGGTATACAGTAAACCTGAAGTGAAGCATCGGAATCTAAACTGGACTCACAAGAGAGGTTCAAATCAAAGAAAACGTGGGTGTCAGTCCTCTTGTACTTAAGTCGGCATTGTGCCTTTTGTATTAAATTCGGAAGCAATTTCTGTATTTCATCGTCAATAAGAAGGTCCAAGGGATACAGTAAACCAGAAGTGAAGCATCGGAATCTAAACTGGACTCACAGGAGAGGTTCAAATCAAAGAAAACGTGAGTGTCATTCCTCTTTTACTTAAGTCGGCTTTGTGCCTTTTGTATTAAATTCGGATGCAATTTCAGTGTCTCATCGTCATTAAGAAGGTCCAAGGTATACAGTAGACCTGAAGTGAAGCATCGGAATCTAAAACTGCACTCACAGGAGAGGTTAAAAGCACAGAAAGTGAGAGTGTCAGTCCTCTTTTACCTAAGTCGGCATTGTGCCCTTTGCATTAAATTCGGATGCAATTTCTGTGGTTCGTCGTCAATATGAAGGTCCAAGGTATACAGTAAACCTGAAGTGAAGCATCGGAATCTAAAACTGGACTCACACGAGAGGTTCAAATCATAGAAAGTGAGAATGTCAGTCCTCTTTTACTTAAGTCGGCATTGTGCCTTTTGTATTAAATTCCGATGCAATTTCTGTGTTTCATCGTCCATAAGAAGGTACAAGGTATACAGTAAACTTGAAGTGGAGCATCGAAATCTAAAACTGAACTCACAGGAGAGGTTAAAATCATAGAGAGAGTGATTGTCAGTCTTCTTTTACTTGAGTCGGCATTGTGCGTTTTGTATTAAAATCCGATGCAATTTCTGTGTTTCATCGTCAGTAAGAGGGTGCAAGGTATACAGCAAACCTGAAGTGAAGCATCGGAATCTAAAACTGGACTCACTGGAGAGGTTCGTATTTCAGAAATGGAGAGTGCCAGTCCTCTTTTACTTAAGTCGGCATTGTGCCTTTTGTATTAAATTCGGATGCAATTTCTGTGTTTCATCGTCAATAAGAAGGTCCAAGGGATACTGTAAACCTGAAGTGAAGCATCGGAATCTAAAATTGGACTCACAGGTGAGGTTCAAATCTTACAAGGAGAGAGTGACAGACCACTTTTACTTAAGTCGGCATTGTGCCTTTTGTATTAAATTCCGATGCAATTTCTGAGTTTCATGGTCAATAAGAAGGTGCAAGGTAGGCAGTAAACCAGAAGTGAAGCATCGGAATCTAAAACTGGACTCACAAGAGAGGTTCAAATCATAGAAAGTTAGGATGTCAGTCCTCTTGTACTTCAGTAGGCATTGTGACTTTTGTATTAAATTCCGATGCAATTTCTGTGTTTCATCGTCAATAATTACGTCCAAGGGATTCAGTAAACCTGAAGTGAAGCGTCGGAATCTCAAACTGGACTCACAGGAGACGTTCAAATCTTAGAAAATGAGAGTGTCAGTCCTCATGTCCTTAATTCGGCATTGTGCCTTTTGTATTAAATTCCGATGCAATTTCTGAGTTTCATGGTCAATAAGAAGGTGCAAGGTATACAGTAAACCTGAAGTGAATCATCGGAATCTAAAACTGGACTCACAGGAGAGGTTCAAATCATAGAAAGTGAGAGTGTCAGTCCTCTTGTACTTAAGTCGTCGTTGTGCCTTTTGTATTAAATTCCGATGCGATTTCTGTGTTTCATCGTCAATAACAAGGTGCAAGGTATACAGTAAACCTGAAGTGAAGCATGGAATCTAAAACTGGACTCACACAAGAAGTTCAAATCATAGAAAGTGAGAGTGTCAGTCCTCTTTTACTTAAGTCGGCATTGTGCCTTTTGTATTAAATTCCGATGCAATTTCTGTGTTTCATCGTCAATAAGAAGGTGCAAGGTATACAGTAAACCCGAAGTGAAGCATAAGAATCTAAAACTTGGCTCACAGGAGAGGTTCAAATCGCAGAAAGTGAGAGTGTGAGTCCTCTTGTACTTAAGTCGGCATTGTGCCTTTTGTATTATATTCGGATGCAATTTCTGTGTTTAATCGTCAATAAGGAGGTGCAAGGTATACAGTAAAACTTGAAGTGAAGCCTCGGATTCTAAAACTGGACTCACAGGAGAGGTTCTAATCTTACAAAGTTAGAGTGTCAGTCCTACTGTACTTAAGTCGGCATTGTGTCCTTTGAATTTAATTCCGATGCAGTTTCTGTGTTTCATCGTCAATAAGAAGGTGCAATGTATACAGTAAACCTGAAGTGAAGCATCGGAATCTAAAAGTGGACTCACAGGAGAGGTTCAAATCATAGAAAGAGAGAGTGTCAGTCCGTTTTTACTTAAGTCGGCATTGTGTCATTTGTATTAAATTCGGATGAAATTTCTGTTTTTCATCGTCTATAAGAAGGTCCAAGGGATACAGTAAACCTGAAGTGAAGCATCGGAATCTAAAATGGACTCACAGGAGAGGTTCAAATCATAGACAGTGAGAGTGTTAGTGCTCTTGTACTTAAGTCGGCATTGTGCCTTTTGTTTTAAATTCCGATGCAATTTCTGTGTTTCATCGTCAATAAGAAGGTGCAAGGTATACAGTAAACCTGAAGTGAAGCTTCGGAATCTAAAACTGGCCTCACAGGAGACGTTCAAATCATAGAAAGTGAGAGTGTCAGTCCTCTTTTACTTAAGTCTGCATTGTGCCTTTTGTATTAAATTCAGATGCAATTTCTGTGTTTCATCGTCAATAAGAAGATCCAAGGGATACAGTAAACCTGAAGTGAAGCGTCGGAATTTAAAACTGGAATCACAGGAGAGGTTCAAATCATATAAAGAGTGAGTGTCAGTCCTCTTTTACCTAAGTCGGCATTGTGCCTTTTGTATTATATTCCGATGCAAATCCTGTGTTTCATCGTCAATAAGAAGGTCCAAGGGATACAGTAAACCTGAAGGGAAGCATCCGAAACCAAAACTGGACTCACAGGAGAGGTTCAAATCATAGAAAGAGAGAGTGTCAGTCCTCTTTTACTTAAGTCGTCATTGTGTCTTTTGTATTAAATTCGGATGCAATTTCTGTGTTTTATCGTCAATAAGAAGGTCCAAGGGATACAGTAAACCTGAAGTGAAGCATCGGAATCTATAACTTACCTCACAGGAGAGGTTCAAATCATAGAAAGTGAGAGTGTCAGTCCTCTTTTACCTATGCCGGCATTGTGCCTTTTGTATTACATTCCGATGCAATTTCTGTGTTTCATCGTCAATAAGAAGGTCCAAGGGATACAGTAAACCTGAAGTGAAGCATCCGAATCTAAAACTGGACTCACAGGAGAGGTTCAAATCATAGAAAGAGAGAGTGTCAGTCCTCTTTTACTTAAGTCGGCATTGTGCCTTTTGTATTAAATTCGGATGCAATTTCTGTATTTCATCGTCAATAAGAAGGTCCAAGGGATACAGTAAACCTGAAGTGAAGCGTCGGAATCTAAAACTGGACTCACAGTAGAGGTTCAAATCATAGAATGTGAGAGTGTCAGTCCTCTTGTACTTATGTCGGCATTGTGCCTTTTGTATTAAATTCCGAGGCAACTTCTGTGTTTCATCGTCAATAAGAAGATGCCAGATATACCGTTAACCTGAAGTGAAGCATCGGAATCTAAAACTGGACGCACAGGAGAGGTTCAAATCATAAAAAGAGAGAGTGTCAGTCCACTTTAACTTAAGTCGGCATTGTGCCTTTTGTATTAAATTCGGACGCAATTTCTGTGTTTCATCGTCAATAAGAAGGTCCAAGGGATACAGTAAACCCTGTAGTGAAGCATCGGAATCTAAAACTGGACCCACAGGAGAGGTTCAAATCTTAGAAAGGGAGAGTGTCAGTCCTCTTGTACTTGAGTCGGCATTGTGCCTTTTGTATTAAATTCGGATGCAATTTCTGTGTTTCATCGTCAATAAGATGGTGCAAGGTATACAGTAAACCTGAAGTGAACCATCGGAATCTAAAACTGGACTCACAGGAGAGGTTCAAATCATAGAAAGTGAGAGTGTCAGTCCTCTTGTACTTAAGTTGACATTGTGCCTTTTGTATTAATTTCCGATGCAATTTCTGTGTTTCATCGCCAATAAGAAGGTTCAAGGGATACAGTAAACCTAAAGTGAATTATCGGAATCTAAAACCGGACTCACAGGAGAGGTTCAAATCATAGAGAGTTAGAGTGTCAGTCCAATTGTACTTAAGTCGGTATTGTGCCTTTTGAATTTAATACCGATGCAATTTCTGTGTTTCATCGTCAATAAGAAGGTCCAAGGTATACAGTAAACCTGAAGTGAAGCATCGGAATCTAAAACTGGACTCACAGGAGAGGTTCAAATCATAGAAAGGGAGAGTGTCAGTCCTCTTTTACTTAAGTCGGCATTGTGCTTTTTGTATTAAATTCGGATGCAATTTCTGTATTTCATCGTCAATAAGAAGGCCCTAGGGATACAGTAAACCTGAAGAGCAGCATTGGAATCTAAAACTTTACTCACTGGCGACGTTCAAATCATAGATAGTTAGAGTGTCAGTCATCTTGTACTTAAGTCGGCATTGTGCCTTTTGAATTTAATTCCGATGCAATTTCTGTGTTTCATCGTCAATAAGAAGGTGCAAGGTATACAGCAAACCTGAAGTGAAGCATCTGAATCTAAGACTGGACTCACAGGAGAGGTTCAAATCATATTGAGTGTCAGTCCTCTTGTACTTAAGTCGGCATTGGGCCTTTTGAATAAAATTCCGATGCAATTCTTGTATTTCATCGTCAATAAGACGGTGCAAGGTATACAGTAAACCTGAAGTGAAGCATCGGAATCCAAAACTGGACACGCAGGAGAGGATCGGATCAAAGAAAGAGAGAGTTACAGTCCTCTTTTACTTAAGTACGCATTGTGCCTTTTGTATTAAATTCGGATGCAATATCTGTGTTTTATCGTCAATTAGAAGGCACAAGGGATACAGTAAACCTGAAGCGAACCATTGGTAATTAAAACTGGACTCACTGGAGACGTTCTAATCATAGATAGTTAGAGTTTCAGTCCTCTTGTACTTAAGTCGGTATTGTGCATTTTGAATTTAATTCCGATGCAGTTTCTGTGTTTCATCGTCAATAAGAAGGTGCAATGTATACAGCAAACCTGATGTGAAGCATCGGAATCTAAAACTGGACTCACAGGAGAGGTTCAAATCATAGAGAGTGAGAGTGTCAGTCCTCTTGTACATAAGTCGGCATTGTGCCTTTTGTATTATATTCGGATGAAATTTCTGTGTTTCATCTTCAATAAGAAGGTGCAAGGGATATAGTAAACCAGAAGTGAAACATCGGAATGTAAAACTGGACTCACAGGAGATGTTCAAATCATAGAAAGTTAGCATGTCAGTCCTGTTGTACTTAAGTCGGCATTGTGCATTTTGTATTAAATTCGGATGCAATTTCTGTGTTTCATCGTCAATAAGAAGGTCCAAGGGATACAGTAAACCTGAAGTGAAGCATCGGAATCTAAATCTGGACTCACAGGAGAGGTTCAAATTTTAGAAACTTAGAGTGTCAGTCCTCTTGTACTTAAGTCGGCATTGTGCCTTTTGTATTAAATTCGAATGCAAACTCTGTATTTCATCGTCAATAAGAAGGTCCATGGGATACAGTAAACCTGAAGTGAAGCATCGGATTCTGAAACTGGACCCACAGGAGAGGTTCGAATCATAGAAAGTGAGAGTGTCAGTCCTGTTTTACTTAAGTCGGCATTGTGCCTTTTGTATTAAATTCCGATGCAATTTCTGTGTTTCATCGTCAATAAAATGAGGCAAGGTATACAGTAAACCTGAATTAAAGCGTCGGAATTTAAAACTGGACTCACAGGAGAGGTTCAAATCACAGAAAGGGAGAGTGTCAGTCCTCTTTTACCTAAGTCGGCATTGTGCTTTTTGTATTAAATTCCGATGCAATATCTGTGTTTCATCGTCAATAAGAAGGTCCAACGGATACAGTAATCCTGAAGTGAAGCATCCGAATCTAAAACTGGACCCACAGGAGAGTTCAAATCATAGAAAGAGAGATGTCAGTCCTTTTTCACTGAAGTCGGCATTGTGCCATTTGTATTAAATTCGGATGCAATTTCTGTGTTTTATCGTCAATAAGAAGGTCCAAGGGATACAGTAAACCTGAAGCATCGGAATCTAAAACTGGACTCACAGGAGAGGTGCAAAACATAGAAAGAGAGTGTGTCAGTCCTCTTGTACTTCAGTCGGCATTGTGCCTTTTGTATTAAATTCGGATGCTATTTCTGTATTTCATCGTCAATAAGAAGGTCCAAGGGATACAGTAAACCTGAAGTGAAGCATCGGAATCTAAAACTGGACTCAAAGGAGAGGTTCAAATCATAGAAAGAGAGAGTGTCAGTCCTCTTTTACTTAAGTCGGCATTGTGCCTTTTGTATTAAACTCCGATGCAATTTCTGTGTTTCATCGTCAACAAGAAGGTGCAAGGTATACAGTAAACCTGAAGTGAAGCATCGGAATCTAAAACTGGACTCACAGGAGAGGTTCAAATCATAGAAAGTGAGAGTGTCAGTCCTCTTTTACTTAAGTCGGCATTGTGCCTTTTGTATTAAATTCGGATGCAAATTGTGTGTTTCATCGCCAATAAGAAGGTCCAAGGGATACAGTAAACCCGAAGTGAAGCATCGGAATCTATAACAGGACTCACAGTAGAGGTTCAAATCATAGAAAGTGAGAGTGTCAGTCCTCATTTTCTTAAGACGGCATTGTGCCATTTGTATTACATTCGGATGCAATTTCTGTGTTTCATCGTCAATAAGAAGGTCCAAGGATACAGTAAACCTGAAGTGAAGCATCGGAATCTAAAACTGGACTCACTGGAGAGGTTCAAATCATTGAAAGTTAGAGTGTCAGTCCTCTTGTACTTAAGTCGGCATTGTGCATTTTGTATGAAATACGGATGCAATTTTTGTGTTTCATCGTCAATAAGAAGGTCCAAGGTATACAGTAAACCTGAAGTGAAGCATTGGAATCTAAAATTGGACTCACAGGAGAGGTTCAAATCTTAGAAACTTAGAGTGTCAGTCCTCTTGTACTTAAGTAGTCATTGTGCCTTTTGATTTTAATTCCGATGCAATTTTTGTATTTCATCGTCAATAAGAC
Source organism: Schistocerca piceifrons (assembly GCF_021461385.2). Lineage (NCBI taxonomy): Eukaryota > Metazoa > Arthropoda > Insecta > Orthoptera > Acrididae > Schistocerca > Schistocerca piceifrons. Next base: position 937,186,333 of record NC_060149.1, read on the forward strand.
GGTGCAAGGTATACAGTAAACCAGAAGTGAAGCATCGGAATCTAAAACTGGACTCACAGGAGTGGTTCAAATGATAGAGAGTTAGAGTGTCAGTCCTCTTGTACTTAAGTCGGCATTGTGCCTTTTTTTTTAAATTCCGATGCAATTTCTGTGTTTCATCGTCAATAAGAAGGTGCAAGGTATACAGTAAACCTGAAGTGAAGCATCGGAATTTAAAACTGGAATCACAGGAGAGGTTCAAATCATAGAAAGAAGGAGTGTCAGTCCTCTTTTACCTAAGTCGGCATTGTGCCTTTTGTATTAAATTCCGATGCAAATTCTGTGTTTCATCGTCAATAAGAAGGTCCAAGGGATACAGCAAACCTGAAGTGAAGCATCCGAAACCAAAACTGGACTCACAGGAGAGGTTCAAATCATAGAAAGAGAGAGTGTCAGTCCTCTTTTACTTAAGTCGTCATTGTGCCTTTTGTATTAAATTCGGATGCTATTTCTGTGTTTTATCGTCAATAAGAAGGTCCAAGGGATACAGTAAACCTGAAGTGAAGCATCGGAATCTATAACTGGACTCACAGGAGAGGTTCAAATCATAGAAAGTGAAAGTGTCAGTCCTCTTTTACCTATGCCGGCATTGTGCCTTTTGTATTAAATTCCGATGCAATTTCTGTGTTTCATCGTCAATAAGAAGGTCCAAGGGATACAGTTAACCTGAAGTGAAGCATCCGAATCTAAAACTGGACTCACAGGAGAGGTTCAAATCATAGAAAGAGAGAGTGTCAGTCCTCTTTTACTTAAGTCGGCATTGTGCCTTTTGTATTAAATTCGAATGCAATTTCTGTGTTTTATCGTCAATAAGAAGGTCCAAGTGATACAGTAAACCCTTTAGTGAAGCATCGGAATCTAAAACTGGACCCACAGGAGAGGTTCAAATCTTAGAAAGGGAGAGTGTCAGTCCTCTTGTACTTGAGTCTGCATTGTGCCTTTTGTATTAAATTCGGATGCAATTTCTGTGTTTCATCGTCAATAAGATGGTGCAAGGTATACAGTAAACCTGAAGTGAACCATCGGAATCTAAAGCTGGACTCATAGGAGAGGTTCAAATCATAGAGAGTGAGAGTGTCAGTATTCTTGTACTTAAGTCGACATTGTGCCTTTTCTATTAGTTTCCGATGCAATTTCTGTGATTCATCGTCAATAAGAAGGTTCAAGAGACACAGTAAACCTAAAGTGAATTATCGGAATCTAAAACTGGACTCACAGGAGAGGTTCAAATCATAGAAGGTGAGAGTGTCAGTCCTCATGTACTATAGTCGGCATTGTGCCTTTTGTATTAAATTCCGATGCAATTTTTGTATTTCGTCGTCAATAAGACGGTGCAAGGTATACAGTAAACATGAAGTGAAGCATCGGAATCTAAAACCGGACTCACAGGAGAGGTTCAGATCATAGAGAGTTAGAGTGTCAGTCCTATTGTACTTAAGTCGGTATTGTGCCTTTTGAATTTAATACCGATGCAATTTCTGTGTTCCATCGTCAATAAGAAGGTCCAAGGTATACAGTAAACCTGAACTGAAGCATCGGAATCTAAAACTGGACTCACAGGAGAGGTTCAAATCATAGAAAGGGAGAGTGTCAGTCCTCTTTTACTTAAGTCGGCATTGTGCTTTTTGTATTACATTCGGATGCAATTTCTGTATTTCATCGTCAATAAGAAGGCCCTAGGGATACAGTAATCCTGAAGTGGAGCATTGGAATCTAAAACTGGACTCACTGGAGACGTTCAAATCATAGATAGTTAGAGTGTCAGTCCCCTTGTACTTAAGTCGGCATTGTGTCTTTTGAATTTAATTCCGATGCAGTTTCTGTGTTTCATCGTCAATAAGAAGGTGCAATGTATACAGTAAACCTGACGTGAAGCATCGGAATCCAAAACTGGACTCACAGGAGAGGTTCAAATCATAGAGAGTTAGAGTGTCAGTCATCTTGTACTTAAGTCGGCATTGTGCCTTTTGAATTTAATTCCGATGCAATTTCTGTGTTTCATCGTCAATAAGAAGGTGCAAGGTATACAGCAAACCTGAAGCGAAGCATCTGAATCTAAGACTGGACTCACAGGAGAGGTTCAAATCATATAGAGTGTCAGTCCTCTTGTACTTAAGTCGGCATTGGCCCTTTGGAATAAAATTCCGATGCAATTCTTGTATTTCATCGTCAATAAGACGGTGCAAGGTATACAGTAAACCTGAAGTGAAGCATCGTAATCTTAAACTGGACTCACAGGAGAGGTTCAAATCATAGAAAGTGAGAGTGTCAGTCCTCTTGTACTTAAGTCTACATTGTGCCTTTTGTATTAAATTCCGATGACATTTCTGTGTTTCATCGTCAATAAGAAGGTGCAACTTATACAGTAAACCTGGGGTGAAGCATCGGAATCCAAAACTGGACACGCAGGAGAGGATCAAATCATAGAAAGATTTAGTTACAGTCCTTTTCTACTTAAGTAGGCATTGTGCCTTTTGTATTAAATTCGGATGCAATTTCTGTGTTTTATCGTCAATTAGAAGGCACAAGGGATACAGTAAACCCGAAGTGAAGAATCGGAATCTATAACGGGACTCACAGTAGAGGTTCAAATCATAGAAAGTGAGAGTGTCAGTCCTCATGTACTTAAGACGGCATTGTGCCTTTTGTATTACATTCGGATGCAATTTCTGTGTTTCATCGTCAATAAGAAGGTCCAAGGGATACAGTAAACCTGAAGTGAGGCATCGGAATCTAAAACTGGACTCACTGGAGAGGTTCAAATCATTGAAAGTTAGAGTGTCAGTCCTCTTGTACTTAAGTCGGCATTGTGCATTTTGTATTAAATTCGGATGCAATTTTTGTGTTTCATCGTCAATAAGATAGTCCAAGGTATACAGTAAACCTGAAGTGAAGCATCGGAATCTAAAATTGGACTCACAGGAGAGGTTCAAATCTTAGAAACTTAGAGTGTCAGTCCTCTTGCACTTAAGTCGGCCTTGTGCCTTTTGTATGAAATTCGAATGCAAACTCTGTGTTTCATCGTCAATAAGAAGGTCCAAGGGATACAGTAAACCTGAAGTGAAACATCGGAATCGAAAACTGGACTCACAGGAGAGGTTAGAATCATAGAAAGTGAGAGTGTCAGTCCTGTTTTACTTAAGTCGGCATTGTGCCTTTTGTATTAAATTCCGATGAATTATCTGTGTTTCATCGTCAATAAGAAGGTCCAAGGGATACAGTAAACCTGAAGAGATGCATCGGAACCTAAAACTGGACTCACATGAGAGGAATCGAATCATACAAAGTGTGTGTGTCAGTTCTGTTTTACTTAAGTCGGCATTGTGCCTTTTGTATTAGATTCCGATGCAATATCTGTGTTTCATCGTCAATAAGATGGTGGAAGGTATACAGTAAACCAGCAGTGAAGCATCGGAATTTAAAACTGGACTCACAGGAGAGGTTCAGATCATACAAAGAGAGAGTGTCAGTTCTCTTTAACCTAAGTCGGCATTGTGCCTTTTGTATTAAATTCCGATGCAATTTCTGTGTTTCATCGTCAATAAGAAGGTCCAAGGGATACAGTGAACCTGAAGTGAAGCATCCGAATCTAAAACTGGACTCACAGGAGAGGTTCAGATCATACAAAGAGAGAGTTCAGTTCTCCTTTACCTAAGTCGGCATTGTGCCTTTTGTATTAAATTCCGATGCGATTTCTGTGTTTCATCGTCAATAAGAAGGTCCACGGGATACAGTAAACCTGAAGTGAAGCACCGGAATCTAATACTGGACTCGCAGGAGAGCTTCAAATCATAGAAAGTGAGAGTGTCAGTCCTCATGTACTTAAGTCGGCATTCTGCCTTTTGTATTAAATTCAAATGCAATATCTGTATTTCATCGTCAATAAGAAGGTCCAAGTGATACAGTAAACCTGAAGTGAAGCATCGGAATCTAAAACTGGACTCACAGGAGAAGTTCAAATCATAGAAAGTTAGAGTGTCAGTCCTCTTCTACTTACGTCTTCATTGTGCATTTTGTTTTAAATTTGGATGCAATTGCTGTGTTTCATCGTCAATAAGAAGGTCCAAGGTATACTGTAAACCTGAAGTGAAGCATCGGAATCTAATACTGGACTCGCAGGAGAGCTTCAAATCATAGAAAGTGAGAGTGTCAGTCCTCATGTACTTAAGTCGGCATTCTGCCTTTTGTATTAAATTCGGATGAAATTTCTGTGTTTCATCGTCCACACGAAAGTCCAAGGGATACAGTAAACCTGAAGTGAAGGATCGGAATCTAAAACTGGAATCACAGGAGATTTTCAAATCATAGAAAGAGAGAGTGTCAGTCCTCTTTTATTTAAGTCGGCATTGTGCCTTTTACTTTTGTATTAAATTCGGATGCAATTTCTGTTATCGTCGTCAATAAGAAGGTGCAAGGTATACTGAAACCAGCAGTGAAGCATCGGAATCTAAAACTGGACTCACAGGAGAGGTTCAGATCATACAAAGAGAGAGTGTCAGTTCTCTTTTACCTATGTCGGCATTGTGCCTTTTGTATTAAATTCCGATGCAATTTCTGTGTTTCATCGTCAATAAGAAGGTCCACGGGATACAATAAACCTGAAGTGAAGCATCGGAATCTAAAACTGGACTCACAGGAGAGGTTCAAACCATAGAACGTGAGAGTGTCAGTCCTCTTCTTACTTAAGAGGCATTGTGCTTCTTGAATTAAATTCCGATGCAATTTCTGTTTCATCGTCAATACGAAGATGCAAGGTATACCGTAAACCTGAAGTGAAGCATCGGAATCTAAAACTGGACGCACAGGAGAGTTTCAAATCATAGATAGAGAGAGTGTCAGTCCTCTTTTACTTAAGTCGGCATTGTGCCTTTTATATTAATTTCGGATGCAATTTCTGTGCTTCATCGTCAATAAGATGGTCCAAGTGATACAGTAAACCTGAAGTGAAGCATCGGAATCTAAAACTGGACTCACAGGAGAGGTTCATATCATAGAAAGGGAGAGTGTCAGTCCTCTTGTTCTTAAGACGTCATTGTGCATTTTGTATTAAATTCGGATGCAATTACTGTGTTTCATCGTCAATAAGAAGGTCCAGGGTATACAGTAAACCTGAAGTGAAGCATCGGAATCTAAAACTGGACTCACAGGAGAAGTTCAAATCATAAAAAGTTAGAGTGTCAGTCCCCTTCTACTTAAGTCGGCATTGTGCATTTTGTATTAAATTCGGATGCAATTGCTGTGTTTCATCGTCAATAAGATGGACCAAGGTATACAGTAAACCTGAACTGAAGCATCGGAATCTAATACTGGACTCACAGGAGAGGTTCAAATCTTAGATAGTTAGAGTGTCAGTCCTCTTGTACTTAAGGCGGCATTGTGCCTTTTGAATTTAATTCCGATGCAATTTCTGTGATTCATCATCAAAAAGAAGGTGCAAGGTATACAGTAAACCTGAAGTGAAGCATCGCAATCTAAAACTGGACTCACAGGACAGGTTCAAATCGCAGAGAGTGAGAGTGTCATTCCTGTTTTACTTAAGTCGGCATTGTGCCTTTTGTATTAGATTCGGATGCAATTTCTGTATTTCATCGTCAATAAGAAGGTCCAAGGGATACATTCACCAGAGGTGAAGCATCGGAATCAAACACTGGACTCACAGGAGAGGTTCAAATCATAGAAAGCTAGAATGTCAAACCTGTTGTACTTAAGTCGGCATTGTGCCGTTTGTATTAAATTCGGATGCAATTTCTGTGTTTCATCTTCAATACGAAAGTCCAAGGGATACAGTAAACCTGAAGTGAAGGATCGGAATCAAAAACAGGAATCACAGGAGAGGTTCAAATCATAGAGATTTAGAGTGTCAGTCCTCTTGTACTTATGTCGGCATTGTGCCTTTTGTATTAATTTCAGATGCAAACTCTGTATTTCATCGTCTATAAGAAGGTCCAAGGGAAACAGTAAACCCGAAGTGAAGCATCGGAATACAAAACTTGACTCACAGGAGAGGCTCAAATCATAGAAAGTGAGAGTGTCAGTCCTCTTGTACTTAGGTCGGCTTTTTGCCTTTTCTATTGAATTGGGAAGCAATTTCTGAGTTTCATCGTCAATAAGAAGGTCCAAGGGATACAGTAAACCTGAAGTGAAGCATCGGAATCTAAAACTGGATTCACAGGAGAGGTTCACATAATAAAAAGTGAGAGTGTCAGTCCTCTTTTACTTAAGTCGGCATTGTGCCTTTTGTATTAAATTCGGACGCAATTTCTGTGTTTCATCGTCAATAAGAAGGTCCAAGGTATACAATAAACCGGAAGTGAAGCATCGGAATCTAAAACTGGACTCTCAGGAGAGGTTCATATCATAGAAAGTGAGAGTGTCAGTCCTCTTTTACTTAAGTCGCCATTGTGCCGTTTGTATTAATTTCGGATGCAATTTCTGTGTTTCATCGTCAATAAGAAGATCCAAGTATTACAGTAAACCTGAAGTGAAGCATTGGAATCTTAAACTGGACTCACAGGAGATTTTCAAATCATAGAAAGAGAGAGTGTCAGTACTCTTGTACTAAAGTCGGCATTGTGACTTTTGTATTAAATTCTGATGCAATTTCTGTGTTTCATCGTCAATATAAAGGTGCAAGGTATACAGTAGATCTGAAGTGAAGCATCGGAATCAAAACTGGACTCACAGGAAAGGTTCAAATCATAGAAAGTTAGAGTGTCAGTCCTCTTGTACTTAAGTCGGCATTGTGCATTTTGTATTAAATTCGGATGCAATTTCTGTCTTGCATCGTCAATAGGAAGGTGCAAGGTATACAGTAATCGTGACGTGAAGCATCGGAATCTAAAACTGGACTCACAGGAGAGGTTCAAATCGTAGATGGTGAGAGTGTCAGTCCTCTTGTACATAAGTCGGCATTGTGCCTTTTGTATTCAATACGGATGCAATTACTGTGTTTAATCGTCAATAAGAAGGTGCAAAGTATACAGTAAACCTGAAGTGAAGCATCGGATCTAAAACTGGACTCACAGGAGAGGTTCAAATCGTAGAAAGTGGGAGTGTCAGTCTACTTGTACTTAAATCGGCATTGTGCCTTTTGTACTGAATTCGGATGCAATTTCTGTTTTTCATCGTCAATAAGAAGGTGCAAGATATACAGTAAACCTGAGGTGAAGCATCGGAATGTAAAACTGGACTCACAGGAGAGGTTCAAATCATAGTAAGGGAGAGTGTTAGCCCTCTTGTACTTAAGTCGGCATTGTGCCTTTTGTATTAAATTAGGATGCAATTTCTGTGTTTCATCGTCAATAAGAAGGTGCAAGGTATACAGTAACCTTGACGTGAAGCATCGGAATCTAAAACTGGACTCACAGGAGAGGTTCAAATCGTAGAAGGTGAGTGTGTCGGTCCACTTGTACATAAGTCGGCAATGTGCCTTTTGTATTCAATTCGGATGCAATTTCTGTGTTTAATCGTCAATAAGAAGGTTCAAGGTATACAGTAAACCTGAAGTGAAGCATCGGAATCTAAAAATGGACTCAAAGGAGAGGTTCTAATCGCAGAAAGTGAGAGTGTCAGTCCTCTTGTACTTAAATCGGCATTGTGCCTTTTGTACTTAATTAGGATGCAATTTCTGTTTTTCGTCGTCAATAAGATGGTGCAAGGTATACAGTAAACCTGAAGTGAAGCATCGGAATCTAGAACTAGACTCACAGGAGAGGTTCATATCATAGAGAGTTAGAGTGTCAGTCCTCTTGTACTTAAGTCGGCATTGTGCCTTTTGTATTAAATTCAGATGCAAACTCTGTGTTTCATCGTCAATAAGAAGGTCCAAGGTATACAGTAAACCTGAAGTGAAGCATCGGAATGTAAAACTGGACTCTCAGGAGAGGTTCAAATCATAGAAAGTGAGAGTGTCAGTCCTCTTTTACTTAAGTCGCCATTGTGCCGTTTGTATTAATTTCGGATGCAATTTCTGTGTTTCATCGTCAATAAGAAGATCCAAGTATTACAGTAAACCTGAAGTGATGCATCGGAATCTAAAACTGGACTCACAGGAGATTTTCAAATCATAGAAAGTGAGAGTGTCAGTCCTCTTGTACTAAAGTCGGCATTGTGCCTTTTGTATTAAATTCTGATGCAATTACTGCCTTTCATCGTCAATAGGAAGGTGCAAGGTATACACTAATCGTGACGTGAAGCATCAGAATCTAAAACTGGACTCACAGGAGAGGCTCAAATCGTAGAAAGTGAGAGTGTCGGTCCTCTTGTACTTAAGTCGGCATTGTGCCTTTTGTATTCAATTCGGATGCAATTACTGTGTTTAATCGTCAATAAGAAGGTGCAAAGTATACAGTAAACCTGAAGTGAAGCATCGGATCTAAAACTGGACTCACAGGAGAGATTCAAATCGTAGAAAGTGAGAGTGTCAGTCCTCTTGTACTTAAGTCGACATTGTGCATTTTGTATTAAATTCGGAAGCAATATCTGTGATTAATCGTCAATAAGAAGGTGCAAAGTATACAGTAAACCTGAAGTGAAGCATCGGATCTAAAACTGGACTCAAAGGAGAGGTTCTAATCGCAGAAAGTGAGAGTGTCAGTCCTCTTGTACTTAAATCGGCATTGTGCCTTTTGTACTTAATTCGGATGCATTTTCTGTTTTTCTTCGTCAATAAGATGGTGCAAGGTATACAGTAAACCTGAAGTGAAGCACCGTAATCTAAAACTGGACTCACAGGAGAGGTTCAAATCATAGAAAGTGAGAGTGTCAGCCCTCTTGTACTTAAGTCGGCATTGTGCCTTTTGTATTTAATTCGGATGCAATTTCTGTGTTTCATCGTCAATAAGAAGGTGCAAGGTATACAGTAAACCTGATGTGAAGCATCGGAATCTAAAACTGGACTCACAGGAGAGGTTCAAATCGTAGAAAGCGAGAGTGTCAGTCCTCTTTTACTTAAGTCGGCATTGTGCCTTTTGTGTTAATTTCGGATGCAATTTCTGTGTTTCATCGTCAATAAGAAGATCCAAGTAATACAGTAAACCTGAAGTGAAACATCGGAATCTAAAACTGGACTCACAGGAAATTTTCAAATCATAGAAAGTGAGAGTGTCAGTCCTCTTGTACTAAAGTCGGCATTGTGCTTTTGTATTAAATTCTGATGCAATTTCTGTATATCATCGTCAATATAAAGGTGCAAGGTATACAGTAGAACTGAAGTGAAGCATCGGAATCAAAACTGGACTCACAGGAGAGATTCAAATCGTAGAAAGTGAGAGTGTCAGCCCTCTTGTACTTAAGTCGGCATTGTGCCTTTTGTATTTAATTCGGATGCAATTTCTGTGTTTCATCGTCAATAAGAAGGTGCAAGGTATACAGTAAACCTCAAGTGAAGCATCTGAATCTAAAACTGGACTCACAGGAGAGGTTCAAATCATAGAGGGTTAGAGTGTCAGTCCTCTTTACTTAAGTCGGCATTGTGCCTTTTGTATTAAATTCGGATGCCAACTCTGTGTTTCATCGGCTATAAGAAGGTCCAAGGGATACAGTAAACCCGAAGTGAAGCATCGGAATCTAAAACTTGACTCACAGGAGAGGCTCAAATCATAGGAAGTGAGAGTGTCAGTCCTCTTGTACTTAGGTCGACTTTGTGCCTTTTCTATTGAATTGGGATGCAATTTCTGTGTATCATCGGCAATAAGAAAGTCCAAGGGATACAGGAAACCTGAAGAGAAGAATCGGAATCTAAAACTGGACTCACAGGAGAGGTTCACATCATAGAAAGTGAGAGTGTCAGTCCTCTTTTACTTAAGTCGGCATTGTGCCTTTTGTGTTAATTTCGGATGCAATTTCTGTGTTTCATCGTCAATAAGAAGATCCAAGTAATACAGTAAACCTGAAGTGAAACATCGGAATCTAAAACTGGACTCACAGGAGATTTTCAAATCATAGAAAGTGAGAGTGTCAGTCCTCTTGTACTAAAGTCGGCATTGTGCTTTTGTATTAAATTCTGATGCAATTTCTGTATATCATCGTCAATATAAAGGTGCAAGGTATACAGTAGAACTGAAGTGAAGCATCGGAATCAAAACTGGACTCACAGGAGAGGTTCAAATCATAGAAAGTTAGAGTGTCAGTCCTCTTGTACTTAAGGCGGCATTGTGCCTATTGAATTTAATTCCGATGCAATTTCTGTGTTTCATCATCAAAAAGAAGGTGCAAGGTATACAGTAAACCTGATGTGAAGCATCGTAATCTAAAACTGGACTCACAGGGCAGGTTCAAATCACAGAAAGTGAGAGTGTCAGTCCTCTTTTACTAAAGTCGGCATTGTGCCTTTTATTTTTGTATTAAATTCGGATGCAATTTCTGTTTTCATCGTCAATAAGAAGGTGCAAGGTATACAGTAAACCTGAAGTGAAGCATCGAAATCTGAAACTGGAATCACAGGAGATTTTCAAATCATAGAAAGAGAGAGTGTCAGTCCTCTTGTACTTAAGTCGGCATTGTGCCTTTTGTATTAAATTCGGATGCAAACTCTGTGTTTCATCGTCTATAAGAAGGTCCAAGGGATACAGTAAACCCGAAGTGAAGCATCGGAATCTAAAACTTGACTCACAGGAGAGGCTCAAATCATAGAAAGTGAGAGTGTCAGTCCTCTTGTACTGAGGTCGGCATTGTGCCTTTTGTATTGAATTCGGATGCAATTTCTGTGTTTCATCGGCAATAAGAAGGTCCAAGGGATACAGTAAACCTGAAGTGAAGCATCGGAATCTAAAACTGGACTCAAAGGAGAGATTCACATCATAGAAAGTGAGTGTCAGTCCTCTTTTACTAAGTCGGCATTGTGCCTTTTGTATTAAATTCGGACGCAATTTCTGTGTTACATCGTCAATAAAGTCCAAGGTATACAGTAAACCTGAAGTGAAGCATCGGAATCTAAAACTGGACTCTCAGGAGAGGTTCAAATCATAGAAAGTGAGAGTGTCAGTCCTCTTGTACTTAAGTCGGCATTGTGCCTTTTGTAATCAATTCGGATGCAATTTCTGTGTTTCTTCGTCAATAAGAAGGTCCAATGGATACAGTAAACCTGAACTGAAGCATCGTAATCTAAAACTGGACTCACTGGAGAGGTTCAAATCGTAGAGGGTGAGAGTGTCAGTCCTCTTGTACATAAGTCGGCATTGTGCTTTTTGTATTCAATTCGGATGCAATTACTGTGTTTAATCGTCAATAAGAAGGTGCAAAGTATACAGTAAACCTGAAGTGAAGCAATGGATGTAAAACTGGACACACAATAGAGGTTCAAATCGTAGAAAGTGAGAGTGTCAGTCCTCTTGTACTTAAATCGGCATTGTGCCTTTTTTACTGAATTCGGATGCAATTTCTGTTTTTCATCGTCAATAAGAAGGTGCAAGGTATACAGTAAACCTGAAGTGAAGCATCGGAATCTAAAACTGGACTCACAGGAGAAGTTCAAATCATAGTAAGGGAGAGTGTCACCCTCTTGTACTTAAGTCGGCATTGTGCCTTTGGTATTAAAATCAGATGCAATATCTGTGTTTCATCATCAATAAGAAGGTGCAAGGTATACAGTAACCTTGACGTGAAGCATCGGAATCTAAAACTGGACTCACAGGAGAGGTTCAAATCGTAGAAAGTGAGTGTGTCAGTCCACTTGTACATATGTCGGCATTGTGCCTTTTGTATTAAATTCGGATGCAATTTCTGTGTTTAATCGTCAATAAGAAGATGCAAAGTATACAGTAAACCTGAAGTGCAGCATCGGATCTAAAACTGGACTCACAGGAGAGGTTCAAATCATAGAAAGTGAGAGTGTCAGTCCTCTTGTACTTAAGTCGACATTGTGCATTTTGTATTAAATTCGGATGCAATATCTGTGTTTCATCGTCAATAAGAAAGTTCAAGGTATACAGTAAACCTGAAGTGAAGCATCGGAATCTAGAAATGGACTCAAAGGAGACGTTCTAATCGTTGAAAGTGAGAGTGTCAGTGCTCTTGTACTTCAGTCGGCTTGTGCCTTTTGTGTTAAATTCGGATGCAAATACTGTGTTTCATCTTCAATCAGTAGGTGCAAGGTATACTGTAAACCTGAAGTGAAGCATCGGAATCTAACCTGGACTCACAGGAGAGGTTCAAATCGTAGAAAGTGAGAGGGTCAATCCTCTTGTACTTAAGTGGGCTTGTGCCTTTTGTGTCAAATTCGGATGCAAATACTGTGTTTTATCTTCAATCAGAAGGTGCAAGGTATACAGTAAACCTGAAGTGAAGCATCGGAATCTAAAATTGGACTCACAGGAGAAGTTAAAATCATAGAAGGTGAGAGTGTCAGTCCTCTTGTACTTAAGTCGGCAATGTGCTTTTTGTATTAAATTCGGATACAATATCTGTGTTTCATCCTCAATAAGAAAGTTCAAGGTACACAGTAAACCCGCAGTGAAGCATCGAAATCTAAATCTGGACTCACAGGAGAGGTTCAAATCGTAGAGAGTGAGAAAGTGAGTCCTCTTGTACTTAAGTCCGCATTGTGCATTTTGTATTACATTCGGATGCAATTTCTGTAATTCATCGTCAAGAAGAAGGTGCAAGGTATACAGTAAACCTGAAGTGAAGCATGGGAAACTATGACTGGACTCACAGGAGAGTATCAAATCGTAGAAATTGAGAGTGACAGTCCATTTGTACTTAAGTCGGCATTGTGCCTTTTGTATTAAATTCGGATGCAATTTCTGTGTTTCATCGTCAATAAGAAGGTGCAAGGGATACATTAAACCAGAAGTGAAGCATCGGAATCTAAAACTGGACTCACAAGACAGGTTCAAATCACAGAAAGTGAGAGTGTCATTCCTGTTTTACTTAAGTCGGCATTGTGCCTTTTGTATTAAATTCGGATGCAAACTCTGTGTTTCATCGTCTATAAGAAGGTCCAAGGGATACAGTAAACCCAAAGTGAAGCATCGGAATCTAAAACTTCACTCACAGGAGAGGCTCAAATCATAGAAAGTGAGAGTGTCAGTCCTCTTGTACTTAGGTCGACTTTGTGCCTTTTCTATTGAATTGGGATGCAATTTCTGTGTTTCATCGGCAATAAGAAGGTCCAAGGGATACAGTAAACCTGAAGAGAAGAATCGGAATCTAAAACTGGACTCACAGGAGAGGTTCACATCATAGAAAGTGAGAGTGTCAGTCCTCTTTTACTTAAGTCGGCATTGTGCCTTTTGTATTAAATTCGGACGCAATTTCTGTGTTTCATCGTCAATAAGATGTTCCAAGGTATACAGTAAACCTGAAGTGAAGCATCGGAATCTAAAACTGGACTCTCAGGAGAGGTTCATATCATAGAAAGTTGAGATTGTCAGTCCTCTCTTACTTAAGTCGGCATTGTGCCTTTTGTATTAATTTCGGATGCAATTTCTGTGTTTCATCGTCAATAAGAAGATCCAAGTAATACAGTAAACTTGTAGTGAAACATCGGAATCTAAAACTGGACTCACAGGAGATTTTCAAATCATAGAAAGTGAGAGTGTCAGTCCTCTTGTACTAAAGTCGGCATTGTGCCTTTTGTATTAAATTCTGATGCAATTTCTGTATATCATCGTCAATATACAGGTGCAAGGTATACAGTAGATCTGAAGTGAAGCATCGGAATCGAAACTGGACTCACAGGAGAGGTTCAAATCATAGAAAGTTAGAGTGTCAGTCCTCTTGTACTTAAGTCGGCATTGTGCCTTTTGTATTAAATTCGGATGCAATTTATGTCTTTCATCGTCAATAGGAGGGTGCAAGGTATACAGTAATCGTGACGTGAAGCATCGGAATCTAAAACTGGACTCACAGGAGAGGTTCAAATCGTAGAAAGTGAGAGTGTCAGTCCTCTTGTACTTAAGTCGGCAATGTGCCTTTTGTATTCAATTCGGATGCAATTTCTGTGTTTCTTCGTCAATAAGAAGGTCCAAGGGATACAGTAAACCTGAAGTGAAACATCGGAACCTGAAACTGGACTCACAGGAGAGGTTCAAATCGTAGAAAGTGAGAGTGTCAGTCCTCTTGTACTTAAATCGGCATTGTGCCCTTTGTACTGAATTCGGATGCAATTTCTGTTTTTCATCGTCAATAGGAATGTCCAAGGTATACAGTAAACCTGAAGTGAAGCATCGGAATCTATAACTGGACTCACAGGAGAGTTCCAAATCGTAGAAAGTGAGAGTGTCAGTCCTATTGTACCTAAGTCGGCATTGTGAATTTTGTATTAAATTCGGATGTAATTTCTGTGTTTCATCGTCAATAAGAAGGTGCAAGGGATACATTAAACCAGAAGTGAAGCATTGGAGTCTAAAACTGGACTCACAGGAGAAGTTCAAATCTTAAATAGTTAGAGTGCCAGTCCTCTTGTACTTAAGGCGGCGTTGTGCCTTTTGAATGTAATTCCGATGCAATTTCATTGTTTCATTATCAAAAAGAAGGTGCAAGGTATACAGTAAACCAGAAGTGAAGCATCGTAATCTAAAACTGGACTCACAGGACAGGTTCAAATCACAGAATGTGAGAGTGTCATTCCTGTTTTACTTAAGTCGGCATTGTGCCTTTTGTATTAAATTCGGATGCAATTTCTGTGTTTCATCGTCAATAAGAAGGTCCAAGGGATACTTTAAACCAGAAGTGAAGCATCGGAATCAAAAACTGGACTCACAGGAAGGTTCAAATCATAGAAAGCTAGAGTGTCAGTCCTGTTGTACTTAAGTCGGCATTGTGCCGTTTGTATTAAATTCGGATGCAATTTCTGTGTTTCATCGTCAATAAGAAAGTCCAAGGGATACAGTAAACCTGAAGTGAACGATCGGAATCTGAAACTGGAATCACAGGAGATTTTCAAATCATAGAAAGAGAGTCAGTCCTCTTCTACTTAAGTCGGCATTGTGCCTTTTGTATTAAATTCGGATGCAAACTCTGTGTTTCATCGTCTATAAGAAGGTCCAAGGGATACAGTAAACCAGAAGTGAAGCATCGGAATCTAAAACTTGACTCACAGGAGAGGCTCAAATCATAGAAAGTGAGAGTGTCAGTCCTATTGTACTTAGGTCGGCTTTGTGCCTTTCTATTGAATTGGGATGCAATTTCTGTGTTTCATCGTCTATAAGAAGGTCCAAGGAATACAGTAAACCTGAAGTGAGGCATCGGAATCTAAAACTGGACTCACAGGAGAGGTTCACATCATAGAAAGTGAGAGTGTCAGTCCTCTTGTACTGAGGTCGGCATTGTGCCTTTTGTATTGAATTCGGATGTAATTTCTGTGTTTCATCGGCAATAAGAAGGTGCAAGGGAAAAAGTAAACCTGAAGTGAAGCATCGGAATCTAAAACTGGACTCACCGGAGAGGTTCACATCATAGAAAGTGTCAGTCCTCTTTTACTTAAGTCGGCATTGTGCCTTTTGTATAAAATTGGGACGCAATTTCTGGGTTTCATCGTAAATAAGGTCCAAGGTATACAGTAAACCTGAAGTGAAGCATCGGAATCTAAAACTGGACTCTCAGGAGAGGTTCAAATCATAGAAAGTGAGAGTGTCAGTCCTCTTGTACTTATGTCGGCATTGTGCCTTTTGTATTCAATTCGGATGCAATTTCTGTGTTTCTTCGTCAATAAGAAGGTCCAAGGGATACAGAAAATTGAAGTGAAGCATCGGAATCTAAAACTGGACTCACAGGAGAGGTTCAAATCGTAGAAGGTGAGTGTGTCACTCCTCTTGTACATAAGTCGGCATTGTGCCTTTTGTACTGAATTCGGATGCAATTTCTGTTTTTCATCGTCAATAAGAAGGTTCAAGGTATACAGTAAACCTGAAGTGAAGCATCGGAATCTAAAACTGGACTCACAGGAGAAGTTCAAATCATAGTAACGGAGAGTGTCAGCCCTCTTGTAATTATGTCGGCATTGTGCCTTTTGTATTAAATTCGGATGCAATTTCTGTGTTTCATCATCAATAAGAAGATGCAAGGTATACAGTAACCTTGGCGTGAAGCATCGGAATCTAAAACTGGACTCACAGGAGAGGTTCAAATCGTAGAAAGTGAGAGTGTCAGTACTCTTGTACTTAAGTCGACATTGTGCATTTTGTATTAAATTCGGATGCAATATCTGTGTTTCATCGTCAATAAGAAGGTTCAAGGTATACAGTAAACCTGAAGTGAAGCATCGGAATTTAAAAATGGATTCAAAGGAGAGGTTCTAATCGTTGAAAGTGAGAGTGTCAGTCCTCTTGTACTTAAATCGGCATTGTGCCTTTTGTACTGAATTCGGATGCAATTTGTGTGTTTTATCGTCAATAAGAAGGTATAAGGTATACAGTAATCTTGACGTGAAGCATCGGAATCTAAAACTGGACTCACAGGAGAGGTTCAAATCGTAGAAAGTGAGAGTGTCAGTCCTATTGTACTTAAGTCGGCTTGTGCCTTTTGTGTTAAATTCGGATGCAAATACTGTGTTTCATCTTCAATAAGAAGGTGCAAGGTATACAGTAAACCTGAAGTGAAGCATCGGAATCTAAATCTGGACTCACAGGAGAGGTTCAAATCATAGAAAGTGAGAGTGTCAGTCCTCTTGTACTTAAGCCGGCAATGTGCCTTTTGTATTAATTTCGGATGCAATTTCTGTGTTTCATCGTCAATAAGAAAGTTCAAGGTATACAGTAAACCCGAAGTGAAGCATTGAAATCTAAAACTGGACTCACAGGAGAGGTTCTAATCGTAGGGAGTGAGAAAGTGAGTCCTCTTGTACTTAAGTCGGGATTCTGCCTTTTGTATTAAATTCGGATGCAATTTCTGTGTTTCATCGTCAAGAAGAAGGTGCAAGGTATACAGTAAACCTGAAGTGAAGCATGGGAATCTATGACTGGACTCAAGGGAGAAGATCAAATCGTAGAAATTTAGAGTGTCAGTCCTTTTGTACTTAAGTCGGCATTGTGCCTTTTGTATTAATTCGGATGCAATTTCTGTGTTTCATCGTCAATAAGCAGGTGCAAGGTATTCAGTAAACCTGAAGTGAAGCGTCGTAATCTAAAACTGGACTCACAGGAGAGGTTCAAATCGTAGAAAGTGAGAGTGTCAGTCCTCTTGTACTTAAGTCGGCATTGTGCCTTTTGTATTAAATTCGGATGCAATTTCTGTGTTTCATCGTCAATAAGAAGGTGCAAGGTATACAGTAAACCTGAAGTGAAGCATCGGAATATAAAACTGGACTCACAGGAGATGTTCAAATCATAGAAAGTGAGGGTGTCAGTCCTCTTTTACTTAAGTTGGCTTTGTGCCTTTTGTATTAAATTCGAATGCAATTTCTGTGTTTCATCGTCAATAAGAAGGTCCAAGGGATACAGTAAACCTGAAGTGAAGCATCGGTATCTAAAACTGGACTCACAGGAGAGGTTCAAATCATAGATAGTGAGAGTGTCAGTCCTCTTGTATTTAAGTCGGCATTGTGCCTTTTGTATTAAATTCGGATGCAATCTCTGTGTTTCATCGTCAATAAGAAGGTCCCAGGGATACATTAAACCTGAAGTGAAGCATCGGAATCTAAAATTGGACTCACAGGAGAGGTTCAAATCATAGAAAGTGAGAGTGTCAATCCTCTTCTGCTTAGGTCGGCATTGTGCCTTTTGTTTTAAATTCGGATGCAATTTCTGTGTTTCATCGTCAATAAGTAGGTGCAAGGTATACAGTAATCTTGAAGCAAAGCATCGGAATCGAAAACTGGACTCACAGGAGAGGTTCAAATCGTAGAAAGTGAGAATGTCGGTTATCTTGTACATAGGGCGACATTGTGCCTTTTGTATTTAATTCGGATGCTATTTCTGTGTTTCATCGTCAATAAGATGGTGCAAGGTATACAGTAATTTTGAAGTGAAGCATAGGAATCTAAAACTGGACTCACAGGAGACTTTCAAATCGTTGAAAGTGAGAGTGTCAGTCCTCTTGCACTTAAGTCGGCATTGTGCCTTTTGTATTAAAATCGGATGCAATTTCTGTGTTTCATCGTCAATTAAATGTTACAAGGTACACAGTAAACCTGAAGTGTAGCATCGGAATCTAAAACTGGACTCACAGGAGAGGTTAAAAATCATAGAATGTGACAGTGTCAGTCTGCTTGTACTTAAGTCGGCATTGTGCCTTTTGTAGTAAAATCGGATGCATTTTCTGTATTTCTTCGTCAATAAGAAGGTGCAAGGTATACAGTAATCTTGAAGTGAAGCATCGGAATCTAAAACCGCACTCACAGGAGAGGTTCAAATCATAAAAAGTGAGAGTGTCAGTCCTCTTATACTTAAGTCGGGATTGTGCATTTTGTATTAATTTCGTATGCAATTTCTGTGTGTCATCGTCAATATGAAGGTGCAAGGTATACAGTTATCTTGAAGTGAAGCATCGGAATCTAAAACTGGACTCACAGGAGAGGTTCAAATCCTAGAAAGTGAGAGTGTCAGTCCACTTGTACTTAAGTCGGCATTGTGCCTTTTGTATTAAATTCTGATGCAATATCTGTGTGACATCGTCAATAAGAAGTGCAAGGTATACAGTGATCTTAAAGTGAAGCACCAGAATCTAAAACTGGACGCACAGGGAGGTTCAAATCATAGATAGAGTGTCAGTCCCATTGTAATTAAGGCGGCATTGTGCCATTTGTATTAAATTCGGATGCAAACTCTGTGTATCATCGTCAATAAGAAGGTCCAAGGGATACAGTTATCCTGAAGTGAATCATCGGAATCTAAAACTGGACTCACAGGATAGGTCCAAATCATAGAAAAATGAGAGTGCCAGTCCACTTGTACTTAAGTCGGCATTGTGCCTTTTGTATTAAATTCGGATGCAATTTCTGTGTTTCATCGTCAATAAGAAGGTGCAAGGTATACAGTAATCTTGAAGTGAAGCATCGGAATCTAAATCTGGACTCACAGGAGAGTTTCAAATCGTAGAAAGTGAGAGTGTCGGTCCTCTTGTACTTAAGTCGGCATTGTGCTTTTGTAATTAATTCGGATGCAATTACTGTGCTTCATCGTCAATAAGAAGGTCCAAGGGATACAGTAAACCTGAAGCGAAGCATCGGAATCCAAAACTGGACTCACAGGAGAGGTTCAAATCGTAGAAAGTGAGAGTGTCAGTCCTCTTGTACTTATGTCGGCATTGTGCCATTTGTATTAAATTCGGATACAATTTCTGTGTGACATCGTCAATAAGAAGGTACAAGGTATACAGTAATCTTAAAGTGAAGCATCGGAATCTAAAACTGGACTCACAGGAGAGGTTCATATCATAGAAAGTGAGAGTGTCAGTCCTCTTGTACATACGTCAGCATTGTGCCTTTTATATTAAATTCGGATGCAATTTCTGTGCTTCATCGTCAATTTGAAGGTGCAAGGTATACAGTAATCTTGATGTGAAGCATCGGAATCTAAAACTGGACTCACAGGAGAGGTTCAAATCGTAGAAAGTGAGAGTGTCAGTGCTCTCGTACTTAAATCGGCATTGTGCATTTTGTATTAAATTCGGATGCAATTTCTGTGTTTCATCGACAATAAGAAGGTGCAAAGTATACAGTAAACCTTAAGTGAAGCATCGGAATTTAAACTGGACTCACGCGAGAGGTTCAAATCATAGAAAGTGAGAGTGTCAGTCCTGTTGTACATAAGTCGGCATTGTGCCTTTTGTATTAAATTCGGATGCAATTTCTGTGTTTCATCATCAATAAGAAGGTGCAAGGTATACGGTGATTTTGACGTGAAGCATCGGAATCTAAAACTGGACTTACAGGAGAGGTTCAAATAGTAGAAGGTGAGTGTGTCAGTCCACTTGTACATAAGTCGGCATTGTGCCTTTTGTATTAAATTCGGATGCAATTTCTGTGTTTAATCGACAATAAGAAGGTGCAAAGTATACAGTAAACCTGAAGTGCAGCATCGGATCTAAAACTGGACTCACAGGAGAGGTTCTAATCGTAGAAAGTGAGAGTGTCAGTCCTCTTGTACTTAAGTCGGCTTGTGCCTTTTGTGGTAAATTCGGATGCAAATACTGTGTTTCATCTTCAATAAGAAGGTGCAAGGTATACAGTAAACCTGAAGTGAAGCATCGGAATCTAAAACTGGACTCACAGGAGAGGTTCAAATCATAGAAAGTGAGAGTGTCAGTCCTCTTGGACTTAAGCCGGCAATGTGCCTATTGTATTAAATTCGGATGCAATTTCTGTGTTTCATCGTCAATAAGAAAGTTCAAGGTATACAGTAAACCCGAAGTGAAGCATTGAAATCTAAAACTGGACTCACAGGAGAGGTTCAAATCGTAGAGAGTGAGAAAGTGAGTCCTCTTGTACTTAAGTCGGCATTCTGCCTTTTGTATTAAATTCGGATGCTATTTCTGTGTTTCATCGTCAAGTAGTAGGTGCAAGGTATACAGTAAACCTGAAGTGAAGCATCGGAATCTATGACTGGACTCACAGGAGAGTTCCAAATCGTATAAAGTGAGAGTGTCAATCCTATTGTTCCTAAGTCGGCATTGTGCCTTTTGTATTAAATTCGGATGCAATATATGTGTTTCATCGTCAATAAGAAGGTGCAAGGTATACAGTAAACCTGAAGTGAAGCATCGTAATCTAAAACTGGACTCACAGGAGAGGTTCAAATCGTAGAAAGTGAGAGTGTCAGTTTTCTTGTACTTAAGTCGGCATTGTGCCTCTTGTATTAAATTCGGATGCAATTTCTGTGTTTCATCGTCAATATGAAGGTGCAAGGTATACAGTAAACCTGAAGTGAAGAATCGGAATATAAAACTGGACTCACAGGAGATGTTCAATTCATAGAAAGTGAGGGTGTCAGTCCTCTTTTACTTAAGGCGGCATTGTGCCTTTTGTATTAAATTCGAATGCAATTTCTGTGTTTCATCGTCAATAAGAAGGCCCAAGGGATACAGTAAACCTGAAGTGAAGCATCGGAATCTAAAACTGGACTCACAGGACAGGTTCAAATCATAGAAAGTGAGAGTGTCAGTCCTCTTGTATTTAAGTCAGCATTGTGCCTTATGTATTAAATTCTGATGCAATCTCAGTGTTTCATCGTCAATAAGAAGGTCCCAGGAATACATTAAACCCGAAGTGAAGCATCGGAATCTAAAATTGGACTCACAGGAGAGGTTCTAATCGTTGAAAGTGAGAGTGTCAGTCCTCTTGTACTTAAATCGGCATTGTGCCTTTTGTACTGAATTCGGATGCAATTTCTGTGTTTCATCGTCAATAAGAAGGTGCAAGGTATACAGTAATCTTGACGTGAAGCATCGGAATCTAAAACTGGACTCACAGGAGAGGTTCAAATCGTAGAAAGTGAGAGTGTCACTCCTCTTGTACTTAAGTCGGCAATGTGCCCTTTGTACTTAATTCGGATGCAATTTCTGTGTTTTATCGTCAATAAGAAGGTGCAAGGTATACAGTAAACCTGAAGTGAAGCATCGGAATCTAAAACTGGACTCACAGGAGATGTTCAAATCATAGAAAGTGAGGGTGTCAGTCCTCTTTTACTTAAGTCGGCATTGTGCCTTTTGTATTAAATTCGAATGCAATTTCTGTACTTCATCGTCAACAAGAAGGCCCCAGGGATACAGTAAACTTGAAGTGAAGCATCGGAATCTAAAACTGGACTCAGAGGAGAGGTTCAAATCATAAAAAGTGAGAATGTCGGTTATCTTGTACATAAGCCGGCATTGTGCCTTTTGTATTAAATTCGGATGCTATTTCTGTGTTTCATCGTCAATAAGATGGTGCAAGGTATACAGTAATCTTGAAGTGAAGCATCGGAATCAAAAACTGGACTCACAGGAGACTTTCAAATCGTTGAAAGTGAGAGTGTCAGTCCTCTTGCACTTAAGTCGGCATTGTGCCTTTTGTAGTAAAATCGGATGCATTTTCTGTGTTTCTTCGTCAATAAGAAGGTGCAAGGTATACAGTAATCTTGAAGCGAAGCATCGGAATCTAAAACTGGACTCACAGGAGAGGTTCAAATCGTAGAAAGTGAGAATGTCGGTTATCTTGTACTCATCGTCAATAAGATGGTGCAAGGTATACAGTAATCTTGAAGTGAAGCATCGGAATCTAAAACTGGACTCGCAGGAGACTTTCAAATCGTTGAAAGTGAGAGTGTCAGTCCTCTTGCACTTAAGTCGGCATTGTTCCTTTTGTAGTAAAATCGGATGCATTTTCTGTGTTTCTTCGTCAATAAGAAGGTGCAAGGTATACAGTAATCTTGAAGTGAGGCATCGGAATCTAAAACCGGACTCACAGGAGAGGTTCAAATCATAAAAAGTGAGTGTCAGTCCTCTTGCACTTAAGTCGGCATTGTGCCTTTTGTAGTAAAATCGGATGCATTTTCTGTGTGTCATCGTCAATAAGAAGGTGCAAGGTATACAGTTATCTTGAAGTGAAGCATCGGAATCTAAAACTGGACTCACAGGAGAGGTTCAAATCCTAGAAAGTGAGAATGTCAGTCCACTTGTACTTAAGTCGGCATTGTGCCTTTTGTATTAAATTCAGATGCAATATCTGTGTGACATCGTCAATAAGAAGGTGCAAGGTATACAGTGATCTTAAAGTAAAGCACCAGAATCTAAAACTGGACTCACAGGAGAGGTTCAAATCATAGAAAGTGAGAGTGTCAGTCCTCTTGTACTTAAGTCGGCATTGTGCCTTTAGTATTAAATTCGGATGCAATTTCTGTGTTTCATCGTCAATAAGAAGCTGCAAGGTAAACAGTAAACCTGAAGTGAAGCATTGGAATCTAAAACTGGACTCACAGGAGAGGTTCAAATCGTAGAAAGTGAGAGTGTCAGTCCTCTTGTACTTAAGTCAGCTTTGTGCCCTTTGTATTATATTCTGGTGCAATTTCTGTGTCCCATCGTCAATAAGAAGGTGCAAGGTATATAGTAAACCTGAAATGAAGCATCAGAATCTAAAACTGGACTCACAGGAGAGGTTCATATCATAGAAAGTGAGAGTGTCAGTCCTCTTTCACTTAAGTCGGCATTGTGCCTTTTGTATTAAATTTGGATGCAATTTCTGTGTTTCATCGTCAATAAGAAGGTCCAAGGGATACAGTATACCTGAGGTGAAGCATCGGAATCTGAAACTGGACTCACAGGAGAGGTTCAAAACATAGAAAGATAGAGTGCCAGTCCCCTTGTAATTAAGGCGGCATTGTGCCATTTGTATGAAATTCGGATGCAAACTCTGTGTTTCATCGTCAATAAGAAGGTCCAAGGGATACAGTTATCCTGAAGTGAATCATCGGAATCTAAAACTGGACTCACAGGAGAGGTCCAAATCATAGAAAAATGAGAGTGCCAGTCCTCTTGTACTTAAGTCGGCATTGTGCCTTTTGTATTAAATTCGGATGCAATCTCTGTGTTTCATCGTCAATAAGAAGGAGCAAGGTATACAGTAAACATGAAGTGAAGCATCGGAATCTATGACTGGACCCACAGGAGAGGTTCAAATCGTAGAAAGTGAGAGTGTTAGTCCTCTTGTACTTAAGTCGGCATTGTGCCTTTTGTATAAAATTCAGATGCAAACTATGTGTTTCATCGTCAATAAGAAGGTCCAAGGGATACAGTAAACCTGAAGCGAAGCATCGGAATCCAAAACTGGACTCACAGGAGAGGTTCAAATCATAGAAATTAAGAGTGTCAGTCATCTTGTATTTAAGTCGTGATTGTGCCTTTTGTATTAAATTCGGATGCAATCTCTCTCTTTCATCGTCAATAAGAAGCTCCATTAAACCTGAAGTGAAGCATCGGAATCTAAAACTGGACTCACAGGAGAAGTTCAATTCATAGAAAGTGAGAGTGTCAGTCTTCTTGTACTTAGGTCGGCATTGTGCATTTTGTATTAAATTCGGATGCGATTTCTGTGTTTCATCGTCAATAAGTAGGTGCAAGGTATACAGTAATCTTGAAGTGAAGCATCGGAATCTAAATCTGAACTCACAGGAGAGTTTCAAATCGTAGAAAGTGGGAGTGTCGGTCCTCTTGTACTTAAGTCGGCATTGTGCTTTTGTAATTAATTCGGATGCAATAACTGTGCTTCATCGTCAATAAGAAGGTGCAAGGTATACAGTAATCTTGAAGTGAAGCATCGGAATCTAAAACCGGACTCACAGGAGAGGTTCAAATCGTTGAAAGTGAGAGTGTCAGTCCTCTTGTACTTAAGTCGGCATTGTGCCTTTTGTATTAAATTCGTATGCAATTTCTGTGTTTCATCGTCAATAAGAAGGTGCAAGGTATACAGTATTCTTGAAGTGAAGCATCGGAATCTAAAACTGGACTCACAGGAGAGGTTCAAATCGTAGAAAGTGAGAGTGTCAGTTCTCTTGTACTTAAGTCGGCATTGTACCTTTTATATTAAATTCGGATGCAATTTCTGTGTGACATCGTCAATAAGAAGGTACAAGGTATACAGTAATCTTAAAGTGAAGCATCGGAATCTAAAACTGGACTCACAGGAGAGATTCAAATCATAGAAAGTGAGAGTGTCAGTCCTCTTGTACATACGTCAGCATTGTGCCTTTTGTATTAAATTCGGATGCAATTTCTGTGCTTCATCGTCAATTTGAAGGTGCAAGGTCTACAGTAATCTTGAAGTGATGCGTCGGAATCTAAAACTGGACTCACAGGAGAGGTTCAAATCGTAGAAAGTGAGAGTGTCAATGCTCTCGTACTTAAATCGGCATTGTGCCTTTTGTATAAAAATTCGGATGCAATTTCTGTGTTTCATCGACAATAAGAAGGTGCAAGGTATACAGTAAACCTGAAGTGAAGCATCGGAATCTATAATTGGACTCACAGGAGAGTTCCAAATCGTAGAAAGTGAGAGTGTCAGTCCTCTTGTACTTAAGTCGGCATTGTGCCTTTTGTATTAAATTCGGATGCAATTTCTGTGTTTCATCGTCAAGAAGAAGGTGCAAGGTATACAGTAAACCTGGAGTGAAGCATGGGAATCTATGACTGGACTCACAGGAGAGGATCAAATCGTAGAAATTGAGAGTGTCAGTCCTTTTGTGCTTAAGTCGGCACTGTGCCTTTTGTATTAAATTCGGATGCAATTTCTGTGTTTCATCGTTAGTAAGAAGGTGCAAGGTATACAGTAAACCTCAAGTGAAGCATCGGAATCGAAAACTGGACTCACAGGAGAGGTTCAAACCGTAGGAAGTGAGAGTGTCAGTCCACTTGTACTTAAGTCGGCATTGTGCCTTTTGTATTAAATTCGGATGCAATTTCTGTGTTTCATCGTCAATAAGAAGGTGCAAGGTATACAGTAAACCTGAAGTGAAGCATCGGAATCTATAACTGGACTCACAGGAGAGTTCCAAATCGTAGAAAGTGAGAGTGTTAGTCCTATTGTACCTAAGTCGGCATTGTGCCTTTTGTATTTGAATCGGATGCAATTTCTGTGTTTCATTGTCAATAAGAAGGTGCAAGGTATACAGTAAACCTGCAGTGAAGCATCGGAATCTAAGACTGGACTCACAGGAGAGGTTCGAATCGTGGAAAGTGAGAGTGTCAGTCCTCTTGTACTTAAGTCGGCATTGTGCCTTTTGTATTAAATTCGGATGCAATATCTGTGTTTCATCGTCAATAAGAAGGTGCAAGGTATACAGTAAACCTGAAGTGAAGCATCGGAATATAAAACTGGACTCACAGGAGATGTTCAAATCATAGAAAGTGAGGGTGTCAGTCCTCTTTTACTTAAGTCGGCATTGTGCCTTTAGTATTAATTTCGGATGCAACTTCTGTGTTTCATCGTCAATAAGAAGGTGCAAGGTATACAGTTATCTTGAAGTGAAGCATCGGAATCCAAAACTGGACTCACAGGAGATGTTCAAATCATAGAAAGTGAGAGTGTCAGTCCTCTTGTACTTAAGTCGACATTGTGCCTTTTGTATCTAATTGGGATGCAATTTCTGTGTTTCATCATCAATAAGAAGGTCCAAGGGATACAGTAATCTTGAAGTGAAGCATCGGAATCTAAAACTGGACTCACAGGAGAGGTTCATATCGTAGAAACTGAGAGTGTTAGTCCGCTTGTACTTAAGTCGGCATTGTGCCTTTTGTATTAAATTCGGATGCAATTTCTGTGTTTCATCGTCAATAAGAAGGTGCAAGGTATACAGTAAACCTAAAGTGAAGCATCGGAATCTAAAACTTGACTCACAGGAGAGGTTCATATCGTCGAAAGTGAGAGTGTCAGACCTCTAGTACTTAAGTCGGCATTGTGCCTTTTGTATTAAATTCGAATGCAATTTCAGTGATTCATCGTCAATAAGAAGGTCCAAGGGATACAGTAAACCTGAAGTGATGCATCGGAATCTAAAACTGGACTCAAATGAGAGGTTCAATTCATAGAAAGTGAGAGTGTCAGTCCTCTTTTACTTAACTCGGCATTATGCCTTTTGTATTAAATTAGGATGCAATTTCTGTGTTTCATCGTCAATAAGGAGGTGCAAGGTATACAGTAAACCTGAAGTGAAGCATCGGAATCTAAAAATTGACTCACAGGAGAGGTTCATATCGTAGAAAGTGAGAGTGTCAGACCTCTAGTACTTAAGTCGGCATTGTGCCTTTTGTATTAAATTCGAATGCAATTTCTGTGTTTCATCGTCAATAAGAAGGTCCAAGGGATACAGTAAACCTGAAGTGAAGCTTCGGAATCTAAAACTGGACTCAAATGAGAGGTTCAATTCATAGAATGTGAGATTGTCAGTCCTCTTTTACTTAAGTCGGCATTGTTCCTTTTGTATTGAATTCGGATGCAATTTCTGTGTTTCATCTTCAATAACAAGGTCCAAGGTATACAGTAAACCTGAAGTGAAGCATCGGAATCTAAAACTGGACTTACAGGAGAGGTTCAATGCATAGAAAGTTAGTGTGTCAGTTCTCTTGTACTTAAGTCAGCATTGTGCCTTTTGTATTAAATTCGGATGCAAAGTCTGTGTTTCATCGTCAATAAGAAGGTCCAAGAGATACAGTAAAAATGAAGTGAAGCATCGGAAACTAAAACTGGACTCATAGGAGTGGTTCAAATCATATAAATTGAGAGTGTCAGTCCTCTTGTACTTAGGTCGGCATTGTGCCTTTTGTAATAAACTCGGAAGCAATTTCTGTGTTTCATCGTCAATAAGTAGGTGCAAGGTATACAGTAATCTTGAAGTGAAGCATCCGAATCTAAAACTGGACTCACAGGAGAGGTTCAAATCGTAGAAGTGGAGAGTGTCAGTCCTCTTGTACTTAAGTCCACATTGTGCTTTTTGTATTATATTTGGATGCAATTTCTGTGTTTCATCGTCAATAAGAAGGTGCGAGGGATACAGTAAACCTGAAGTGAAGCATCGGAATCAAAAACTGGGCTCACAGGGAGGTTCAAATCATAGTAAGTGAGAGTGTCAGTCCTCTTGTACTTAAGTCGGCATTGTGCCTTTTGTATTAAATTCGGATGCAATATCTGTGTTTCATCGTCAATAAGAAGTTGCAAGGTATACTGTAATGCAAAAGTGAAGCATCGAAATCTACAACTGGACTCACAGGAGCGGTTCAAATCATAGAAAGTTAGAGTGTCAGTCCTCTTGTACTTAAGTCGGCATTGTGCATTTTGTATTAAATTCGGATGCAATTTCTGTGTTTCATCGTCAACAAGAAGGTGCATGGTATACAGTAATCTTGAAGTGAAGCATCGGAATCGAAAACTGGACTCACAGGAGAGGTTCAAATCATAGGAAGGGAGAGTGTCAGTCCTCTTGTACTTAAGTCGGCATTGTGCCTTTTGTATAAAATTCGGATACAATTTCTCTTTTTCATCGTCTATAAGAAGGTGCAAGGTATACAGTAATCTTGAAGTGAAGCATCGGAATCTAAAACTTTACTCACAGGAGTGGTTCAATTCGTTGAAAGTGAGAGTGTCTGTCCTCTTGTACTTAAGTCGGCATTGTGCCTTTTGTATTAAAGTCGGATGCAATTTCGGTGTTTCATCGTCAATAAGATGGTGCAAGGAATACCGTATACCTGAAGTGAAGCATCGGAATCTAAAACTGGACTCACAGGAGAGGTTCAAATCATAGAATGTGAGAGTGTCAGTCCTCTTGTACTAAAGTCGGCATTGTGCCTTTTGTATTAAATTCGGATGCAAACTCTGTGTTTCATCGTCAATAAGAAGGTGCAAGGTATACAGTAAACCTGAAGTGAAGCATCGGAATCTAAAACTGGACTCACAAAAGAGGTTCAAATCGTGGAAAGTGAGTGTGTCAGTCCTCTTGTACTTGAGTCGGCATTGTGCTTTTCGTATTAAATTCGGATGCAATTTCTGTGTTTTATCGTCAATAATAAGGAGCAAGGTATACTGCAAAACCTGAAGTGAAGCATCGGAATCTAAAACTGGTTCTCAAGGGAGAGGTTCAAATCGTAGAAAGTGAGAGTGTCAGTCCTCTTATACTTAAGGCGGCATTGTGCCTTTTGTATTAAATTCGGATGCAATTTCTGTGTTTCATCGTCAATAAGAAGGTGCAATGTATACAGTAAGCCTGAAGTGAAACATCGGAATCTAAAACTGGACTCACAGGAGAGGTTCATATCGTAGAAAGTGAGAGTGTCAGACCTGTAGTACTTAAGTCGGCATTGTGCCTTTTGTATTAAATTCGAATGCAATTTCTGTTTTTCATCGTCAATAAGAAGGTCCAAGGGATACAGTAAACCTGAAGTGATTCATCGGAATCTAAAACTGGACTCACATGAGAGGTTCAAATCATAGAAAGTGAGAGTGTCAGTCCTCTTTTACTTAAGTCGGCATTGTGTCTTTTGTATTGAATTCGGATGCAATTTCTGTGTTTCATCTTCAATAACAAGGTCCAAGGGATACAGTAAACCTGAAGTGATGCATCGGAATCTAAAACTGGACTCACATGAGAGGTTCAAATCATAGAAAGTGAGAGTGTCAGTCCTCTTTTACTTAAGTCGGCATTGTGCCTTTTGTATTAAATTCGGATGCAAACTCTGTGTTTCATCGTCAATAAGAAGGTCCAAGGGAAGCAGTAAACCTGAAGTGAAGCATCGGAATCTAAAACTGGACTCACAGGAGTGGTTCAAATCATAGAAATTGAGAGCGTCAGTCCTCTTGTACTTAGGTCGGGATTGTGCCTTTTGTAATAAACTCGGAAGCATTTTCTGTGTTTCATCGTCAATAAGTAGGTGCAAGGTATACAGTAATCTTGAAGTGAAGCATTCGAATCTAAAACTGGACTCACAGGAGAGGTTCAAATCGTTGAAAGGGAGAGTGTCAGTCCTCTTGTACTTAAGTCCACATTGTGCTTTTTGTATTAAATTTGGATGCAATTTCTGTGTTTCATCGTCAATAACAAGGTGCAAGGTATACAGTAATCTTCAAGTGAAGCATCAGAATCTAAAACTGGACTCACAGGAGAGGTTCAAATCGTAGGAAGTGAGAGTGTCAGTCGGCTTGTACTTAAGTCGGCATTGTGCCTTTTGTATTAATTTCGGATGCAATTTCTGTGTTTCATCGTCAATAAGAAGGTGCAAGGTATACAGTATACCTGAAGTGAAGCATCGGAATCAAAAACTGGGCTCACAGGGGAGGTTCAAATCATAGTAAGTGAGAGTGTCAGTCCTCTTGTACTTAAGTCGGCATTGTGCCTTTTGTATTAAATTCAGATGCAATTTCTGTGTTTCACCGTCAATAAGAAGGTGCAAGGTATACAGTAATGTTAAAGTGAAGCATCGGAATCTAAAACTGGACTCACAGGAGCGGTTCAAATCATAGAAAGTGTGAGTGTCAGTCCTCTTGTACTTAAGTCGGCATTGTGCATTTTGTATTAAATTGGGATACAATTTCTGTGTTTAATCGTCTATAAGAAGGTGCAAGGTATACAGTAATCTTGAAGTGAAGCATCGGAATCTAAAACTGGACTCACAGGAGGGGTTCAAATCGTAGACACTGAGAGTGTCAGTCCTCTTGTCCTTAAGTCGGCATTGTGCCATTTGTATTAAAATCGGATGAAATTTCTGTGTTTCATCGTCAATAAGAAGGTGCAAGGTATGCAGTAATCTTGAAGTGAAGCATCGGAATCTAAAAGTGGACTCACAGGAGAGGTTCAAATCATAGGAAGGGAGAGTGTCAGTCCTCTTGTACTTAAGTCGGCATTGTGCCTTTTGTATAAAATTCGGATGCAATTTCTGTGTTGAATCGTCAATTAGAAAGTGCATGGAATACCGTATACCTGAAGTGAAGCATCGGAATCTAAAACTGGACTCACAGGAGAGGTTCAAATCATAGAAAGTGAGAGTGTCAGTCCTCTTGTACTAAAGTCGGCATTGTGCATTTTGTATTAAATTCGGATGCAAACTCTGTCTTTCATCGTCAATAAGTAGGTGCAAGGTATACAGTAAACCTGAAGTGAAGCATCGGAATCTAAAACTGGACTCACAAAAGAGGTTCAAATCGTAGAAAGTGAGTGTGTCAGTCCTCTTGTACTTAAGTCGGCGTTGTGCCTTTTGTATTAAATTCGGATGCCATTTCTGTGTTTTATCGTCAATAATAAGGAGCAAGGTATACTGTAAACCTGAAGTGAAGCATCGGAATCTAAAACTAGACTCACAGGAGAGGTTCAAATCGTAGAAAGTGAGAGTGTCAGTCCTTTTATACTTAAGGCGGCATTGTGCCTTTTGTATTATATTCGGATGCAATTTCTGTGTTTCATCGTCAATAAGAAGGTGCAAGGTACACAGTAAGCCTGAAGTGAAGCATCGGAATCTAAAACCGGACCCACAGGAGAGGTTCAAATCGCAGAAAGTGAGAGTGTCTGTCCGCTTTTACTTAAGTCGGCATTGTGCCATTTGTATTAAATTCGGATCCAATTTCTGTGTTTCAACGTCGATAAGAAGGTGCAAGGTATACAGTAAAACTGAAGCGAAGCATCGGAATCTAAAACTGGACTCACAGGAGAGGTTCAAATCGTAGAAAGTGAGAGTGTCAGTCCTCTTGTACTTAAGTCGGCGTTAAGCCTTTTGTATTAAATTCTGATTCAATTTCTGTGATTCATCGTCAAGAAGAAGGTGCAAGGTATACAGTATACCTGAAGTGAAACATCGGAATCTAAAACTGGACTCACAAAAGAGGTTTAAATCGTAGAAAGTGAGAATGTCAGTCCTCTTGTACTTAAGTCGGCATTGTGCCCTTTGTATTAAATTCGGATGCAAACTCTGTGTTTCATCGTCAATAAGAAGGTCCAAGGGATACAGTAAACCTGAAGTGAATCATCGGAATCTAAAACTGGACTCACAGGTGAGGTTCAAATCATAGAAATAGAGAGTGTCAGTCCTCCTTGTACTTAGGACGGCATTGTGCTTTTTGTAATAAACTCGGATGCAATTTCTGTGTTTCATCGTCAATAAGTTGGTGCAAGGTATACAGTAAACCTGAAGTGAATCATCGGATTCTAAGACTGGACTCACAGGAGAGGTTCAAATCATAGGAATGAGAGTGTCAGACCTCTTGTACTTAAGTCGGCATTGTGCCTTTTGTATTAAATTCGGATGCAATTTCTGTGTTTCATGGTCAATAAGAAATTGCAAGGTATACAATAATGTTGACATGAAGCATTGGAATCTAATACTGGACTCACAGGAGAGATTCAAATCATAGAAAGTAAGAGTGTCAGTCCTCTTGTACTTAAGTCGGCATTGTGCCTTTTGTATTAAATTCGGATGCAATATCTGTGTTTCATCGTCAATAAGAAGGTGCAAAGTATACAGTAATCGTGAAGTGAAGCACCACAACCTAAAACTGGACTCACAGGAGAGGTTCAAATCATAGATATTGAGAGTGTCAGTCCTCTTGTACTTAAGTCGGCATTGTGCCTTTTGTATTAAATTCGGATACAATTTCTTTTTTTCATCGTCAATAAGAAGGTCCAAGGGATACAGTTAACTTGAAGTGAAGCATCGGTATCTAAAACTGGACCCACAGGAGAGGTTCAAATCGTAGAAAGGGAGATTGTCAGTCCTGTTGTACTTTAGTCGGCATTGTGCATTTTGTAATCAATTCAGATGCAATTTCTATGTTTCATCGTCAATAAGAAGGTGCAAGGTATACAGTAAACCTGAAGTGAATCATCGGAATCTAAAACTGGACTCACAGGAGAGGTTCAAATCGTAGAAAGTGAGAGTGTCAGTCGTCTTTTACTTAAGTCGGCATTGTGCCATTTGTATTAAATTCGGATCCAATTTCTGTGTTTCAACGTCGATAAGAAGGTGCAAAGTATACAATAAACCTGAAGAGAAGCATCGGAATCTAAAACTGGACTCACAGGAGAGGTTCAAATCGTAGAAAGTGAGAGTGACAGTCCTCTTGTACTTAAGTCGGCAGTAAGCCTTTTATATTAAATTCGGATTCAATGTCTGTGTTTAATCGTCAAGTAGAAGGTGCAAGGTGTACAGTAAACCTGAAGTGAAGCATCGGAATCTAAAATTGGACTCACAGGAGAGGTTTAAATCATAGAAAGTGAGAGTGTCAATCCTCTTGTACTTAAGCCGGCATTGTGCGTTTTGTATTAAATTTGGATGCAATATCTGTGTTTCATCGTCAATAAGAGGGTCCAAGGTATACAGTAATGTTGAAGTGAAGCATCGGAATCTAAAACTGGATTCACAGGACAGGTTCAAATCATAGAAAGTGAGAGTGTCAGTCCTCTTGTATTTAAGTCGGCATTGTGCATTTTGTATTAAATTCGGATGCAATTACTGTGTTTTATCGTCAATAAGAAGGTGCAAGGTATACAGTAAACCTAAAGTGAATTATCGGAATCCAAAACTGGACTCACAGGAGAGGTTCAAATCGCAGAAAGTAAGAGTGTCAGTCCTCTTATACTTAAGTCGGCACTGTGCCTTTTGTATTAAATTCGAATGCAATTTCTGTGTTTCATCGTCAATAAGAAGGTGCAAGGTATACAGTAAACCTGAAGTGAAGCATCTGAATCTAAAACTTGACTCACAGGAGAGGTTCATATCGTAGAAAGTGAGAGTGTCAGACCTCTAGTACTTAAGTCGGCATTGTGCCTTTTGTATTAATTTCGAATGCAATTTCTGTGTTTCATCGTCATAAGAAGGTCCAAGGGATACAGTAAACCTGAAGTGATGCATCGGAATCTAAAACTGGACTCACATGAGAGGTTCAAATCATAGAAAGTGAGAGTGTCAGTCCTCTTTTACTTAAGTCGGCATGGTGTCTTTTGTATTGAATTCGGATGCAATTTCTGTGTTTCATCTTCAATAACAAGGTCCAAGGGATACAGTAAACCTGAAGTGTAGCATCGGAATCTAAAACTGGACTTACAGGAGAGGTTCAAAGCATAGAAAGTTAGAGTGTCAGTCCTCTTGTACTTAAGTCAGCATTGTGCCTTTTGTATTAAATTCGGATGCAAACTCTGTGTTTCATCATCAATAAGAAGGTCCAAGGGATACAGTAAACCTGAAGTGAAGCATCGGAATCTAAAACTGGACTCACAGGAGTGGTTCAAATCATAGAAATTGAGAGCGTCAGTCCTCTTGTACTTAGGTCGGGATTGTGCCTTTTGTAATAAACTCGGAAGTATTTTCTGTGTTTCATCGTCAATAAGTAGGTGCAAGGTATACAGTAATCTTGAAGTGAAGCATCCGAATCTAAAACTGGACTCACAGGAGAGGTTCAAATCGTAGAAAGGGAGAGTGTCAGTCCTCTTGTACTTAAGTACACATTGTGCTTTTTGTATTAAATTTGGATGCAATTTCTGTGTTTCATCGTCAATAACAAGGTGCAAGGTATACAGTAATCTTCAAGTGAAGCGTCAGAATCTAAAACTGGACTCACAGGAGCGGTTCAAATCATAGAAAGTGAGAGTGTCAGTCCTCTTGTACTTAAGTCGGCATTGTGCATTTTGTATTAAATTCGGATGCAATTTCTGTGTTTAATCGTCAATAAGAAGGTGCAAGGTATACAGTAATCTTAAAGTGAAGCATCGGAATCTAAAACTGGACTCACAGGAGGGGTTCAAATCGTAGAAACTGAGAGTGTCAGTCCTCTTGTCCTTAAGTCGGCATTGTGCCATTTGTATTAAAATCGGATGAAATTTCTGTGTTTCATCGTCAATAAGAAGGTGCAAGGTATACAGTAATCTTGAAGTGAAGCATCGGAATCTAAAAGTGGACTCACAGGAGAGGTTCAAATCATAGGAAGGGAGAGTGTCAGTCCTCTTGTACTTAAGTCGGCATTGTGGCTTTTGTATAAAATTCGGATGCAATTTCTGTGTTTAATCGTCAATAAGAAAGTGCATGGAATACCATATACCTGAAGTGAAGCATCGGAATCTAAAACTGGACTCACAGGAGAGGTTCAAATCATAGAAAGTGAGAGTGTCAGTCCTCTTGTACTAAAGTCGGCATTGTGCCATTTGTATAAAATTCGGATGCAAACTCTGTCTTTCATCGTCAATAAGAAGGTGCAAGGTATACAGTAAACCTGAAGTGAAGCATTGGAATCTAAAACTGGACTCACAAAAGAGGTTCAAATCGTAGAAAGTGAGTGTGTCAGTCCTCTTGTACTTAAGTCGGCATTGTGCCTTTTGTATTAAATTCGGATGCAATTTCTGTGTTTTATCGTCAATAGTAAGGAGCAAGGTATACTGTAAACCTGAAGTGAAGCATCGGAATCTAAAACTAGACTCACAGGAGAGGTTCAAATCGTAGAAAGTGAGAGTGTCAGTCCTTTTATACTTACGGCGGCATTGTGCCTTTTGTATTATATTCGGATGCAATTTCTGTGTTTCATCGTCAATAAGAAGGTGCAAGGAATACAGTAAGCCTGAAGTGAAGCATCGGAATCTAAAACTGGACTCACAGGAGAGGTTCAAATCGTAGAAAGTGAGAGTGCCTGTCCTCTTTTACTTAAGTCGGCATTGTGCCATTTGTATTAAATTCGGATCCAATTTCTGTGTTTCAACGTCGATAAGAAGGTGCAAGGTATACAGTAAACCTGAAGTGAAGCATCGGAATCTAAAACTGGACTCACAGGAGAGGTTCAAATCATAGGAATGAGAGTGTCAGACCTCTTGTACTTAAGTCGTCATTGTGCCTTTTGTATTAAATTCGGATGCAATTTCTGTGTTTCATGGTCAATAAGAAATTGCAAGGTATACAATAATGTTGACGTGAAGCATTGGAATCTAATACTGAACTCACAGTATAGGTTCAAATCATAGAAAGTAAGAGTGTCAGTCCTCTTCTACTTGAGTCGGCATTGTGCCTTTTGTATTAAATTCGGATGCAATATCTGTGTTTCATCGTCAATAAGAAGGTGCAAAGTATACTGTAATCGTGAAGTGAAGCATCACAACCTAAAACTGGACTCACAGGAGAGGTTCAAATCATAGATATTGAGAGTGTCAGTCCTCTTGTACTTAAGTCGGCATTGTGCCTTTTGTATTAAATTCGGATGCAATTTCTGTGTTTCATCGTCAATAAGAAGGTCCAAGGGATACAGTAAACTTGAAGTGTAGCATCGGTATCTAAAACTGGACTCACAGGAGAGGTTCAAATCGTAGAAAGGGAGATTGTCAGTCCTGTTGTACTTAAGTTGGCATTGTGCATTTTGTATTAAATTCAGATGTAATTTCTATGTTTCATCGTCAATAAGAAGGTGCAAGGTATACAGTAAACCTGAAGTGAATCATCGGAATCTAAAACTGGACTCACAGGAGAGGTTCAAATCATAGGAATGAGAGTGTCAGACCTCTTGTACTTAAGTCGGCATTGTGCCTTTTGTATTAAATTCGGATGCAATTTCTGTGTTTCATGGTCAATAAGAAATTGCAAGGTATACAATAATGTTGACGTGAAGCATTGGAATCTAATACTGAACTCACAGGATAGGTTCAAATCATAGAAAGTAAGAGTGTCAGTCCTCTTGTACTTAAGTCGGCATTGTGCCTTTTGTATTAAATTCGGATGCAATTTCTGTGTTTAATCGTCAATAAGAAGGTGCAAGGTATACAGTAATCTTAAAGTGAAGCATCGGAATCTAAAACTGGACTCACAGGAGGGGTTCAAATCGTAGACACTGAGAGTGTCAGTCCTCTTGTACTTAAGTCGGCATTGTGCCTTTTGTATTAAATTCGGATGCAATGTCTGTGTTTCATCGTCAATAAGAAGGTGCAAGGTATACAGTAATCTTGAAGTGAAGCATCGGAATCTAAAACTGGACTCACAGGAGAGGTTCAAATCATAGAAAGTGAGAGTGTCAGTCCTCTTGTACTTAAGTCGGCATTGTGCCTTTTGTATTAAATTCGGATACAATTTCTGTGTTTCATCGTCAATAAGATGGTGCAAGGTATAGAGTAATCTTGAAGTGAAGCATCGGAATCTATAACTTTACTCACAGGAGAGGTACAAATCGTAGAATGTGAGTATCAGTCCTCTTGTACTTAAGTAGGCATTGTGCCGTTTGCATTTAATTCGGATACAATTTCTGTGTTTCATCATCAATAAGAAGGTCCAAGGGATACAGTGATCTTTAAGTGAAGCACCGGAATCTTAAACTGGACTCACAGGAGAGGTTCAAATCGTAGAAAGTGAGAGTGTCAGTCCGCTGGTACTTGTGTCGGCATTGTGCCTTTTGTATTAAATTTGGATGCAATTTCTGTGTTTCATCGTCAATACAAAGGTGCAAGGTATGCAGTAAACATGAAGTGAAGCATCGGAATCTAAAACTGGACTCACAGGAGAGGTTCAAATCGTAGAAAGTGAGAGTGTCAGTATTCTTGCACTTAAGTCGGCATTGTGCTTTTTGTACTAAATTCCGATTCGATTTCTGTGATTCATCGTCAATAGGAGGGTGCAAGGGATACAGTATACCTGAAGTGAAGCATTGGAATCTAAAACTGGACTCACAGGAGAGGTTCAAATCATAGAAAGTGAGAGTGTCAGTCCTCTTGTACTTAAGGCGGCATTGTGCATTTTGTATTAAATTCGGGTGCAATTTCTGTGTTTTATCGTCAATAAGAAGGTGCAAGGTATACTGTAAACCTGAAGTAAAGCATCCGAATCTAAAACTGGATTCACAGGAGAGGTTCAAATCGTAGAAAGTGAGAGTGTCAGTCCTCTTATACTAAAGTCGGCATTGTGCCTTTTGTAATTAGTTCGGATGCAATTTCTGTGTTTCATCGGCAATAAGAAGGTGCAAGGTATACAGTAAACCTGAAGTAAAGCATCGGAATCTAAAACTTCACTCACAGGAGAGATTCATATCGTAGAAAGTATGAGTGTCAGACCTCTTGTACTTAAGTCGGCATTGTGCCTTTTGTATTAAATTCGGATGCAATTTCTGTGTTTCATCGTCAATAAGAAGGTGCAAGGTATACAGTTAACCTGACGTGAAGCATCGGAATCTAAAACTGGACTCACAGGAGAGGTTCAAATCGTAGAAAGTGAGAGTGTCAGTCCACTTGTACGTAGGTCGGCATTGTGCTTTTTGTATAAAATCTGGATGCAATTTCTGTGTTTCATCGTCAATAAGAAGGTGCAAGGTATACAGTAAACCTGAAGTGAAGCATCGGAATCTAAAACTGGACTCACAGGAGAGGTTCAAATCGTAGAAAGTGAGAGTGTCAGTCCTCTTACACTTAAGTCGGCATTGTGCCTATTGTATTAAATTCGGATGCAATTTCTGTGTTTCATCGTCAATAAGAAGGTGCAAGGAATACAGTAAACCTGAAGTGAAGCATCGGATTCTAAAACTTGACTCACAGGAGAGGTTCATATCGTAGAAAGTGAGAGTGTCAGACCTCTAGTACTTAAGTCGGCATTGTAACTTTTGTATTAAATTCGAATGCAATTTCTGTGTTTCATCGTCAATAAGAGGGTCCAAGGGATACAGTAAACCTGAAGTGAAGCATCGGAATTTAAAACTGGACTCACATGAGAGGTTCAAATCATAGAAAGTGAGAGTGTCAGTCCTCTTTTACTTAAGTCGGCATTGTGCCTTTTGTATTGAATTCGGATGCAACTTCTGTGTTTCATCTTCAATAACAAGGTCCAAGGTATACAGTAAAACTGAAGTGAAGCATCGGAATCTAAAACTTGACTTACAGGAGAGGTTCAATACATAGAAAGTTAGAGTGTCAGTCCTCTTGTACTTAAGTCAGCATTGTGCCTTTTGTATTAAATTCGGATGCAAACTCTGTGTTTCATCGTCAATAAGAAGGTCCAAGGGATACAGTAAACCTGAAGTGAAGCATCGGAATCTAAAACTGGAATCAGAGGAGTGTTTCAAATCATAGAAATTGAGAGTGTCAGTCCTCTTGTACTTAGGTCGGCATTGTGCCTTTTGTAATAGACTCGGAAGCAATTTCTGTGTTTCATCGTCAATAAGTAGGTGCAAGGTATACAG
Organism: Schistocerca piceifrons; assembly: GCF_021461385.2. Lineage (NCBI taxonomy): Eukaryota > Metazoa > Arthropoda > Insecta > Orthoptera > Acrididae > Schistocerca > Schistocerca piceifrons. Next base: position 937,224,884 of record NC_060149.1, read on the forward strand.
TAATCTTGAAGTGAAGCATCCGAATCTAAAACTGGACTCACAGGAGAGGTTCAAATCGTAGAAAGGGAGAGTGTCAGTCCTCTTGTACTTAAGTCCACAATGTGCTTTTTGTATTAAATTTGGATGCAATTTATGTGTTTCATCGTCAATAACAAGGTGCAAGGTATACAGTAATCTTGAAGTGAAGCATCGGAATCTAAAACTGGACTCACAGGAGAGGTTCAAATCGTAGAAAAAGAGACGGTCAGTCCGCTTGTACTTAAGTCGGCATTGTGCCTTTTGTATTAAATTCGGATGCAATTTCTGTGTTTCATCGTCAATGAGAAGGTGCAAGGTATACAGTAATCTTGAAGTGAAGCATCGGAATCTAAAACTGGACTCACAGGAGAGGTTCAAATCATAGGACAGGAGAGTGTCAGTCCTCTTGCACTTAAGTCGGCATTGTGCCTTTTGTATAAAATTCGGATACAATTTCTGTTTTTCATCGTCTGTAAGAAGGTGCAAGGTATACAGTAATCTTGAAGTGAAGCATCGGAATCTAAAACTTTACTCACAGGAGAGGTTCAATTCGTCGAAAGTGAGAGTGACTGTCCTCTTGTACTTAAGTCGGCATTGTGCCTTTTGTATTAAAGTCTGATGCAATTTCTGTGTTTCATCGTCAATAAGAAGGTGCAAGGAATACTATATACCTGAAGTGAAGCATCGGAATCTAAAACTAGACTCACAGGAGAGGTTCAAATCATAAAAAGTGAGAGTGTGATCCCTCCTGTACTAAAGTCGGCATTGTGACTTTTTTATTAAATTCGGATGCAAACTCTGTGTTTCATCGTCAATAAGAAGGTGCAAGGTATACAGTAAACCTGAAGAGAAGCATCGGAATCTAAAACTGGACTCACAGGAGAGGTTCAAATCATAGAAAGTGAGAGTGTCAGTCCTCTTTTACTTAGGTCGGCATTATGCATTTTGTATTAAATTCGGATGAAATTTATGTGTTTCATCGTCAATAAGTAGGTGCAAGGTATACAGTAATCTTGAAGTGAAGCATCGGAATCTAAAACTGGACTCACAGGAGAGGTTCAAATCGTAGAAAGTGAGAGTGTCAGTCCTCTTGTACTTAAGTCGGCATTGTGCCTTTTGTATTAAATTCGGATGCAATTTCTGTGTTTCATCGTCAATAAGAAGGTGCAAGGAATACCGTAAACCTGAAGTGAAGCATCGGAATCTAAAACTGGACTCACAGGAGAGGTTCAAATCATAGAAAGCGAGAGTGTCAGTCTTCTTGTACTTCAGTCGGCATTGTGCCTTTTGTATTAAATTCGGATGCAATTTCTGTGTTTCATCGTCAGTCAGAAGGTGCAAGGTATACAGTAATCTTGAAGTGAAGCATCGGAATCTAAAACTGGGCTCACAGGAGAGGTTCGAATCGTAGAAAGTGTGAGTTTCAGTCCTCTTGGACTAAAGTCGGCATTGTGCATTTTGTATTAAATTCGGATGCAATTTCTGTGTTTCAACTTCAATAAGAAGGTGCAAGGTATACAGTAAACCTGAAGTGAAGCATCGGAATCTAAAACTGGACTCACAGGTGAGGTTCAAATCATAGAAAGTGAGAGTGTCAGTCCTCTTGTACTTTCGTCGGCATTGTGCCTCTTGTATTAATTTCGGATGCAATTTCTGTGTTTCATCGTCAATAAGAAGGTGCAAGGTATACAGTAAACCTGAAGTGAAGCATCGGAATCAAAAACTGTGCTCACTGGGGAGGTTCAAATCATAGTAAGTAAGAGTGTCAGTCCTCTTGTACTTAAGTCGGCGTTGTGCCTTTTGTTTTAAATTCGGATGCAATTTCTATGTGTTTTATCGTCAATAAGAAGGTGCAAGGTATACAGTAAACCTGAAGTGAAGCATCGGAATCTTAAACTGGACTCACAGGAGAGGTTCAAATCATAGAAAGTGAGTGTGTCAGTCCTTTTTTACTTAGGTCGGCGTTATGCCTTTTGTATTAAATTCGGATGCAATTTATGTGTTTCATCGTCAATAAGTAGGTGCAAGGTATACAGTAATCTTGAAGTGAAGCATCGGAATCTAAAACTGGACTCACAGGGAGGTTCAAATCGTAGAAAGTGAAAGTGTCAGTCCTCTTGTTCTTATGTCGGCATTGTGCCTTTTGTATTAAATTCAGATGCAATTTCTGTGTTTCACCGTCAATAAGAAGGTGCAAGGAATACAGTAAACCTGAAGTGAAGCATCGGAATCTAACACTGGACTCACAGGAGAGGTTCAAATCATAGAAAGTGAGAGTGTCAGTCTTCTTGTACTTCAGTCGGCATTGTGCCCTTTGTATTAAATTCGGATGCAATTTCTGTGTTTCATCGTCAGTCAGAAGGTGCAAGGTATACAGTAATCTTGAAGTGAAGCATCGGAATCTAAAACTGGGCTCACAGGAGAGGTTCAAATCGTAGAAAGTGAGAGTGTCAGTCCTCTTGGACTTAAGTCGGCATTGTGCCTTTTGTATTAAATTCGGATGCAATTTCTGTGTTTCATCGTCAATAAGAAGGTGCAAGGTATACAGTTAACCTGAAGTGAAGCATCGGAATCTAAAACTGGACTCACAGGTGAAGTTCAAATCATAGAAAGTAAGAGTGTCAGTCCTCTTGTACTTATGTCGGCATTGTGCCCCTTGTATTACATTCGGATGCAATTTCTGTGTTTCATCGTCAATAAGAAAGTGCAAGGTATACAGTAAACCTGAAAAGAAGCATCGGAATCTAAAACTGGACTCACAGGAGAGGTTCAAATCGTTGAAAGTGAGAGTGTCTCTCCCCCTGTACTTAAGTCGGCATTGTGCCTTTTGTATTAAGTTCGGATGCAATTTCTGTGTTTCATCGTCAATAAGAAGGTGCAAGGTATACAGTAAACCTGAAGTGAAGCATCGGAATCTAAAACTGTACTAACATTCGAGGTTCAAATCATAGAAAGTGACAGTGTCAGTCCCCTTGTACTTAAGTCGGCATTGCGCCTTTTGTATTAAATTCGGATGCAATTTCTATGTTTCATCGTCAATAAGAAGGTGCAAGGTATACAGTAAACCCGAAGTGAATCATCGGAATCCAAAACTGGACTCACAGGAGAGGTTCAAATGGTAGAAAGTGAGAGTGTCAGTCGTCTTTTACTTAAGTCGGCATTGTGCCATTTGTATTAAATTAGGATCCAATTTCTGTGTTTCAACGTCGATAAGAAGGTGCAAGGTATACAGTAAACCTGAAGTGAAGCATCGGAGTCTAAAATTGGACTCACAGGAGAGGTTTAAATCATAGAAAGTGAGAGTGTCAATCCTCTTGTACTTAAGCCGGCATTGTGCCTTTTGTATTAAATTCGGATGCAATTTCTGTGTTTCATCGTCAATAAGATGGTGCAAGGCGTACAGTAAACCTGAAGTGAAGCATCGCAATCTGAAACTGGACTCACAGGAGAGGTTCAAATCGTAGAAAGTGAGTGTGTCAGTCCTCTTGTACTTAAGTCGGCATAGTGCTTTTTGTAATTAATTCGGATGCAATTTCTGTGTTTCATCGTCAATAAGAAGGTGCAAGGTATACGGTAAACCTGAAGTGAAGCATCGGAATCTAAAATTGGACTCACAGGAGAGGTTTAAATCATAGAAAGTGAGAGTGTCAATCCTCTTGTACTTAAGCCGGCATTGTGCATTTTGTATTAAATTCGGATGCAATTTCTGTGTTTCGTCGTCAATAAGAAGGTGCAAGGTATACAGTAATCTTGAAGTGAAGCATCGGAATCTAAAACTGGACTCACACGAGAGGTTCAAATCGTAGAAAGTGAGAGTGTCAGTCCTCTTGTACTTAAGTCGGCATTGTGCCTTTAGTACTAAATTCGGATGCAATTTCTGTGTTTCATCGTCAATAAGAAGGTGCAAGGTATACAGTAAACCTGAAGTGAAGCATCGGAATCAAAAACTGTGCTCACTGGGGAGGTTCAAATCATAGTAAGTAAGAGTGTCAGTCCTCTTGTACTTAAGTCGGCGTTGTGCCTTTTGTTTTAAATTCGGATGCAATTTCTATGTGTTTTATCGTCAATAAGAAGGTGCAAGGTATACAGTAAACCTGAAGTGAAGCATCGGAATCTGAAACTGGACTCACAGGAGAGGTTCAAATCGTAGAAAATGGGAGTTTCAGTCCTTTTTGCTTAAGTCGGCATTGTGCCTTTTGAATTAAATACGGATGCAATTTCTGTGTTTCATCATCAATAAGAAGGTCCAAGGTAAACAGTATACCTGAAGAGAAGGATCGGAATCTAAAACTGGACTCACAGGAGAGGTTCAAATCATAGAAAGTGAGAGTGTCAGTCCTTTTTCACTTAGGTCGGCGTTATGCCTTTTGTATTAAATTCGGATGCAATTTATGTGTTTCATCGTCAATAAGTAGGTGCAAGGTATACAGTAATCTTGAAGTGAAGCATCGGAATCTAAAACTGGACTCACAGGGAGGTTCAAATCGTAGAAAGTGAAAGTGTCAGTCCTCTTGTACTTATGTCGTCATTGTGCCTTTTGTATTAAATTCGGATGCAATTTCTGTGTTTCACCGTCAATAAGAAGGTGCAAGGAATACAGTAAACCTGAAGTGAAGCATCGGAATCTAACACTGGACTCACAGGAGAGGTTCAAATCATAGAAAGTGAGAGTGTCAGTCTTCTTGTACTTCAGTCGGCATTGTGCCCTTTGTATTAAATTCGGATGCAATTTCTGTGTTTCATCGTCAGTTAGAAGGTGCAAGGTATACAGTAATCTTGAAGTGAAGCATCGGAATCTAAAACTGGGCTCACAGGAGAGGTTCAAATCGTAGAAAGTGAGAGTATCAGTCCTCTTGGACTTAAGTCGGCATTGTGCCTTTTGTATTAAATTCGGATGCAATATCTGTGTTTCATCGTCAATAAGAAGGTGCAAGGTATACAGTTAACCTGAAGTGAAGCATCGGAATCTAAAACTGGACTCACAGGTGAGGTTCAAATCATAGAAAGTAAGAGTGTCAGTCCTCTTGTACTTATGTCGGCATTGTGCCTCTTGTATTACATTCGGATGCAATTTCTGTGTTTCATCTTCAATAAGAAAGTGCAAGGTATACACTAAACCTGAAGTGAAGCATCGGAATCTAAAACTGGACTCACAGGAGAGGTTCAAATCGTTGAAAGTGAGAGTGTCTCTCCCCTTGTACTTAAGTCGGCATTGTGCCTTTTGTATTAAGTTCGGATGCAATTTCTGTGTTTCATCGTCAATAAGAAGGTGCAAGGTATACAGTAAACCTGAAGTGAAGCATCGGAATCTAAAACTGGACTAACATTCGAGGTTCAAATCATAGAAAGTGACAGTGTCAGTCCTCTTGTACTTAAGTCGGCATTGCGCCTTTTGTATTAAATTCGGATGCAATTTCTATGTTTCATCGTCAATAAGAAGGTGCAAGGTATACAGTAAACGCGAAGTGAATCATCGGAATCCAAAACTGGACTCACAGGAGAGGTTCAAATCGTAGAAAGTGAGAGTGTAAGTCGTCTTTTACTTAAGTCGGCATTGTGCCATTTGTATTAAATTTGGATCCAATTTCTGTGTTTCAACGTCGATAAGAAGGTGCAAGGTATACAGTAAACCTGAAGTGAAGCATCGGAATCTAAAACTGGACTCACAGGAGAGGTTCAAATCGTAGAAAGTGAGAGTGACAGTCCTCTTGTACTTAAGTCCGCATTAAGCCTTTTGTATTAAATTCGGATTTAATTTCTGTGTTTAATCGTCAAGAAGAAGGTGCAAGGTATACAGCTAATTTGAAGTGAAGCATCGGAATCTAAAACTGGACTCACAGGGGAGGTTCAAATCGTAGAAAGTGAGAGTGACAGTCCTCTTATGCTTAAGTCGGCATTGTGCCTTTTGTATTAAATTCGGATGCAATTTCTGTGTTTCATCGTCAATAAGATGGTGCAAGGCGTACAGTAAACCTGAAGTGAAGCATCGCAATCTGAAACTGGACTCACAGGAGAGGTTCAAATCGTAGAAAGTGAGAGTGTCAGTCCTCTTGTACTTAAGTCGGCATTGTGCTTTTTGTAATTAATTCGGATGCAATTTCTGTCTTTCATCGTCACTAAGAAGGTGCAAGGTATACGGTAAACCTGAAGTGAAGCATAGGAATCTAAAATTGGACTTACAGGAGAGGTTTAAATCATAGAAATTGAGAGTGTCAATCCTCTTGTACTTAAGCCGGCATTGTGCTTTTTGTATTAAATTTGGATGCAATATCTGTGTTTCATCGTCAATAAGAGGGTGCAAGGTATACAGTAATGTTGAAGTGAAGCATCGGAATCTAAAACTGGATTCACAGTTGAGGTTCAAATCATAGAAAGTGAGAGTGTCAGTCCTCTTGTACTTAAGTCGGCATTGTGCATTTTGTATTAAATTCGGATGCAATTTCTGTGTTTCGTCGTCAATAAGAAGGTGCAAGGTATACAGTAATCTTGAAGTGAAGCATCGGAATCTAAAACTGGACTCACAGGAGAGGTTCAAATCGTAGAAAGTGAGAGTGTTAGTCCTCTTGTACTTAAGTCGGCATTGTGCCTTTTGTATTAAATTCAGATGCAATTTCTGTGTTTCATCGTCAATAAGAAGGTGCAAGGTATACAGTAATCTTGAACTGAAGCATGGGAATCTAAAACTGGACTCACAGGAGAGGTTCAAATCATAGTAAGTGAGAGTGTCAGTCCTCTTGTACTTAAGTCGGCATTGTGCCTTTCGTACTAAATTCGGATGCAATTTCTGTGTTTCATCTTCAATAAGAAGGTCCAATTAATACAGGCAACCTGAAGTGAAGCATCGGAATCTAAAACAGGACTCACAGGAGAGGTTCAAAACATAGAATGTTAGATTGTCAATCCTCTTGTACTTACGTCGGCATTGTGCCTTTTGTATTAAATTCGGATCCAAACTCTGTGTTACATCGTCAATAAGAAGGTCCAAGGGAGACAGTAATCTTGAAGTGAAGCACCGGAATCTAAAACTGGACTCACAGGAGAGGTTCAAATCGTAGAAAGTGAGTGTCAGTCCGCTTGTACTTAAGTCGGCATTGTGCCTTTTGTATTAAATTCGGATGCAATATCTGTGTTTCATCGTCAATACGAAGGTGCAAGGTATACAGAAAACATGAAGTGAAGCATCGGAATCTAAAAACGGACTTACAGGAGAGGTTCAAATCGTAGAAAGTGAGAATGTCAGTATTCTTGTACTTAAGTCGGCATTGTGCTTTTTGTACTAAATTCCGATTCGATTTCTGTGTTTCATCGTCAATAAGAAGGTGCAAGGGATACAGTATACCTAAGGTGAAGCATTGGAATCTAAAACTGGACTCACAGGAGAGGTTCAAATCATAGAAAGTGAGAGTGTCAGTCCTCTTGTACTTAAGTGGGCATTGTGCCTTTTGTATTAAATTCGGATGCAAACTCTGTGTTTCATCGTCAATAAGAAGGTGCATGGTATACAGTAAACCTGAAGTGAAGCATCGGAATCTAAAACTGGACCCACAGGAGAGGTTCAAATCGTAGAAAGTGAGTGTGTCAGTCCTCTCTTACTTAAGGCGGCATTGTGCATTTTGTATTAAATTCAGATGCAATTTCTGTGTTTCATCGTCAATAAGAAGGTGAAAGGTATACAGTAATGTTAAAGTGAAGCATCGGAATCTAAAACTGGACTCACAGGAGAGGTTCAAATCCTAGAAATTGGGAGTGTCAGTCCTTTTTTACTTAAGTTGGCATTGTGCCATTTGAATTAAATACGGATGCAATTTCTGTGTTTCATCGTCAATAAGAAGGTGCAAGGTATACAGTAATCTTGAAGTGAAGCATCGGAATCTAAAACTGGACTCACAGGAGTAGTTCAAATCATAGGAAGGGAGAGTGTCAGTCCTCTTGTACTTAAGTCGGCATTGTGCCTTTTGTAAAAATTCGGATACAATTTCTGTTTTTCATCGTCTATAAGAAGGTGCAAGGTATACAGTAATCTTGAAGTGAAGCATCGGAATCTAAAACTTTACTCACAGGATAGGTTCAAATCATAGAAAGTGAGAGTGTCAGTCCTCTTTTACTAAAGTCGGCATTGTGCCTTTTGTATTAAATTCGGATGCAAACTCTGTGTTTCATCGTCAATAAGAAGGTGCAAGGTATACAGTAAAGCTGAAGTGAAGTATCGGAATCTAAAACTGGACTCACAGGAGAGGTTCAAACCATAGAAAGTGAGAGTGTCAGTCTTCTTGTACTTAAGACGGAATTGTGCCTTTTGTATTAAATTCGGATGCAATTTCTGTGTTTCATCGTCAATAAGAAGGTGCAAGTCATACAGTAAACCTGAAGTGAAGCATCGGAATCTAAAACTGGACTCACAGGTGAGGTTCAAATCATAGAAACTGAGAGTGTCAGTCCTCTTGTACTTATGTCGGCATTGTGCCTCTTGTATTACATTCGGATGCAATTTCTGTCTTTCATCGTCAATAAGAAGGTGCAAGGTATACAGTAAACCTGAAGTGAAGCATCGGAATCTAAAACTGGACTCACAGGAGAGGTTCAAATCGTTGAAAGTGAGAGTGTCACTCCCCTTGTACTTAAGTCGGCATTGTGCCTTTTGTATTAAGTTCAGATGTAATTTCTGTGTTTCATCGTCAATAAGAAGGTGCAAGATGTACAGTAAACCTGAAGTGAAGCATCGGAATCTAGAGCTGGCCTCACAGGAGAGGTTCAAATCGTAGAAAGTGAGAGTGTCACTCCTCTTGTACTTAAGTCGGCATTGTGCCTTTTGTATTAAATTTGGATGCAATTTCTGTGTTTCATCGTCAATAAGAAGATGCAAGGAATACAGTAAACCTGAAGAGAAGCATCGGAATCTAAAACTGGACTCACAGGAGAGGTTCAAATCATAGAAAGTTAGAGTGTCAGTCCTCTTGTACTTAAGTCGGCATTGTGCCTTTTGTATTAAATTCGGATGCAAACTCTGTGTTTCATCGTCAATAAGAAGGGGCAAGGTATACAGTAAACCTGAAGTGAAGCATCGGAATCTAAAACTGGACTCACAGGAGAGATTCAAATCATAGAAAGTTAGAGTGTCAGTCCTCATGTCCTTAAGTCGGCATTGTGAATTTTGTATTACATTCGGATGCAATTTCTGTGTTTCATCGTCAATAAGAAGGTCCAAGGGATGCAGTAAACCTGAAGTGAAGCATCGGAATCTAAAACGGGACTCACAGGTGAGGTTCAAATCGTTGAAAGTGAGAGTGTCAGTCCTCTTGTACTTAAGTCGGCATTGTGCATTTTGCATTCATTTCGGATGCAATTTCTGTCTTTCATCGTCAAAAAGAAAGTGCAAGGTATACAGTAATCTTGAAGTGAAGCATCGGAATCTAAAACTGGATTCACAGGAGAGGTTCAAATCGTAGAAAGTGAGAGTGTCAGTCCTCTTGTACTTAAGTCGGCATTGTGCCATTTGTATTAAATTCGGATGCAATTTCTGTGTTTCATCGTCAATAAGAAGGTGCAAGGTATATAGTAATCTTGAAATTGAAGCATCGGAATGTAAAACTGGACTCACAGGAGAGGTTCAAATCATAGAAAGTAAGAGTTTCAGCTCTCTTGTACTTAAGTCGGCATTGTGCCTTTTGTATTGAATTCGGATGCTATTTCTATGTTTCATCGTCTATAAGAAGGTGCTAGGTATACAGTAATCTTGATGTGAAGAATCGGAATCTAAAATTGGACTCACAGGAGAGGTTCAAATCGTAGAAAGTGAGAGTGTCAGTACTCTTGTACTTAAGTCTGCATTGTGCCATTTGTATTAAATTCGGATGCAATTTCTGTGTTTCATCGTCAATAAGACGGTGCAAGGTATACAGTATACCAGAAGTGAAGCATCGGAATCTAAAACTGGACTCACAGGGGAGGTTCAAATCATAGAAAGTGAGAGTGTCAGTCCTCTTGTACTTAAGTCGGCATTGTGCCATTTGTATTAAATTCGGATAATATTTCTGTGTTTCATCGTCAATAAGATGGTCCAAGGGATACAGTAAACCTGAAGTGAAGCATCGGAATCTAAAACTGGACTCACAGGAGATGTTCAAATCGTAGTAAGTGAGAGTGTCAGTCCTCTTGTACTTAAGTCGGCATTGTGCCTTTTGTATTAATTTCGGATGCATTTTCTGTGTTTCATCGTCAATAAGAAGGTGCAAGGTATACAGTAAACCTTAAGTGAAGCATCGGAATCTAAAACTGGACTCACAGGAGAGGTCGAATCATTGAAAATTAGAGTGTCAGTCCTCTTGTACTTAAGTCGGCATTGTGCCTTTTGTATTGAATTCGGATGCAATTTCTGTGTTTCATCGTCAATAAGAAGGCCCAAGGGATACAGTAAACCTGAAGTGAAGCATCGGAATCTAAAACTGGACTCACAGGAGAGGTAAAAATCGTAGAAAGTGAGAGTGTCAGTCCTCTTGTACTTAAGTCTGCATTGTGCCTTTTGTATTAAATTCGGATGCAATTTCTGTGCTTCATCGTCAATAAGAAGGTGCAAGGTATACAGTAAACCTGAAGTGAAGCATCGGAATCTAAAACTGGACTCACAGGGGTGGTTCAAATCGTAGAAAGTAAGAGTGTCAGTCCTCTTGTACTTAAGTCGGCATTGTGCCTTTTGCATTAAATTCGGATGCAATTTCTGTGTTTCATCGTCAATAAGATGGTCCAAGGGATACAGTAAACCTGAAGTGAAGCATCGGAATCTAAAACTGGACTCACAGGAGAGGTTCAAATCGTAGAAAGTGAGAGTGTCAGTCCTCTTGTACTTAAGTCTGCATTGTGCCTTTTGTATTAAATTCGGATGCATTTTCTGTGTTTCATCGTCAATAAGAAGGTGCAAGGTATACAGTAAACCAGAAGTGAAGCATCGGAATCTAATACTGGATTCACAGGAGAGGTTCAAATCATAGAAAGTGAGAGTGTCAGTCCTTATTTACTTCAGTCGGCATTGTGCCTTTTGTATTAAGTTCGGATGCAATTTCTGTGTTTCATCGTCAATAAGAAGGTGCAAGGTATACAGTAAACCTGAAGTGAAGCATCGGAATCTAAAACTGGACTAACATTCGAGGTTCAAATCATAGAAAGTGACAGTGTCAGTCCTCTTGTACTTAAGTCGGCATTGCGCCTTTTGTATTAAATTCGGATGCAATTTCTATGTTTCATCGTCAATAAGAAGGTGCAAGGTATACAGTAAACCCGAAGTGAATCATCGGAATCCAAAACTGGACTCACAGGAGAGGTTCAAATCGTAGAAAGTGAGAGTGTCAGTCGTCTTTTACTTAAGTCGGCATTGTGCCATTTGTATTAAATTTGGATCCAATTTCTGTGTTTCAACGTCGATAAGAAGGTGCAAGGTATACAGTAAACCTGAAGTGAAACATCGGAATCTAAAACTGGACTCACAGGAGAGGTTCAAATCGTAGAAAGTGAGAGTGACAGTCCTCTTGTACTTAAGTCCGCATTAAGCCTTTTGTATTAAATTCGGATTTAATTTCTGTGTTTAATCGTCAAGAAGAAGGTGCAAGGTATACAGCAAATTTGAAGTGAAGCATCGGAATCTAAAACTGGACTCTCAGGAGAGGTTCAAATCGTAGAAAGTGAGAGTGACAGTCCTCTTATGCTTAAGTCGGCATTGTGCCTTTTGTATTAAATTCGGATGCAATTTCTGTGTTTCATCGTCAATAAGATGGTGCAAGGCGTACAGTAAACCTGAAGTGAAGCATCGCAATCTGAAACTGGACTCACAGGAGAGGTTCAAATCGTAGAAAGTGAGAGTGTCAGTCCTCTTGTACTTAAGTCGGCATTGTGCTTTTTGTAATTAATTCGGATGCAATTTCTGTGTTTCATCGTCAATTAGAAGGTGCAAGGTATACGGTAAACCTGAAGTGAAGCATCGGAATCTAAAATTGGACTCACAGGAGAGGTTTAAATCATAGAAAGTGAGAGTGTCAATCCTCTTGTACTTAAGCCGGCATTGTGCTTTTTGTATTAAATTCGGATGCAATATCTGTGTTTCATCGTCAATAAGAGGGTGCAAGGTATACAGTAATGTTGAAGTGAAGCATCGGAATCTAAAACTGGATTCACAGTTGAGGTTCAAATCATAGAAAGTGAGAGTGTCAGTCCTCTTGTACTTAAGTCGGCATTGTGCATTTTGTATTAAATTCGGATGCAATTTCTGCGTTTCGTCGTCAATAAGAAGGTGCAAGGTATACAGTAATCTTGAAGTGAAGCATCGGAATCTAAAACTGGACTCACAGGAGAGGTTCAAATCGTAGAAAGTGAGAGTGTCAGTCCTCTTGTACTTAAGTCGGCATTGTGCCTTTAGTATTAAATTCAGATGCAATTTCTGTGTTTCATCGTCAATAAGAAGGTGCAAGGTATACAGTAATCTTGAACTGAAGCATGGGAATCTAAAACTGGACTCACAGGAGAGGTTCAAATCATAGTAAGTGAGAGTGTCAGTCCTCTTGTACTTAAGTGGGCATTGTGCCTTTTGTATTAAATTCGGATGCAAACTAGGTGTTTCATCGTCAATAAGAAGGTGCATGGTATACAGTAAACCTGAAGTGAAGCATCGGAATCTAAAACTGGACCCACAGGAGAGGTTCAAATCGTAGAAAGTGAGTGTGTCAGTCCTCTCTTACTTAAGGCGGCATTGTGCATTTTGTATTAAATTCAGATGCAATTTCTGTGTTTCATCGTCAATAAGAAGGTGAAAGGTATACAGTAATGTTAAAGTGAAGCATCGGAATCTAAAACTGGACTCACAGGAGAGGTTCAAATCCTAGAAATTGGGAGTGTCAGTCCTTTTTTACTTAAGTTGGCATTGTGCCATTTGAATTAAATACGGATGCAATTTCTGTGTTTCATCGTCAATAAGAAGGTGCAAGGTATACAGTAATCTTGAAGTGAAGCATCGGAATCTAAAACTGGACTCACAGGAGTAGTTCAAATCATAGGAAGGGAGAGTGTCAGTCCTCTTGTACTTAAGTCGGCATTGTGCCTTTTGTAAAAATTCGGATACAATTTCTGTTTTTCATCGTCTATAAGAAGGTGCAAGGTATACAGTAATCTTGAAGTGAAGCATCGGAATCTAAAACTTTACTCACAGGATAGGTTCAAATCATAGAAAGTGAGAGTGTCAGTCCTCTTTTACTAAAGTCGGCATTGTGCCTTTTGTATTAAATTCGGATGCAAACTCTGTGTTTCATCGTCAATAAGAAGGTGCAAGGTATACAGTAAAGCTGAAGTGAAGTATCGGAATCTAAAACTGGACTCACAGGAGAGGTTCAAACCATAGAAAGTGAGAGTGTCAGTCTTCTTGTACTTAAGACGGAATTGTGCCTTTTGTATTAAATTCGGATGCAATTTCTGTGTTTCATCGTCAATAAGAAGGTGCAAGTCATACAGTAAACCTGAAGTGAAGCATCGGAATCTAAAACTGGACTCACAGGTGAGGTTCAAATCATAGAAACTGAGAGTGTCAGTCCTCTTGTACTTATGTCGGCATTGTGCCTCTTGTATTACATTCGGATGCAATTTCTGTCTTTCATCGTCAATAAGAAGGTGCAAGGTATACAGTAAACCTGAAGTGAAGCATCGGAATCTAAAACTGGACTCACAGGAGAGGTTCAAATCGTTGAAAGTGAGAGTGTCACTCCCCTTGTACTTAAGTCGGCATTGTGCCTTTTGTATTAAGTTCAGATGTAATTTCTGTGTTTCATCGTCAATAAGAAGGTGCAAGATGTACAGTAAACCTGAAGTGAAGCATCGGAATCTAGAGCTGGCCTCACAGGAGAGGTTCAAATCGTAGAAAGTGAGAGTGTCACTCCTCTTGTACTTAAGTCGGCATTGTGCCTTTTGTATTAAATTTGGATGCAATTTCTGTGTTTCATCGTCAATAAGAAGATGCAAGGAATACAGTAAACCTGAAGAGAAGCATCGGAATCTAAAACTGGACTCACAGGAGAGGTTCAAATCATAGAAAGTTAGAGTGTCAGTCACCTTGTACTTAAGTCGGCATTGTGCCTTTTGTATTAAATTCGGATGCAAACTCTGTGTTTCATCGTCAATAAGAAGGGGCAAGGTATACAGTAAACCTGAAGTGAAGCATCGGAATCTAAAACTGGACTCACAGGAGAGATTCAAATCATAGAAAGTTAGAGTGTCAGTCCTCATGTCCTTAAGTCGGCATTGTGAATTTTGTATTACATTCGGATGCAATTTCTGTGTTTCATCGTCAATAAGAAGGTCCAAGGGATGCAGTAAACCTGAAGTGAAGCATCGGAATCTAAAACGGGACTCACAGGTGAGGTTCAAATCGTTGAAAGTGAGAGTGTCAGTCCTCTTGTACTTAAGTCGGCATTGTGCATTTTGCATTCATTTCGGATGCAATTTCTGTCTTTCATCGTCAAAAAGAAAGTGCAAGGTATACAGTAATCTTGAAGTGAAGCATCGGAATCTAAAACTGGATTCACAGGAGAGGTTCAAATCGTAGAAAGTGAGAGTGTCAGTCCTCTTGTACTTAAGTCGGCATTGTGCCATTTGTATTAAATTCGGATGCAATTTCTGTGTTTCATCGTCAATAAGAAGGTGCAAGGTATATAGTAATCTTGAAATTGAAGCATCGGAATGTAAAACTGGACTCACAGGAGAGGTTCAAATCATAGAAAGTAAGAGTTTCAGCTCTCTTGTACTTAAGTCGGCATTGTGCCTTTTGTATTGAATTCGGATGCTATTTCTATGTTTCATCGTCTATAAGAAGGTGCTAGGTATACAGTAATCTTGATGTGAAGAATCGGAATCTAAAATTGGACTCACAGGAGAGGTTCAAATCGTAGAAAGTGAGAGTGTCAGTACTCTTGTACTTAAGTCTGCATTGTGCCATTTGTATTAAATTCGGATGCAATTTCTGTGTTTCATCGTCAATAAGACGGTGCAAGGTATACAGTATACCAGAAGTGAAGCATCGGAATCTAAAACTGGACTCACAGGGGAGGTTCAAATCATAGAAAGTGAGAGTGTCAGTCCTCTTGTACTTAAGTCGGCATTGTGCCATTTGTATTAAATTCGGATAATATTTCTGTGTTTAATCGTCAAGAAGAAGGTGCAAGGTATACAGCTAATTTGAAGTGAAGCATCGGAATCTAAAACTGGACTCACAGGGGAGGTTCAAATCGTAGAAAGTGAGAGTGACAGTCCTCTTATGCTTAAGTCGGCATTGTGCCTTTTGTATTAAATTCGGATGCAATTTCTGTGTTTCATCGTCAATAAGATGGTGCAAGGCGTACAGTAAACCTGAAGTGAAGCATCGGAATCTAAAACTGGACTCACAGGAGAGGTTCAAATCGTAGAAAGTGAGAGTGTCAGTCCTCTTGTACTTAAGTCTGCATTGTGCCTTTTGTATTAAATTCGGATGCATTTTCTGTGTTTCATCGTCAATAAGAAGGTGCAAGGTATACAGTAAACCAGAAGTGAAGCATCGGAATCTAATACTGGATTCACAGGAGAGGTTCAAATCATAGAAAGTGAGAGTGTCAGTCCTTATTTACTTCAGTCGGCATTGTGCCTTTTGTATTAAGTTCGGATGCAATTTCTGTGTTTCATCGTCAATAAGAAGGTGCAAGGTATACAGTAAACCTGAAGTGAAGCATCGGAATCTAAAACTGGACTAACATTCGAGGTTCAAATCATAGAAAGTGACAGTGTCAGTCCTCTTGTACTTAAGTCGGCATTGCGCCTTTTGTATTAAATTCGGATGCAATTTCTATGTTTCATCGTCAATAAGAAGGTGCAAGGTATACAGTAAACCCGAAGTGAATCATCGGAATCCAAAACTGGACTCACAGGAGAGGTTCAAATCGTAGAAAGTGAGAGTGTCAGTCGTCTTTTACTTAAGTCGGCATTGTGCCATTTGTATTAAATTTGGATCCAATTTCTGTGTTTCAACGTCGATAAGAAGGTGCAAGGTATACAGTAAACCTGAAGTGAAACATCGGAATCTAAAACTGGACTCACAGGAGAGGTTCAAATCGTAGAAAGTGAGAGTGACAGTCCTCTTGTACTTAAGTCCGCATTAAGCCTTTTGTATTAAATTCGGATTTAATTTCTGTGTTTAATCGTCAAGAAGAAGGTGCAAGGTATACAGCAAATTTGAAGTGAAGCATCGGAATCTAAAACTGGACTCACAGGAGAGGTTCAAATCGTAGAAAGTGAGAGTGACAGTCCTCTTATGCTTAAGTCGGCATTGTGCCTTTTGTATTAAATTCGGATGCAATTTCTGTGTTTCATCGTCAATAAGATGGTGCAAGGCGTACAGTAAACCTGAAGTGAAGCATCGCAATCTGAAACTGGACTCACAGGAGAGGTTCAAATCGTAGAAAGTGAGAGTGTCAGTCCTCTTGTACTTAAGTCGGCATTGTGCTTTTTGTAATTAATTCGGATGCAATTTCTGTGTTTCATCGTCAATTAGAAGGTGCAAGGTATACGGTAAACCTGAAGTGAAGCATCGGAATCTAAAATTGGACTCACAGGAGAGGTTTAAATCATAGAAAGTGAGAGTGTCAATCCTCTTGTACTTAAGCCGGCATTGTGCTTTTTGTATTAAATTCGGATGCAATATCTGTGTTTCATCGTCAATAAGAGGGTGCAAGGTATACAGTAATGTTGAAGTGAAGCATCGGAATCTAAAACTGGATTCACAGTTGAGGTTCAAATCATAGAAAGTGAGAGTGTCAGTCCTCTTGTACTTAAGTCGGCATTGTGCATTTTGTATTAAATTCGGATGCAATTTCTGCGTTTCGTCGTCAATAAGAAGGTGCAAGGTATACAGTAATCTTGAAGTGAAGCATCGGAATCTAAAACTGGACTCACAGGAGAGGTTCAAATCGTAGAAAGTGAGAGTGTCAGTCCTCTTGTACTTAAGTCGGCATTGTGCCTTTTGTATTAAATTCAGATGCAATTTCTGTGTTTCATCGTCAATAAGAAGGTGCAAGGTATACAGTAATCTTGAACTGAAGCATGGGAATCTAAAACTGGACTCACAGGAGAGGTTCAAATCATAGTAAGTGAGAGTGTCAGTCCTCTTGTACTTAAGTGGGCATTGTGCCTTTTGTATTAAATTCGGATGCAAACTCTGTGTTTCATCGTCAATAAGAAGGTGCATGGTATACAGTAAACCTGAAGTGAAGCATCGGAATCTAAAACTGGACCCACAGGAGAGGTTCAAATCGTAGAAAGTGAGTGTGTCAGTCCTCTCTTACTTAAGGCGGCATTGTGCATTTTGTATTAAATTCAGATGCAATTTCTGTGTTTCATCGTCAATAAGAAGGTGAAAGGTATACAGTAATGTTAAAGTGAAGCATCGGAATCTAAAACTGGACTCACAGGAGAGGTTCAAATCCTAGAAATTGGGAGTGTCAGTCCTTTTTTACTTAAGTTGGCATTGTGCCATTTGAATTAAATACGGATGCAATTTCTGTGTTTCATCGTCAATAAGAAGGTGCAAGGTATACAGTAATCTTGAAGTGAAGCATCGGAATCTAAAACTGGACTCACAGGAGTAGTTCAAATCATAGGAAGGGAGAGTGTCAGTCCTCTTGTACTTAAGTCGGCATTGTGCCTTTTGTAAAAATTCGGATACAATTTCTGTTTTTCATCGTCTATAAGAAGGTGCAAGGTATACAGTAATCTTGAAGTGAAGCATCGGAATCTAAAACTTTACTCACAGGATAGGTTCAAATCATAGAAAGTGAGAGTGTCAGTCCTCTTTTACTAAAGTCGGCATTGTGCCTTTTGTATTAAATTCGGATGCAAACTCTGTGTTTCATCGTCAATAAGAAGGTGCAAGGTATACAGTAAAGCTGAAGTGAAGTATCGGAATCTAAAACTGGACTCACAGGAGAGGTTCAAACCATAGAAAGTGAGAGTGTCAGTCTTCTTGTACTTAAGACGGAATTGTGCCTTTTGTATTAAATTCGGATGCAATTTCTGTGTTTCATCGTCAATAAGAAGGTGCAAGTCATACAGTAAACCTGAAGTGAAGCATCGGAATCTAAAACTGGACTCACAGGTGAGGTTCAAATCATAGAAACTGAGAGTGTCAGTCCTCTTGTACTTATGTCGGCATTGTGCCTCTTGTATTACATTCGGATGCAATTTCTGTCTTTCATCGTCAATAAGAAGGTGCAAGGTATACAGTAAACCTGAAGTGAAGCATCGGAATCTAAAACTGGACTCACAGGAGAGGTTCAAATCGTTGAAAGTGAGAGTGTCACTCCCCTTGTACTTAAGTCGGCATTGTGCCTTTTGTATTAAGTTCAGATGTAATTTCTGTGTTTCATCGTCAATAAGAAGGTGCAAGATGTACAGTAAACCTGAAGTGAAGCATCGGAATCTAGAGCTGGCCTCACAGGAGAGGTTCAAATCGTAGAAAGTGAGAGTGTCACTCCTCTTGTACTTAAGTCGGCATTGTGCCTTTTGTATTAAATTTGGATGCAATTTCTGTGTTTCATCGTCAATAAGAAGATGCAAGGAATACAGTAAACCTGAAGAGAAGCATCGGAATCTAAAACTGGACTCACAGGAGAGGTTCAAATCATAGAAAGTTAGAGTGTCAGTCACCTTGTACTTAAGTCGGCATTGTGCCTTTTGTATTAAATTCGGATGCAAACTCTGTGTTTCATCGTCAATAAGAAGGGGCAAGGTATACAGTAAACCTGAAGTGAAGCATCGGAATCTAAAACTGGACTCACAGGAGAGATTCAAATCATAGAAAGTTAGAGTGTCAGTCCTCATGTCCTTAAGTCGGCATTGTGAATTTTGTATTACATTCGGATGCAATTTCTGTGTTTCATCGTCAATAAGAAGGTCCAAGGGATGCAGTAAACCTGAAGTGAAGCATCGGAATCTAAAACGGGACTCACAGGTGAGGTTCAAATCGTTGAAAGTGAGAGTGTCAGTCCTCTTGTACTTAAGTCGGCATTGTGCATTTTGCATTCATTTCGGATGCAATTTCTGTCTTTCATCGTCAAAAAGAAAGTGCAAGGTATACAGTAATCTTGAAGTGAAGCATCGGAATCTAAAACTGGATTCACAGGAGAGGTTCAAATCGTAGAAAGTGAGAGTGTCAGTCCTCTTGTACTTAAGTCGGCATTGTGCCATTTGTATTAAATTCGGATGCAATTTCTGTGTTTCATCGTCAATAAGAAGGTGCAAGGTATATAGTAATCTTGAAATTGAAGCATCGGAATGTAAAACTGGACTCACAGGAGAGGTTCAAATCATAGAAAGTAAGAGTTTCAGCTCTCTTGTACTTAAGTCGGCATTGTGCCTTTTGTATTGAATTCGGATGCTATTTCTATGTTTCATCGTCTATAAGAAGGTGCTAGGTATACAGTAATCTTGATGTGAAGAATCGGAATCTAAAATTGGACTCACAGGAGAGGTTCAAATCGTAGAAAGTGAGAGTGTCAGTACTCTTGTACTTAAGTCTGCATTGTGCCATTTGTATTAAATTCGGATGCAATTTCTGTGTTTCATCGTCAATAAGACGGTGCAAGGTATACAGTATACCAGAAGTGAAGCATCGGAATCTAAAACTGGACTCACAGGGGAGGTTCAAATCATAGAAAGTGAGAGTGTCAGTCCTCTTGTACTTAAGTCGGCATTGTGCCATTTGTATTAAATTCGGATAATATTTCTGTGTTTCATCGTCAATAAGATGGTCCAAGGGATACAGTAAACCTGAAGTGAAGCATCGGAATCTAAAACTGGACTCACAGGAGATGTTCAAATCGTAGTAAGTGAGAGTGTCAGTCCTCTTGTACTTAAGTCGGCATTGTGCCTTTTGTATTAATTTCGGATGCATTTTCTGTGTTTCATCGTCAATAAGAAGGTGCAAGGTATACAGTAAACCTTAAGTGAAGCATCGGAATCTAAAACTGGACTCACAGGAGAGGTCGAATCATTGAAAATTAGAGTGTCAGTCCTCTTGTACTTAAGTCGGCATTGTGCCTTTTGTATTAAATTCGGATGCAATTTCTGTGTTTCATCGTCAATAAGAAGGCCCAAGGGATACAGTAAACCTGAAGTGAAGCATCGGAATCTAAAACTGGACTCACAGGAGAGGTAAAAATCGTAGAAAGTGAGAGTGTCAGTCCTCTTGTACTTAAGTCTGCATTGTGCCTTTTGTATTAAATTCGGATGCAATTTCTGTGCTTCATCGTCAATAAGAAGGTGCAAGGTATACAGTAAACCTGAAGTGAAGCATCGGAATCTAAAACTGGACTCACAGGGGTGGTTCAAATCGTAGAAAGTAAGAGTGTCAGTCCTCTTGTACTTAAGTCGGCATTGTGCCTTTTGCATTAAATTCGGATGCAATTTCTGTGTTTCATCGTCAATAAGATGGTCCAAGGGATACAGTAAACCTGAAGTGAAGCATCGGAATCTAAAACTGGACTCACAGGAGAGGTTCAAATCGTAGAAAGTGAGAGTGTCAGTCCTCTTGTACTTAAGTCTGCATTGTGCCTTTTGTATTAAATTCGGATGCATTTTCTGTGTTTCATCGTCAATAAGAAGGTGCAAGGTATACAGTAAACCAGAAGTGAAGCATCGGAATCTAATACTGGATTCACAGGAGAGGTTCAAATCATAGAAAGTGAGAGTGTCAGTCCTTATTTACTTCAGTCGGCATTGAGCCTTTTGTATTAAGTTCGGATGCAATTTCTGTGTTTCATCGTCAATAAGAAGGTGCAAGGTATACAGTAAACCTGAAGTGAAGCATCGGAATCTAAAACTGGACTAACATTCGAGGTTCAAATCATAGAAAGTGACAGTGTCAGTCCTCTTGTACTTAAGTCGGCATTGCGCCTTTTGTATTAAATTCGGATGCAATTTCTATGTTTCATCGTCAATAAGAAGGTGCAAGGTATACAGTAAACCCGAAGTGAATCATCGGAATCCAAAACTGGACTCACAGGAGAGGTTCAAATCGTAGAAAGTGAGAGTGTCAGTCGTCTTTTACTTAAGTCGGCATTGTGCCATTTGTATTAAATTTGGATCCAATTTCTGTGTTTCAACGTCGATAAGAAGGTGCAAGGTATACAGTAAACCTGAAGTGAAACATCGGAATCTAAAACTGGACTCACAGGAGAGGTTCAAATCGTAGAAAGTGAGAGTGACAGTCCTCTTGTACTTAAGTCCGCATTAAGCCTTTTGTATTAAATTCGGATTTAATTTCTGTGTTTAATCGTCAAGAAGAAGGTGCAAGGTATACAGCAAATTTGAAGTGAAGCATCGGAATCTAAAACTGGACTCACAGGAGAGGTTCAAATCGTAGAAAGTGAGAGTGACAGTCCTCTTATGCTTAAGTCGGCATTGTGCCTTTTGTATTAAATTCGGATGCAATTTCTGTGTTTCATCGTCAATAAGATGGTGCAAGGCGTACAGTAAACCTGAAGTGAAGCATCGCAATCTGAAACTGGACTCACAGGAGAGGTTCAAATCGTAGAAAGTGAGAGTGTCAGTCCTCTTGTACTTAAGTCGGCATTGTGCTTTTTGTAATTAATTCGGATGCAATTTCTGTGTTTCATCGTCAATTAGAAGGTGCAAGGTATACGGTAAACCTGAAGTGAAGCATCGGAATCTAAAATTGGACTCACAGGAGAGGTTTAAATCATAGAAAGTGAGAGTGTCAATCCTCTTGTACTTAAGCCGGCATTGTGCTTTTTGTATTAAATTCGGATGCAATATCTGTGTTTCATCGTCAATAAGAGGGTGCAAGGTATACAGTAATGTTGAAGTGAAG
Organism: Schistocerca piceifrons; assembly: GCF_021461385.2. Classification (NCBI taxonomy): domain Eukaryota; kingdom Metazoa; phylum Arthropoda; class Insecta; order Orthoptera; family Acrididae; genus Schistocerca; species Schistocerca piceifrons. The sequence continues at coordinate 937,246,785 of NC_060149.1, forward strand.
CATCGGAATCTAAAACTGGATTCACAGTTGAGGTTCAAATCATAGAAAGTGAGAGTGTCAGTCCTCTTGTACTTAAGTCGGCATTGTGCATTTTGTATTAAATTCGGATGCAATTTCTGCGTTTCGTCGTCAATAAGAAGGTGCAAGGTATACAGTAATCTTGAAGTGAAGCATCGGAATCTAAAACTGGACTCACAGGAGAGGTTCAAATCGTAGAAAGTGAGAGTGTCAGTCCTCTTGTACTTAAGTCGGCATTGTGCCTTTTGTATTAAATTCAGATGCAATTTCTGTGTTTCATCGTCAATAAGAAGGTGCAAGGTATACAGTAATCTTGAACTGAAGCATGGGAATCTAAAACTGGACTCACAGGAGAGGTTCAAATCATAGTAAGTGAGAGTGTCAGTCCTCTTGTACTTAAGTCGGCATTGTGCCTTTCGTACTAAATTCGGATGCAATATCTGTGTTTCATCTTCAATAAGAAGGTCCAATTAATACAGGCAACCTGAAGTGAAGCATCGGAATCTAAAACAGGACTCACAGGAGAGGTTCAAAACATAGAATGTTAGATTGTCAATCCTCTTGTACTCACGTCGGCATTGTGCCTTTTGTATTAAATTCGGATCCAAACTCTGTGTTACATCGTCAATAAGAAGGTCCAAGGGAGACAGTAATCTTGAAGTGAAGCACCGGAATCTAAAACTGGACTCACAGGAGAGGTTCAAATCGTAGAAAGTGAGTGTCAGTCCGCTTGTACTTAAGTCGGCATTGTGCCTTTTGTATTAAATTCGGATGCAATATCTGTGTTTCAACGTCAATACGAAGGTGCAAGGTATACAGAAAACATGAAGTGAAGCATCGGAATCTAAAAATGGACTTACAGGAGAGGTTCAAATCGTAGAAAGTGAGAGTGTCAGTATTCTTGTACTTAAGTCGGCATTGTGCTTTTTGTACTAAATTCCGATTCGATTTCTGTGTTTCATCGTCAATAAGAAGGTGCAAGGGATACAGTATACCTGAAGTGAAGCATTGGAATCTAAAACTGGACTCACAGGAGAGGTTCAAATTATAGAAAGTGAGAGTGTCAGTCCTCTTGTACTTAAGTGGGCATTGTGCCTTTTGTATTAAATTCGGATGCAAACTCTGTGTTTCATCGTCAATAAGAAGGTGCATGGTATACAGTAAACCTGAAGTGAAGCATCGGAATCTAAAACTGGACTCACAGGAGTGGTTCAAATCATAGAAAGTGAGAGTGTCAGTCCTCTTTTACTTAGGTCGGCATTGGGCCTCTTGTATTAAATTCGGATGCAATTTCTGTGTTTCATCGTCAATAAGAAGGTGCAAGGTATACAGTAAACCTGAAGTCAACCATCGGAATCTAAAACTGGACTCACAGGAGAGGTTCAAATCGTAGAAAGTGAGAGTGTCAGTCCGCTTGTACTTAAGTCGGCATTGTGCCTTTTGTATTAAATTCGGATGCAATTTCTGTGTTTCATCGTCAATAAGAAGGTGCAAGGAATACAGTAAACCTGAAGTGAAGCATCGGAATCTAAAACTGGACTCACAGGAGAGGTTCAAATCATAGAAAGCGAGAGTGTCAGTCATCTTGTACTGCAGTCGGCATTGTGCCTTTTGTATTTAATTCGGATGCAATTTCTGTGTTTCATCGTCAGTCAGAAGGTACAAGGTATACAGTAATCTTGAAGTGAAGCATCGGAATCTAAAACTGGGCTCACAGGAGAGGTTCGAAACGTAGAAAGTGAGAGTGTCAGTCCTCTTGGACTTAAGTCGGCATTGTGCCTTTTGTATTACATTCGGATGCAATTTCTGTGTTTCATCGTCAATAAGAAGCTGCAAGGTATACAGTAAACCTGAAGTGAAGAATCGGAATCTAAAACTGGACTCACAGGTGAGGTTCAAATCATAGAAAGTGAGAGTGTCAGTCCTCTTGTACTTATGTCGGCATTGTGCCTCTTGTATTAAATTCGGATGCAATTTCTGTGTTTCATCGTCAATAAGAAGGTGCAAGGTAAACAGTAAACCTGAATTGAAGCATCGGAATCTAAAACTGGACTCACAGGAGAGGTTAAAATCGTAGAAAGTGAGAGTGTCAGTCCGCTTGTACTTAAGTCGGCATTGTGCCTTTTGTATTAATTTCGGATGCAATTTCTGTGTTTCATCGTCAATAAGAAGGTGCAAGGTATACAGTAAACCTGAAGTCAACCATCGGAATCAAAAACTGGGCTCACTGGGGAGGTTCAAATCATAGTAAGTGAGAGTGTCAGTCCTCTTGTACTTAAGTCGGCCTTGTGCCTTTTGTATTAAATTCGGATGCAATTTCTGTGTTTCATCGTCAATAAGAAGGTGCAAGGTATACAGTAATGTTAAAGTGAAGCATCGGAATCTAAAACTGGACTCACAGGAGCGGTTCAAATCATAGAAAGTGAGAGTGTCAGTCCTCTTGTACTTAAGTCGGCATTGTGCATTTTGTATTAAATTCGGATGTAATTTCTGTGTTTCATCGTCAATAAGAAGGTGCAAGGTATACAGTAATCTTGAAGTGAAGCATCGGAATCTAAAACTGGACTCACAGGAGTAGTTCAAATCATAGGAAGGGAGAGTGTCAGTCCTCTTGTACTTAAGTCGGCATTGTGCCTTTTGTAAAAATTCGGATACAATTTCTGTTTTTCATCGTCTATAAGAAGGTGCAAGGTATACAGTAATCTTGCAGTGAAGCATCGGAATCTAAAACTTTACTCACAGGATAGGTTCAATTCGTTGAAAGTGAGAGTGTCTGTCCTCTTGTACTTAAGTCGGCATTGTGCCTTTTGCATTAAAGTCGGATGAAATTTCTGTGTTTCTTCGTCAATAAGAAGGTGCAAGGAATACTGTATCCCTGAAGTGAAGCATCGGAATCTAAAACTGGACTCACAGGAGAGGTTCAAATCATAGAAAGTGAGAGTGTCAGTCCTCTTTTACTAAAGTCGGCATTGTGCCTTTTGTATTAAATTCGGATGCAAACTCTGTGTTTCATCGTCAATAAGAAGGTGCAAGGTATACAGTAAAGCTGAAGTGAAGTATCGGAATCTAAAACTGGACTCACAGGAGAGGTTCAAATCATAGAAAGTGAGAGTGTCAGTCTTCTTGTACTTAAGACGGCATTGTGCCTTTTGTATTGAATTCGGATGCAATTTCTGTGTTTCATCGTCAATAAGAAGGTGCAAGTTATACAGTAAACCTGAAGTGAAGCATCGGAATCTAAAACTGGACTCACAGGTGAGGCTCAAATCATAGAAACTGAGAGTGTCAGTCCTCTTGTACTTATGTCGGCATTGTGCCTCTTGTATTACATTCGGATGCAATTTCTGTCTTTCATCGTCAATAAGAAGGTGCAAGGTATACAGTAAACCTGAAGTGAAGCATCGGAATCTAAAACTGGACTCACAGGAGAGGTTCAAATCGTTGAAAGTGAGAGTGTCACTCCCCTTGTACTTAAGTCGGCATTGTGCCTTTTGTATTAAGTTCAGATGTAATTTCTGTTTTTCATCGTCAATAAGAAGGTGCAAGATGTACAGTAAACCTGAAGTGAAGCATCGGAATCTAGAGCTGGCCTCACAGGAGAGGTTCAAATCGTAGAAAGTGAGAGTGTCACTCCTCTTGTACTTAAGTCGGCATTGTGCCTTTTGTATTAAATTCGGATGCAATTTCTGTTTTTCATCGTCAATAAGAAGGTGCAAGGTATACAGTAAACCTGAAGAGAAGCATCGGAATCTAAAACTGGACTCACAGGAGAGGTTCAAATCATAGAAAGTTAGAGTGTCAGTCCTCTTGTACTTAAGTCGGCATTGTGCCGTTTGTATTAAATTCTGATGCAAACTCTGTGTTTCATCGTCAATAAGAAGGGGCAAGGTATACAGTAAACCTGAAGTGAAGCATCGGAATCTAAAACTGGACTCACAGGAGAGATTCAAATCATAGAAAGTTAGAGTGTCAGTCCTCATGTCCTTAAGTCGGCATTGTGAATTTTGTATTACATTCGGATGCAATTTCTGTGTTTCATCGTCAATAAGAAGGTCCAAGGGATGCAGTAAACCTGAAGTGAAGCATCGGAATCTAAAACTGGACTCACAGGTGAGGTTCAAATCGTTGAAAGTGAGAGTGTCAGTCCTCTTGAACTTAAGTCGGCATTGTGCATTTTGCATTCATTTCGGATGCAATTTCTGTGTTTCATCGTCAAAAAGAAAGTGCAAGGTATACAGTAATCTTGAAGTGAAGCATCGGAATCTAAAACTGGATTCACAGGAGAGGTTCAAATCGTAGAAAGTGAGAGTGTCAGTCCTCTTGTACTTAAGTCGGCATTGTGCCTTTTGTATTAAATTCGGATGCAATTTCTGTGTTTCATCGTCAATAAGAAGGTGCAAGGTATATAGTAATCTTGAAATTGAAGCATCGGAATGTAAAACTGGACTCACAGGAGAGGTTCAAATCATAGAAAGTAAGAGTTTCAGCTCTCTTGTACTTAAGTCGGCATTGTGCCTTTTGTATTAAATTCGGATGCTATTTCTGTGTTTCATCGTCTATAAGAAGGTGCTAGATATACAGTAATCTTGATGTGAAGCATCGGAATCTAAAATTGGACTCACAGGAGAGGTTCAAATCGTAGAAAGTGAGAGTGTCAGTGCTCTTGTACTTAAGTCTGCATTGTGCCATTTGTATTAAATTCGGATGCAATTTCTGTGTTTCATCGTCAATAAGACGGTGCAAGGTATACAGTATACCAGAAGTGAAGCATCGGAATCTAAAACTGGACTCACAGGGGAGGTTCAAATCATAGAAAGTGAGAGTGTCAGTCCTCTTGTACTTAAGTCGGCATTGTGCCATTTGTATTAAATTCGGATAATATTTCTGTGTTTCATCGTCAATAAGATGGTCCAAGGGATACAGTAAACCTAAAGTGAAACATCGGAATCTAAAACTGGACTCACAGGAGATGTTCAAATCGTAGTAAGTGAGAGTGTCAGTCCTCTTGTACTTAAGTCGGCATTGTGCCTTTTGTATTAATTTCGGATGCATTTTCTGTGTTTCATCGTCAATAAGAAGGAGCAAGGTATACAGTAAACCTTAAGTGAAGCATCGGAATCTAAAACTGGACTCACAGGAGAGGGCGGATCATTGAAAATTAGAGTGTCAGTCCTCTTGTACTTAAGTCGGCATTGTGCCTTTTGTATTAAATTCGGATGCAATTTCTGTGTTTCATCGTCAATAAGAAGGTCCAAGGGATACAATAAACCTGAAGTGAAGCATTGGAATCTATAACTGGACTCACAGGAGAGGGTAAAATCGTAGAAAGTGAGAGTGTCAGTCCTCTTGTACTTTAGTCGGCATTGTGCCTTTTGTATTAAATTCGGATGCAATATCTGTGTTTCATCGTCAATAAGAAGGTGCAAGGTATACAGCAAACCTGAAGTGAAGCTTCGGAATCTAAAACTGGACTCACAGGAGAGGTTCAAATCATAGAAAGTGAGAGTGTCAGTCCTCTTTTACTTAAAACGGCATTGTGCCTTTTGTATTAAATTCGGATGCAAACTCTGTGTTTCATCGTCAATAAGAAGGTCCAAGTTATACAGTAAACCTGAAGTGAAGCATCGGAATCTTAAACTAGATTCACAGGTGAGGTTCAAATCATAGAAAGATAGAGTGTCTCTCCTCTTGTACTTAAGTCCTCATTGTGCCTTTTGTATTAAATTCGGATGGAAACTCTGTGTTTCATCGTCAATAAGAAGGTCCAAAGGACACAGTAAACCTGAGGTGAAGCATCGGAATTGTAAACTGGACTCACAGGACAGGTTCAAATCATAGAAAGTGAGAGTGTCAGTCCTCTTGTACTTAAGTCTGCATTGTGCCTTTTGTATTAAATTCGGATGCATTTTCTGTGTTTCATCGTCAATAAGAAGGTGCAAGGTATACAGTAAACCAGAAGTGAAGCATCGGAATCTAATACTGGATTCACAGGAGAGGTTCAAATCATAGAAAGTGAGAGTGTCAGTCCTTATTTACTTCAGTCGGCATTGTGCCTTTTGTATTAAATTCGGATGCAATTTCTGTGTTTCATCGTCAATAAGAAGGTCCAAGGGATACAGTAAACCTGAAGTGAAGCATCAGAATCTAAGACTGGACTCACAGGAGAGGTTCGAATCGTAGAAGGTGAGAGTGTCAGTCCTCTTGTACTAAAGTCGGCATTGTGCCTTTTGTATTAAATTCGGATGCAATTTCTGTGTTTCATCGTCAATAGGAAGGTCCATGGGATACAGTAAACCTGAAGTGAAGCATCCGAATCTAAAACTAGACTCACAGGAAAGGTTCAAATCGTAGAAAATGAGATTGTCAGTTCTCCTGTATTTAAGTCGGCATTTTGCCTTTTGTATTAAATTCTGATGCAATTTCTGTGTTTCATCGTCAATAAGAAGGTACAAGGTATACAGTAAACCTGATGTGAAGCATCGGAATCTAAAACTGGACTCGCAGGAGAGGTTCAAATCATAGAAAGTTAGAGTGTCAGTCCTGTTGTTCTTAAGTCGGCATTGTGCCTTTTGTATTAATTTCGGATGCAATTTCTGTGTTTCATCGTCAATAAGAAGGTCCAAGGGATACAGTAAACCTGAAGTGAAGTATCGGAATCTAAAACTGGACTCACAGGAGAGGTTTAAATCGTAGGAAGTGAGAGTGTCAGTCCTCTTGTACTTAAGTCGGCATTGTGTATTTTGCATTAATTTCGGATGCAATTTCTGTGATTCATCGTCAATAAGAAGGTGCAAGGTATACAGTAAACCTGAAGTGAAGCATCGGAATCTAATACTGGATTCACAAGAGAGGTTCAAATCATAGAAAGTGAGAGTGTCAGTCCTTATTTACTTAAGTCGGCATTGTGTTTTTGTATTAATTTCGGATGCAATTTCTGTGATTCATCGTCAATAAGAGGGTGCAAGGTATACAGTAAACCTAAAGTGAAGAATCAGAATCTAAAACTGGACTCGCAGGAGAGGTTCAAATCATAGAAAGTTAGAGTGTCAGTCCTCTTGTACTTAAGTCCGCATTGTGCCTTTTGTATTAATTTCGGATGCAATTTCTGTGTTTCATCGTCAATAAGAAGGTAAAAGGGATACAGTAAACCTGAAGTGAAGCATCGGAATCTAAAACTGGACTCACAGGAGAGGTTCAAATCGTAGATAGGGAGAGTGTCAGTCCTCTTGTACTTAAGTCGGCATTGTGCCTTTTGTATTAAATTCGGATGCAATATCTGTGTTTCATCGTCAATAAGAAGGTCCAAGGGATACAATAAACCTGAAGTGAAGCATTGGAATCTATAACTGGACTCACAGGAGAGGGTAAAATCGTAGAAAGTGAGAGTGTCAGTCCTCTTGTACTTTAGTCGGCATTGTGCCTTTTGTATTAAATTCGGATGCAATATCTGTGTTTCATCGTCAATAAGAAGGTGCAAGGTATACAGCAAACCTGAAGTGAAGCTTCGGAATCTAAAACTGGACTCACAGGAGAGGTTCAAATCATAGAAAGTGAGAGTGTCAGTCCTCTTTTACTTAAAACGGCATTGTGCCTTATGTATTAAATTCGGATGCAAACTCTGTGTTTCATCGTCAATAAGAAGGTCCAAGTTATACAGTAAACCTGAAGTGAAGCATCGGAATCTTAAACTAGATTCACAGGTGAGGTTCAAATCATAGAAAGATAGAGTGTCTCTCCTCTTGTACTTAAGTCCTCATTGTGCATTTTGTATTAAATTCGGATGGAAACTCTGTATTTCATCGTCAATAAGAAGGTCCAAAGGACACAGTAAACCTGAGGTGAAGCATCGGAATTGTAAACTGGACTCACAAGACAGGTTCAAATCATAGAAAGTGAGAGTGTCAGTCCTCTTGTACTTAAGTCTGCATTGTGCCTTTTGTATTAAATTCGGATGCATTTTCTGTGTTTCATCGTCAATAAGAAGGTGCAAGGTATACAGTAAACCAGAAGTGAAGCATCGGAATCTAATACTGGATTCACAGGAGAGGTTAAAATCATAGAAAGTGAGAGTGTCAGTCCTTATTTACTTCAGTCGGCATTGTGCCTTTTGTATTAAATTCGGATGCAATTTCTGTGTTTCATCGTCAATAAGAAGGTCCAAGGGATACAGTAAACCTGAAGTGAAGCATCAGAATCTAAGACTGGACTCACAGGAGAGGTTCGAATCGTAGAAGGTGAGAGTGTCAGTCCTCTTGTACTTAAGTCGGCATTGTGCCTTTTGTATTAAATTCGGATGCAATTTCTGTGTTTCATCGTCAATAGGAAGGACCAAGGGATACAGTAAACCTGAAGTGAAGCATCCGAATCTAAAACTAGACTCACAGGAAAGGTTCAAATCGTATAAAATGAGAGTGTCAGTTCTCCTGTATTTAAGTCGGCATTTTGCCTTTTGTATTAAATTCTGATGCAATTTCTGTGTTTCATCGTCAATAAGAAGGTACAAGGTATACAGTAAACCTGATGTGAAGCATCGGAATCTAAAACTGGACTCGCAGGAGAGGTTCAAATCATAGAAAGTTAGAGTGTCAGTCCTGTTGTTCTTAAGTCGGCATTGTGCCTTTTGCATTAATTTCGGATGCAATTTCTGTGTTTCATCGTCAATAAGAAGGTCCAAGGGATACAGTAAACCTGAAGTGAAGTATCGGAATCTAAAACTGGACTCACAGGAGAGGTTTAAATCGTAGGAAGTGAGAGTGTCAGTCCTCTTGTACTTAAGTCGGCATTGTGTATTTTGTATTAATTTCGGATGCAATTTCTGTGATTCATCGTCAATAAGAAGGTGCAAGGTATACAGTAAACCTGAAGTGAAGCATCGGAATCTAATACTGGATTCACAAGAGAGGTTCAAATCATAGAAAGTGAGAGTGTCAGTCCTTATTTACTTAAGTCGGCATTGTGTTTTTGTATTAATTTCGGATGCAATTTCTGTGATTCATCGTCATTAAGAGGGTGCAAGGTATACAGTAAACCTAAAGTGAAGAATCAGAATCTAAAACTGGACTCGCAGGAGAGGTTCAAATCATAGAAAGTTAGAGTGTCAGTCCTCTTGTACTTAAGTCCGCATTGTGCCTTTTGTATTAATTTCGGATGCAATTTCTGTGTTTCATCGTCAATAAGAAGGTCCAAGGGATACAGTAAACCTGAGTGAAGCATCGGAATCTAAAACTGGACTCACAGGAGAGGTTCAAATCGTAGATAGGGAGAGTGTCAGTCCTCTTGTACTTAAGTCGGCATTGTGCCTTTTGTATTAAATTCGGATGCAATTTCTGTGTTTCATCGTCAATAAGAAGGTCCAAGGGATACAATAAACCTGAAGTGAAGCATTGGAATCTATAACTGGACTCACAGGAGAGGGTAAAATCGTAGAAAGTGAGAGTGTCAGTCGTCTTGTACTTTAGTCGGCATTGTGCCTTTTGTATTAAATTCGGATGCAATATCTGTGTTTCATCGTCAATAAGAAGGTGCAAGGTATACAGCAAACCTGAAGTGAAGCTTCGGAATCTAAAACTGGACTCACAGGAGAGGTTCAAATCATAGAAAGTGAGAGTGTCAGTCCTCTTTTACTTAAAACGGCATTGTGCCTTTTGTATTAAATTCGGATGCAAACTCTGTGTTTCATCGTCAATAAGAAGGTCCAAGTTATACAGTAAACCTGAAGTGAAGCATCGGAATGTTAAACTAGATTCACAGGTGAGGTTCAAATCATAGAAAGATAGAGTGTCTCTCCTCTTGTACTTAAGTCCTCATTGTGCCTTTTGTATTAAATTCGGATGGAAACTCTGTGTTTCATCGTCAATAAGAAGGTCCAAAGGACACAGTAAACCTGAGGTGAAGCATCGGAATTGTAAACTGGACTCACAGGACAGGTTCAAATCATAGAAAGTGAGAGTGTCAGTCCTCTTGTACTTAAGTCGGCATTGTGCCTTTTGTATTAAATTCGGATGCAATTTCTGTATTTCATCGTCAATACGAAGGTCCAAGTGATACAGTAAACCTGAAGTGAAGCATCGGAATCTAAAACTGCACTCACAGGAGGGTTTGAAATCATAGAAAGTTAGAGTGTCACTCCTCTTGTACTTAAGTCGGTATTGTGCCTTTTGTATTAAATTCGGATGCAGTTTCTGTGTTTCATCGTCAATAAGAAAGTCCAAGGGATACAGTAAACCTGAAGTGAAGCATCGGAATCTAAAACTGGACTCACAGGAGAGGTTCAAATCATAGAAAGTTAGAGTGTCAGTCCTCTTTTACATAAGTCGGCATTGTGCCATTTGTATTAAATTCCGAATAAATTTCTGTGTTTCACCGTCAATAAGAAGGCGCAAGGTAAACAGTAAACCTGAAGTCAAGGATCGGAATCCAAAACTCGACTCACAGGAGAGGTTCAAATCATAGAAATTGAGAGTGTCGGTCCTCTTGTACTGAAGTCGGCATTGTGCCATTTGTATTAATGTAGGATGCAATTTCTGTGTTTCATCGTCAATAAGAAGATCCAAGGTATACAGTAAACCTGAAGTGAAGCATCGGATTCTAGAACTGGACTCACAGGAGAGGTTCAAACAATAGAAAGTTAGAGTGTCAGTCCTTTTTTACTTAAGTTGGCATTGCGTCTTTTGTATTAAATTCGGATGCAATTTCTGTGTTTGATCGCCAATAAGAAGTTGCAAGGTATACAGTAAACCTGAAGTGAAGCATCGGAATCTAAAACTGGACTCAAAGGAAGGTTCAAATCATAGAAAGTTAGAGTGTCAGTCCTCTTTTACTTAAGTCGGTATTGTGCCATTTGTATTAAATTCCGAATCAATTTCTGTGTTTCATCGTCAATAAGATGGTGCTAGGTATACAGTAAAGCTGAAGTGAAGCATCGGAATCTAAAACTCGACTCATAGGAGAGGTTCAAATCATAGAAAGTGAGAGTGTCACTCCTCTTGTACTTATGTCGGCATTGCGCAATTTGTATTATATTCGGATGCAATTTCTGTGTTTCATCGTTAATAAGAAGGTCCAAGTGATACAGTAATCCTGAAGAGAAGCATCGGAATCAAAAACTGGACTCCCTGGAGAGGTCAAATCATAGAAAGTGAGAGTGTCTGTACTGTTGTACTTAAGTTGGCATTGTGCCATTTGTATTAAATTCGGTTAAATTTCTGTGTTTCATCGTCAATAAGAAGGTACAAGGGATACAGTAAACCTGAAGTGAAGCTTCGGAATCCAAAACTGAACTCACAGGAGAGGTTCAAATCATAGAAAGTTAGATTGTCACTCCTCTTGTACTTAAGCCGGTATTGTGCCTTTTGTATTAAATTCGGATGCAATTTCTGTGTTTCATCGTCAATAAGAAGATAAACAGGATACAGTAAACCTGAAGAGAACTATTGGAATCTAAAACTGGACTCACAGAAGCTGTTCTAATCATAGAATGGTAGAGTTTCAGTCCTCTTTTACTTACGTCAGGTATGTGCCTTTTGTATTAAATTCGGATGCAAACTCTGTGTTTCATCGTCAATAAGAAGGTCCAAGGGATACAGTAAACCAGGGGTCAAGCATCGGAATGTAAAGCTGGACTCCCAGTAGAGGTTCAAATCATAGAAAGTGAGAGTGTCAATCCTCTTGTACTTAAGTCGTCATTGTGCCTTTTGTATTAAATTCGGATGCAATTTCTGTGTTTCATCGTCTATAAGAAGGTCCAAGTGATACAGTAAACCTGAAGTGAAGCATCGGAATCTAAAACTGCACTCACAGGAGAGATTCAAATCATAGAAAGTTAGAGTGTCACTCCTCTCGTACTTAAGTATGTATTGTGCTTTTTGTATTAAATTCGGATGCAATTTCTGTGTTTCATCGTCAGTAAGAAGGTCTTAGGGATACAGTAAACCTTAAGTGAAGCATCGGAATCTAAAACTGGTCTCACAGGAGATGTTCAAATCATAGAATGTTAGAGGGTCAGTCCTCTATTACTTAAGTCGGCATAGTGCCTTTTGTATTAAATTCCGATGCAATTTCTGTGTTTCATCGTCAATAAGAAGGTGCAAGGTATACAGTAAACCTGAAGTGAAGCATCGGAAACTAAAACTCGACTCACAGAAGAGGGTCAAATCATGGAAAGTGAGAGTGTCAGTCCTCTTGTACTTAAGTCGGCATTGTGCCATTTGTATTAAATTCGGATGCTATTTCTGTGTTTCATCGTTAATAAGAAGGTCCAAGTCATACAGTAATCCTGAAGTGAAGCATCGGAATCTAAAACTGGACTCACAGGAGAGGTTCAAATCATAGCAAGTTAGAGTTTCACTCCCCTTGTACTTAAGTCGGTATTGTGCCCTTTGTATTAAATTCGGTTGCAATTTCTGTGTTTCATCGTCAATAAGAAGGTCCAAGGTATACAGTAAACCTGAAGTGAAGCATCGGATTCTAAATCTGGACTCACAGGAGGGGTTCAAATCAAAGAAAGTGAGAGTGTCAGTCCTCTTGTACATAAGTCGGCATTGTGCCTTTTGTATTAAATTCGGATGCAATTTCTGTGTTTCATCGTCAATAAGAAGGTCCAAGGGATACAGTAAACCTGAAGTGAAGCATCGGAATCTAAAACTGGACTCACAGGAGCGGTTCAAATCATAGAATGTGTAGAGTCTCAGTCCTCTTTTACTTAAGTCGGCATTGTGCCTTTTGTATTAAATTCGGATGCAATTTCTGTGTTTCATCGTCAATAAGAAGGTGCAAGGGATACAGTAAATCGGAAGTGAAGCATCTGAATCTAAAACTGGACTCACAGGAGAGGTTCAAATCATAGAAAGTTAGAGTGTCAGTCCTCTTTTAGTTAAGTCGGCATTGTGCCATTTGTATTAAATTTCGATTCAATTTCTGTGTTTCATCGTCAATAAGATGGTGCAAGGTATACAGTAAACCTGAAGTGAAGCATCGGAATCTAAAACTGCACTCACAGGAGAGATTCAAATCATAGAAAGTTTGAGTGTCACTCCTCTCGCACTTAAGCATGTATTGTCCCTTTTGAATTAAATTCGGATGCAATTTCTGTGTTTCATCGTTAATAAGAATGTCCAAGTGATACAGTAATCCTGAAGTGAAGCATCGGAATCTAAAACTGGACTCCCAGGATAGGTCAAATCATAGAAAGTGAGAGTGTCAGTACTCTTGTACTTAAGTTGGCATTGTGCCATTTGTATTAAATTCGGTTGCAATTTCTGTGTTTCATCGTCAATAAGAAGGTCCAAGGGATACAGTAAACCTGAAGTGAAGCTTCGGAATCCAAAACTGGACTCACAGGAGAGGTTCAAATCATAGGAAGCTAGATTGTCACTCCTCTTGTACTTAAGCCGGTATTGTGCCTTTTGTATTAAATTCGGATGCAATTTCTGTGTTTCATCGTCAATAAGAAGGTCCAAGGGATACAGTAAACCAGAAGAGAAGCATCGGAATGTAAAACTGGACTCACAGAAACGGTTCAAATCATAGAATGGTAGAGTGTCAGTCCTCTTTTACTTACGTCAGGTATGTGCCTTTTGTATTAAATTCGGATGCAAACTCTGTGTTTCATCGTCAATAAGAAGGTCCAAGGGATACAGTAAACCAGGGGTCAAGCATCGGAATGTAAAACTGGACTCACAGTAGAGGTTCAAATCATAGAAAGTGAGAGTGTCAGTCCTCTATTACATAAGTCGGCATAGTGCCTTTTGTATTAAATTCGGATGCAATTTCTGTGTTTCATCGTCAATAAGAAGGTCCAAGTGGTACCGTAATCCTGAAGTGAAGCATCGGAATCAAAAACTGGACTCCCAGGAGAGGTCAAATCATAGAAAGTGAGAGTGTCAGTACTCTTGTACTTAAGTTGGCATTGTGCCATTTGTATTAAATTCGGTTAAATTTCTGTGTTTCATCGTCAATAAGAAGGTCCAAGGGATACAGTAAACTAGGGGTCAAGCATCGGAATGTAAAGCTGGACTCACAGTAGAGGTTCAAATCATAGGAAGTGAGAGTGTCAGTCCTCTTGTACTTAAGTCGTCATTGTGCCTTTTGTATTAAATTCAGATGCAATTTCTGTGTTTCATCGTCTATAAGAAGGTCCAAGTGATACAGTAAACCTGAACTGAAGCATCGGAATCTAAAACTGCACTCACAGGAGAGATTCAAATCATAGAAAGTTAGAGTGTCACTCCTCTCGTACTTAAGTATGTATTGTGCCTTTTGCATTAAATTCGGATGCAATTTCTGTGTTCCACCGTCAGTAAGAAGGTCCTAGGGATACAGTAAACCTTAAGTGAAGCATCGGAATCTAAAACTGGTTTCACAGGAGAGGTTCAAATCATAGAATGTTAGAGTGTCAGTCCTCTATTACTTAAGTCGGCATAGTGCCTTTTGTATTAAATTCAGATGCAATATCTGTGTTTCATCGTCAATACGAAGGTCCAAGGGGTACAGTAAACCTGAAGTGAAGCATCGGAAACTAAAACTGGACTCACAGGAAGGTTCAAATCATAGAAAGTTAGAGTGTCAGTCCTCTTTTACTTAAGTCGGTATTGTGCCATTTGTATTAAATTCCGATGCAATTTCAATGATTCATCGTCAATAAGAAGGTGCAAGGTATACAGTAAACCTGAAGTGAAGCATCGGAATCTAAAACTGCACTCACAGGAGAGTTTGAAATCATAGAAAGTTAGAGTGTCACTCCTCTCGTACCTAAGTCGGTATTGTGCCTTTTGTACTAAATTCGGATGCAGTTTCTGTGTTTCATCGTCAATAAGAAGTCCAAGGGGTACAGTGAACCTGAAGTGAAGCATCTGAATCTAAAACTGGACTCACAGGAAGGTTCAAATCATAGAAAGTTAGAGTGTCAGTCCTCTTTTACTTAAGTCGGTATTGTGCCATTTGTATTAAATTCGGATGCAATTTCTGTGTTTCATCGTTAATAAGAAGGTCCAAGTTATACAGTAATCCTGAAGAGAAGCATCGGAATCAAAAACTGGACTCCCAGGAGAGGTCAAATCATAGAAAGTGAGAGTGTCTGTACTGTTGTACTTAAGTTGGCATTGTGCCATTTGTATTAAATTCGGTTAAATTTCTGTGTTTCATCGTCAATAAGAAAGTCCAAGGGATATAGTAAACCTGAAGTGAAGCTTCGGAATCCAAAACTAGCCTCACAGGAGAGGTTCAAATCATAGAAAGTTAGATTGTCACTCCTCTTGTACTTAAGCCGGTATTGTGCCTTTTGTATTAAATTCGGATGCAATTTCTGTGTTTCATCGTCAATAAGAAGATAAACGGGATACAGTAAACCTGAAGAGAAGCATTGGAATCTAAAACTGGACTCACAGAAGCGGTTCAAATCATAGAATGGTAGAGTTTCAGTCCTCTTCTACTTACGTCAGGTATGTGCCTTTTGTATTAAATTCGGATGCAAACTCTGTGTTTCATCGTCAATAAGAAGGTCCAAGGGATACAGTAAACCAGGGGTCAAGCATCGGAATGTAAAGCTGGACTCCCAGTAGAGGTTCAAATCATAGAAAGTGAGAGTGTCAATCCTCTTGTACTTAAGTCGTCATTGTGCCTTTTGTATTAAATTCGGATGCAATTTCTGTGTTTCATCGTCTATAAGAAGGTCCAAGTGATACAGTAAACCTGAAGTGAAGCATCGGAATCTAAAACTGCACTCACAGGAGAGATTCAAATCATAGAAAGGTAGAGTGTCACTCCTCTCGTACTTAAGTATGTATTGTGCCTTTTGTATTAAATTCGGATGCAATTTCTGTGTTTCATCGTCAGTAAGAAGGTCTTAGGGATACAGTAAACCTTAAGTGAAGCATCGGAATCTAAAACTGGTCTCACAGGAGAGGTTCAAATCTTAGAATGTTAGAGTGTCAGTCCTCTATTACTTAAGTCGGCATAGTGCCTTTTGTATTAAATTCCGATGCAATTTCTGTGTTTCATCGTCAATAAGAAGGTGCAAGGTATACAGTAAACCTGAAGTGAAGCATCGGAAACTAAAACTCGACTCACAGAAGAGGGTCAAATCATAGAAAGTGAGAGTGTCAGTAGTCTTGTACTTAAGTCGGCATTGTGCCATTTGTATTAAATTCGGATGCTATTTCTGTGTTTCATCGTTAATAAGAAGGTCCAAGTCACACAGTAATCCTGAAGTGAAGCATCGGAATCTAAAACTGGACTCACAGGAGAGGTTCAAATCATAGAAAGTTAGAGTTTCACTCCCCTTGTACTTAAGTCGGTATTGTGCCCTTTGTATTAAATTCGGTTGCAATTTCTGTGTTTCATCGTCAATAAGAAGGTCCAAGGTATACAGTAAACCTGAAGTGAAGCATCGGATTCTAAAACTGGACTCACAGGAGGGGTTCAAATCAAAGAAAGTGAGAGTGTCAGTCCTCTTGTACATAAGTCGGCATTGTGCCATTTGTATTAAATTCGGATGCAATTTCTGTGTTTCATCGTCAATAAGAAGGTCCAAGGGATACAGTAAACCTGAAGTGAAGCATCGGAATCTAAAACTGGACTCACAGGAGCGGTTCAAATCATAGAATGGTATTGTCTCAGTCCTCTTTTACTTAAGTCGGCATTGTGCCTTTTGTATTAAATTCGGATGCAATTTCTGTGTTTCATCGTCAATAAGAAGGTGCAAGGGATACAGTAAAGCGGAAGTGAAGCATCTGAATCTAAAACTGGACTCACAGGAGAGGTTCAAATCATAGAAAGTTAGAGTGTCAGTCCTCTTTTAGTTACGTCGGCATTGTGCCATTTGTATTAAATTCCGATTCAATTTCTGTGTTTCATCGTCAATAAGATGGTGCAAGGTATACAGTAAACCTGAAGTGAAGCATCGGAATCTGAAACTGCACTCACAGGAGAGATTCATATCATAGAAAGTTTGAGTGTCACTCCTCTCGCACTTAAGTATGTATTGTCCCTTTTGTATTAAATTCGGATGCAATTTCTGTGTTTCATCGTTAATAAGAATGTCCAAGTGATACAGTAATCCTGAAGTGAAGCATCGGAATCTAAAACTGGACTCCCAGGATAGGTCAAATCATAGAAAGTGAGAGTGTCAGTACTCTTGTACTTAAGTTGGCATTGTGCCATTTGCATTAAATTCGGTTGCAATTTCTGTGTTTCATCGTCAATAAGAAGGTCCAAGGGATACAGTAAACCTGAAGTGAAGCTTCGGTATCCAAAACTGGACTCACAGGAGAGGTTCAAATCATAGAAAATTAGGTTGTCACTCCTCTTGTACTTAAGCCGGTGTTGTGCCTTTTGTATTAAATTCGGATGCAATTTCTGTGTTTCATCGTCAATAAGAAGGTCCAAGGGATACAGTAAACCTGAAGAGAAGCATCGGAATCTAAAACTGGACTCACAGAAGCGGTTCAAATCATAGAATGGTAGAGTGTCAGTCTTCTTTTACTTACGTCAGGTATGTGCCTTTTGTATTAAATTCGGATGCAAACTCTGTGTTTCATCGTCAATAAGAAGGTCCAAGGGATACAGTAAACTAGGGGTCAAGCATCGGAATGTAAAACTGGACTCACAGTAGAGGTTCAAATCATAGAAAGTGAGAGTGTCAGTCCTCCTGTACTTAAGTCGTCATTTTGCCTTTTGTATTAAATTCGGATGCAATTTCTGTGTTTCATCGTCTATAAGAAGGTCCAAGTGATACAGTAAACCTGAAGTGAAGCATCGGAATCTAAAACTGCACTCACAGGAGAGATTCAAATCATAGAAAGTTAGAGTGTCACTCCTCTCGTACTTAAGTATGTATTGTGCCTTTTGTATTAAATTCGGATGCAATTTCTGTGTTCCATCGTCAGTAAGAAGGTCCTAGGGATACAGTAAACCTTAAGTGAAGCATCGGAGTCTAAAACTGGTCTCACAGGAGAGGTTCAAATCATAGAATGTTAGAGTGTCAGTCCTCTATTACTTAAGTCGGCATAGTGCCTTTTGTATTAAATTCGGATGCAATATCTGTGTTTCATCGTCAATAAGAAGGTCCAAGGGGTACAGTAAACCTGAAGTGAAGCATCGGAAACTAAAACTGGACTCACAGGAAGGTTCAAATCATAGAAAGTTAGAGTGTCAGTCCTCTTTTACGTAAGTCGGTATTGTGCCATTTGTATTAAATTCCGATGCAATTTCTGTGTTTCATCGTCAATAAGAAGGTGCAAGGTATACAGTAAACCTGAAGTGAAGCGTCGGAAACTAAAACTCGACTCACAGAAGAGGTTCAAATCATAGAAAGTGAGAGTGTCAGTCCTCTTGTACTTATGTCGGCATTGTGCCATTTGTATTAAATTCGGATGCTATTTCTGTGTTTCATCGTCAATAAGAAGGTCCAAGGTATACAGTAAACCTGAAGTGAAGCATCGGATTCTAAAACTGGACTCACAGGAGGGGTTCATATCAAAGAAAGTGAGAGTGTCAGTCCTCTTGTACATAAGTCGGCATTGTGCCATTTGTATTAAATTCGGATGCAATTTCTGTGTTTCATCGTCAATAAGAAGGTCCAAGGGATACAGTAAACCTGAAGTGAAGGCTCGGAATCTAAAACTGGACTCACAGGAGCGGTTCAAATCATAGAATGGTAGAGTCTCAGTCCTCTTTTACTTAAGTCGGCATTGTGCCTTTTGTATTAAATTCGGATGCAATTTCTGTGTTTCATCGTCATTAAGATGGTGCAAGGTATACAGTAAATCTGAAGTGAAGCGTCGGAATCTAAAACTGGACTCACACGAGAGGTTCAACTCATAGAAAGTGAGAGTGTCAGTCCTCTTGTACTTAAGTCAGCATTGTGCCTTTTGTATTAAATTCGGATGCAATTTCTGTGTTTCATCGTCAATAAGAAGGTCCAAGGGATACAGTAAACATGAAGTGAAGCATCGGAATCTAAAACTGGACTCACAGGAGAGGTTCATATCGTAGATAGTTAAAGTTTCAGTCCTCTTTTACTTAATTCGGCATTGTGCCATTTGTATTAAATTTCGATGCAATTTCTGTGTTTCATCGTCAATAAGAAGGTGCAAGGTATACAGTAAACCTGAGGTGAAGCATCGGAATCTAAAACTAGACCCACAGGAGGGGTTCAAATTATAGTATGGTAGAGTGTCAGTCCTCTTTTACTTAAGTCGGCATTGTGCCTTTTGTAATAAATTCGGATGCAAACTCTGTCTTTCATCGTCAATAAGAAGGTCCAAGGGATACAGTAAACCAGGGGTCAAACATCGGAATGTAAAACTGGACTCACAGTAGAGGTTCAAATCATAGAAAGTGAGAGTGTCAGTCCTATTGTACGTAAGTCCGCATTGTGCCTTTTGTATTAAATTCGGATGCAATTTCTGTGTTTCATCGTCAATAAGAAGGTCCAAGTGATACAGTAAACCTGAAGTGAAGCATCGGAATCTAAAACTGCACTCACAGGAGAGTTTGAAATCATAGAAAGTTAGAGTGTCACTCCTCTCGTACCTAAGTCGGTATTGTGCCTTTTGTATTAAATTCGGATGCAGTTTCTGTGTTTCATCGTCAATAAGAAAGTCCAAGGGATACAGTAAACCTGAAGTGAAGCATCGGCATCTAAAACTGGACTCACAGGAGAGGTTGAAATCATAGAAAGTTAGAGTGTCAGTCCTCTTTTACTTAAGTCAGCATTGTGCCATTTGTATTAAATTCCGTTGCAATATCTGTGTTTCAACCTCAATAAGATGGTGCAAGGTAAACAGTAATCCTGAAGTAAAGTATTGGAATCTAAAACTCGACTCACAGGAGAGGTTCAAATCGTAGAAAGTGAGTGTCAGTCCTCTTGTACTTAAGTCGGCATTGTGCCATTTGTGTTAAATTCGGATGCAATTTCTGTGTTTCATCGTCAATAAGAAGGTCCAAGGGATACATTAAACCTGAAGTGAAGCTTCGAAATCTAAAACTGGACTCACAGGAGAGGTTCAAATCATAGAAAGTTAGATTGTCACTCCTCTTGTACTTAAGCCGGTATTGTGCCTTTTGTATTAATTTCGGATGCTATTTCTGTGTTTCATCGTCAATAAGAAGGTCCGAGGGATACAGTAAACCTGAAGTGAAGCATCGGAATCTAAAACTGGACTCACAGAATCGGTTCAAATCATAGAATGGTAGAGTGTCAGTCCTCTTTTACTTATGTCAGGTATGTGCCTTTTGTATTAAATTCGGATGCAAACTCTGTGTTTCATCGCCAATAAAAAGGTCCAAGGTATACAGTAAACCAGGGGTCAAGCATCGGAATGTAAAACTGGACTCACAGTAGAGGTTCAAATCATAGAAAGTGAGAGTGTCAGTCCTCTTGTACTTAAGTCGGCATTGTCCTTTTTGTATTAAATTCGATGCAATTTTAGTGTTTGATCGTCTGTAAGAAGGTCCAAGTGATACAGTAAACCTGCAGTGAAGCACCGGAATCTAAAACTGCACTCACAGGAGAGATTCAAATCATAGAACGTTATAGTGTCACTCCTCTCGTACTTAAGTCTGTATAGTGCCATTTGTATTATATTCGGATGCAATTTCTGTGTTTCATCGTCAGTAAGAAGGTCCAAGGGATACAGTAAACCCTAAGTGAAGCATCGGAATCTAAAACTGGTCTCACAGGAGAGGTTCAAATCATAGAATGTTAGAGTGTCACTCCCCATGTACTTAAGTCGGTATTGTGCCCTTTGTATTAAATTCGGATGCAATTTCTGTGTTTCATCGTCAACAAGAAGGTCCAAGGTATACAGTAAACCTGAAGGGAAGCATCGGATTCAAAAACTGGACTCACAGGAGGGGTTCAAATCATAGAAAGTTAAAGTGTCAGTCCTCGTTTACTTAAGTCGGCATTGTGCCTTTTGTATTAAATTCCGATGCAATTTCTGTGTTTCATCGTCAATAAGAAGATCCAAGCGATACAGTAAACCTGAGGAGAAGCATCGGAATCTAAAACTGGACTCACAGGAGCGGTTCAAATCATAGAATGGTAGAGTGTCAGTCCTCTTTTACTTACGTCGGCATTGTGCTTTTTGTATTAAATTCGTACGCAATTTCTGTGTTTCATCGTCAATAAGAATGTCCAAGGGATACAGTAAACCGGAAGTGAAGCTTCGGAATATAAAACTGGACTCACAGGAGAGGTTCAAATCATAGAAAGTGAGAGTGTCAGTCCTCTTGTACTTAAGTCGGCATTGTGCCATTTGTATTAAATTCAGATGCTATTTCTGTGTTTCATCGCTAATAAGAAGGTCCAAGTGATACAGAAATCCTGAAGTGAAGCATCGTAATCTAAAACTGGACTCACAGGAGAGGTTCAAATCATAGAAAGTTAGAGGTTCACTCCCCTTGTACTTAAGTCGGTATTGTGCCCTTTGTATTAAATTCGGTAGCAATTTCTGTGTTTCATCGTCAATAAGAAGGTCCAAGGTATACAGTAAACCTGAAGTGAAGCATCAGATTCTAAAACTGGACTCACAGGAGGGGTTCAAATCAAAGAAAGTGAGAGTGTCAGTCCTCTTGTACATAAGTCGGCATTGTGCCTTTTGTATTAAATTCCGATGCAATTTCTGTGTTTCATCGTCAATAAGAAGGTGCAAGGTATACAGTAAACCTGAGGTGAAGCATCGGAATCTAAAACTAGACCCACAGGAGGGGTACAAATTATAGAATGGTAGAGTGTCAGTCCTCTTTTACTTAAGTCGGCATTGTGCCTTTTGTAATAAATTCGGATGCAAACTCTGTCTTTCATCGTCAATTAGAAGGTCCAAGGGATACAGTAAACCAGGGGTCAAACATCGGAATGTAAAACTGGACTCACAGTAGAGGTTCAAATCATAGAAAGTGAGAGTGTCAATCCTCTTGTACTTAAGTCGTCATTGTGCCTTTTGTATTAAATTCGGATGCAATTTCTGTGTTTCATCGTCTATAAGAAGGTCCAAGGGATACATTAAACCTGAAGTGAAGCTTCGAAATCTAAAACTGGACTCACAGGAGAGGTTCAAATCATAGAAAGTTAGATTGTCACTCCTCTTGTACTTAAGCCGGTATTGTGCCTTTTGTATTAATTTCGGATGCTATTTCTGTGTTTCATCGTCAATAAGAAGGTCCGAGGGATACAGTAAACCTGAAGTGAAGCATCGGAATCTAAAAGTTGACTCACAGAAGCGGTTCAAATCATAGAATGGTAGAGTGTCAGTCCTCTTTTACTTATGTCAGGTATGTGCCTTTTGTATTAAATTCGGATGCAAACTCTGTGTTTCATCGCCAATAAAAAGGTCCAAGGTATACAGTAAACCAGGGGTCAAGCATCGGAATGTAAAACTGGACTCACAGTAGAGGTTCAAATCATAGAAAGTGAGAGTGTCAGTCCTCTTGTACTTAAGTCGGCATTGTCCTTTTTGTATTAAATTCGGATGCAATTTTAGTGTTTGATCGTCTGTAAGAAGGTCCAAGTGATACAGTAAACCTGCAGTGAAGCACCGGAATCTAAAACTGCACTCACAGGAGAGATTCAAATCATAGAAAGTTATAGTGTCACTCCTCTCGTACTTAAGTCTGTATAGTGCCATTTGTATTATATTCGGATGCAATTTCTGTGTTTCATCGTCGGTAAGAAGGTCCAAGGGATACAGTAAACCTTAAGTGAAGCATCGGAATCTAAAACTGGTCTCACAGGAGAGGTTCAATTCATAGAATGTTAGAGTGTCAGTCCTCTATTACTTAAGTCGGCATCGTGCCTTTTGTATTAAATTCGGATGCAATTTCTGTGTTTCATCCTCAATAAGATGGTCCAAGGGGTACAGTAAACCTGAAGTGAAGCATCGGAATCTAAAACTGGACTCACAGGAAGGTTCAAATCATGGAAAGTTAGAGTGTCAGTACTCTTTTACTTAAGTCGGCATTGTGCCATTTGTATTAAATTCCGATGCAATTTCTGTGTTTCATCGTCAATAAGAAGGTGCAAGGTACACAATAAACCTGAAGTGAAGCATCGGAAATTAAAACTCGACTCACAGGAGAGGTTTAAATCATAGAAAGTGAGAGTGTCAGTCCTCTTGTACTTAAGTCGGCATTGTGCCATTTGTATTAAATTCGGATGCAATTTCTGTGTTTCATCGTTAATAAGAATGTCCAAGTGATACAGTAATCCTGAAGTGAAGCATCGGAATCTAAAACTGGACTCACAGGAGTGTTTCAAATCATAGAATGTTAGAGTGTCACTCCCCATGTACTTAAGTCGGTATTGTGCCCTTTGTATTAAATTCGGATGCAATTTCTGTGTTTCATCGTCAACAAGACGTTCCAGCGTATACAGTTAACCTGAAGTGAAGCATCGGATTCTAAAACTGGACTCACAGGAGGGGTTCAAATCATAGAAAGTTAAAGTGTCAGCCCTCGTTTACTTAAGTCGGCATTGTGCCTTTTGTATTAAATTCCGATGCAATTTCTGTGTTTCATCGTCAATAAGAAGGTGCAAGGTACACAATAAACCTGAAGTGAAGCATCGGAAATTAAAACTCGACTCACAGGAGAGGTTTAAATCATAGAAAGTGAGAGTGTCAGTCCTCTTGTACTTAAGTTGGCATTGTGCCATTTGTATTAAATTCGGATGCAATTTCTGTGTTTCATCGTTAATAAGAATGTCCAAGTGATACAGTAATCCTGAAGTGAAGCATCGGAATCTAAAACTGGACTCACAGGAGTGTTTCAAATCATAGAATGTTAGAGTGTCACTCCCCATGTACTTAAGTCGGTATTGTGCCCTTTGTATTAAATTCGTACGCAATTTCTGTGTTTCATCGTCAATAAGAATGTCCAAGGGATACAGTAAACCGGAAGTGAAGCTTCGGAATATAAAACTGGACTCACTGGAGAGGTTCAAATCATAGAAAGTGAGAGTGTCAGTCCTCTTGTACTTAAGTCGGCATTGTGCCATTTGTATTAAATTCAGATGCTATTTCTGTGTTTCATCGTTAATAAGAAGGTCCAAGTGATAGAGAATTCCTGAAGTGAAGCATCGGAATCTAAAACTGGACCCACAGGAGAGGTTCAAATCATAGAAAGTTAGAGGTTCACTCCCCTTGTACTTAAGTCGGTATTGTGCCCTTTGTATTAAATTCGGTAGCAATTTCTGTGTTTCATCGTCAATAAGAAGGTCCAAGGTATACAGTAAACCTGAAGTGAAGCATCAGATTCTAAAACTGGACTCACAGGAGGGGTTCAAATCAAAGAAAGTGAGAGTGTCAGTCCTCTTGTACATAAGTCGGCATTGTGCCTTTTGTATTAAATTCCGATGCAATTTCTGTGTTTCATCGTCAATAAGAAGGTGCAAGGTATACAGTAAACCTGAGGTGAAGCATCGGAATCTAAAACTCGACCCACAGGAGGGGTACAAATTATAGAATGGTAGAGTGTCAGTCCTCTTTTACTTAAGTCGGCATTGTGCCTTTTGTAATAAATTCGGAAGCAAACTCTGTCTTTCATCGTCAATTAGAAGGTCCAAGGGATACAGTAAACCAGGGGTCAAACATCGGAATGTAAAACTGGACTCACAGTAGAGGTTCAAATCATAGAAAGTGAGAATGTCAATCCTCTTGTACTTAAGTCGTCATTGTGCCTTTTGTATTAAATTCGGATGCAATTTCTGTGTTTCATCGTCTATAAGAAGGTCCAAGGGATACATGAAACCTGAAGTGAAGCTTCGAAATCTAAAACTGGACTCACAGGAGAGGTTCAAATCATAGAAAGTTAGATTGTCACTCCTCTTGTACTTAAGCCGGTATTGTGCCTTTTGTATTAATTTCGGATGCTATTTCTGTGTTTCATCGTCAATAAGAAGGTCCGAGGGATACAGTAAACCTGAAGTGAAGCATCGGAATCTAAAACTGGACTCACAGAAGCGGTTCAAATCATAGAATGGTAGAGTGTCAGTAATCTTTTACTTATGTCAGGTATGTGCCTTTTGTATTAAATTCGGATGCAAACTCTGTGTTTCATCGCCAATAAAAAGGTCCAAGGTATACAGCAAACCAGGGGTCAAGCATCGGAATGTAAAACTGGACTCACAGTAGAGGTTCAAATCATAGAAAGTGAGAGTGTCAGTCCTCTTGTACTTAAGTCGGCATTGTCCTTTTTGTATTAAATTCGGATGAAATTTTAGTGTTTGATCGTCTGTAAGAAGGTCCAAGTGATACAGTAAACCTGCAGTGAAGCACCGGAATCTAAAACTGCACTCACAGGAGAGATTCAAATCATAGAAAGTTATAGTGTCACTCCTCTCGTACTTAAGTCTGTATAGTGCCGTTTGTATTATATTCGGATGCAATTTCTGTGTTTCATCGTCAGTAAGAAGGTCCAAGGGATACAGTAAACCTTAAGTGAAGCATCGGAATCTAAAACTGGTCTCACAGGAGAGGTTCAAATCATAGAATGTTAGAGTGTCAGTCCTCTATTACTTAAGTCGGCATCGTGCCTTTTGTATTAAATTCGGATGCAATTTCTGTGTTTCATCGTCAATAAGTTGGTCCAAGGGGTACAGTAAACCTGAAGTGAAGCATCGGAATCTAAAACTGGACTCACAGGAAGGTTCAAATCATGGAAAGTTAGAGTGTCAGTCCTCTTTTACTTAAGTCGGCATTGTGACAATTGTATTAAATTCCGATGCAATTTCTGTGTTTCATCGTCAATAAGAAGGTGCAAGGTACACAATAAACCTGAAGTGAAGCATCGGAAATTAAAACTCGACTCACAGGAGAGGTTTAAATCATAGAAAGTGAGAGTGTCAGTCCTCTTGTTCTTAAGTCGGCATTGTGCCATTTGTATTAAATTCGGATGCAATTTCTGTGTTTCATCGTTAATAAGAATGTCCAAGTGATACAGTAATCCTGAAGTGAAGCATCGGAATCTAAAACTGGACTCACAGGAGTGTTTCAAATCATAGAATGTTAGAGTGTCACTCCCCATGTACTTAAGTCGGTATTGTGCCCTTTGTATTAAATTCGTACGCAATTTCTGTGTTTCATCGTCAATAAGAATGTCCAAGGGATACAGTAAACCGGAAGTGAAGCTTCGGAATATAAAACTGGACTCACTGGAGAGGTTCAAATCATAGAAAGTGAGAGTGTCAGTCCTCTTGTACTTAAGTCGGCATTGTGCCATTTGTATTAAATTCAGATGCTATTTCTGTGTTTCATCGTTAATAAGAAGGTCCAAGTGATACAGAATTCCTGAAGTGAAGCATCGGAATCTAAAACTGGACCCACAGGAGAGGTTCAAATCATAGAAAGTTAGAGGTTCACTCCCCTTGTACTTAAGTCGGTATTGTGCCCTTTGTATTAAATTCGGTAGCAATTTCTGTGTTTCATCGTCAATAAGAAGGTCCAAGGTATACAGTAAACCTGAAGTGAAGCATCAGATTCTAAAACTGGACTCACAGGAGGGGTTCAAATCAAAGAAAGTGAGAGTGTCAGTCCTCTTGTACATAAGTCGGCATTGTGCCTTTTGTATTAAATTCCGATGCAATTTCTGTGTTTCATCGTCAATAAGAAGGTGCAAGGTATACAGTAAACCTGAGGTGAAGCATCGGAATCTAAAACTCGACCCACAGGAGGGGTACAAATTATAGAATGGTAGAGTGTCAGTCCTCTTTTACTTAAGTCGGCATTGTGCCTTTTGTAATAAATTCGGAAGCAAACTCTGTCTTTCATCGTCAATTAGAAGGTCCAAGGGATACAGTAAACCAGGGGTCAAACATCGGAATGTAAAACTGGACTCACAGTAGAGGTTCAAATCATAGAAAGTGAGAATGTCAATCCTCTTGTACTTAAGTCGTCATTGTGCCTTTTGTATTAAATTCGGATGCAATTTCTGTGTTTCATCGTCTATAAGAAGGTCCAAGGGATACATGAAACCTGAAGTGAAGCTTCGAAATCTAAAACTGGACTCACAGGAGAGGTTCAAATCATAGAAAGTTAGATTGTCACTCCTCTTGTACTTAAGCCGGTATTGTGCCTTTTGTATTAATTTCGGATGCTATTTCTGTGTTTCATCGTCAATAAGAAGGTCCGAGGGATACAGTAAACCTGAAGTGAAGCATCGGAATCTAAAACTGGACTCACAGAAGCGGTTCAAATCATAGAATGGTAGAGTGTCAGTAATCTTTTACTTATGTCAGGTATGTGCCTTTTGTATTAAATTCGGATGCAAACTCTGTGTTTCATCGCCAATAAAAAGGTCCAAGGTATACAGTAAACCAGGGGTCAAGCATCGGAATGTAAAACTGGACTCACAGTAGAGGTTCAAATCATAGAAAGTGAGAGTGTCAGTCCTCTTGTACTTAAGTCGGCATTGTCCTTTTTGTATTAAATTCGGATGAAATTTTAGTGTTTGATCGTCTGTAAGAAGGTCCAAGTGATACAGTAAACCTGCAGTGAAGCACCGGAATCTAAAACTGCACTCACAGGAGAGATTCAAATCATAGAAAGTTATAGTGTCACTCCTCTCGTACTTAAGTCTGTATAGTGCCGTTTGTATTATATTCGGATGCAATTTCTGTGTTTCATCGTCAGTAAGAAGGTCCAAGGGATACAGTAAACCTTAAGTGAAGCATCGGAATCTAAAACTGGTCTCACAGGAGAGGTTCAAATCATAGAATGTTAGAGTGTCAGTCCTCTATTATTTAAGTCGGCATCGTGCCTTTTGTATTAAATTCGGATGCAATTTCTGTGTTTCATCGTCAATAAGTTGGTCCAAGGGGTACAGTAAACCTGAAGTGAAGCATCGGAATCTAAAACTGGACTCACAGGAAGGTTCAAATCATGGAAAGTTAGAGTGTCAGTCCTCTTGTTCTTAAGTCGGCATTGTGCCATTTGTATTAAATTCGGATGCAATTTCTGTGTTTCATCGTTAATAAGAATGTCCAAGTGATACAGTAATCCTGAAGTGAAGCATCGGAATCTAAAACTGGACTCACAGGAGTGTTTCAAATCATAGAATGTTAGAGTGTCACTCCCCATGTACTTAAGTCGGTATTGTGCCCTTTGTATTAAATTCGGATGCAATTTCTGTGTTTCATCGTCAACAAGAAGTTCCAAGGTATACAGTAAACCTGAAGTGAAGCATCGGATTCTAAAAGTGGACTCACAGGAGGGGTTCAAATCATAGAAAGTTAAAGTGTCAGTCCTCGTTTACATAAGTCGGCATTGTGCCTTTTGTATTAAATTCCGATGCAATTTCTGTGTTTCATCGTCAATAAGAAGGTCCAAGCGATACAGTAAACCTGAGGAGAAGCATCGGAATCTAAAACTGGACTCACAGGAGCGGTTCAAATCATAGAATGTTAGAGTGTCAGTCCTCTTTTACTTACGTCGGCATTGTGCTTTTTGTATTAAATTCGTACGCAATTTCTGTGTTTCATCGTCAATAAGAATGTCCAAGGGATACAGTAAACCGGAAGTGAAGCTTCGGAATATAAAACTGGACTCACAGGAGAGGTTCAAATCATAGAAAGTGAGAGTGTCAGTCCTCTTGTACTTAAGTCGGCATTGTGCCGTTTGTATTAAATTCAGATGCTATTTCTGTGTTTCATCGTTAATAAGAAGGTCCAAGTGATACAGAAATCCTGAAGTGAAGCATCGGAATCTAAAACTGGACTCACAGGAGAGGTTCAAATCATAGAAAGTTAGAGGTTCACTCCCCTTGTACTTAAGTCGGTATTGTGCCCTTTGTATTAAATTCGGTAGCAATTTCTGTGTTTCATCGTCAATAAGAATGTCCAAGGTATACAGTAAACCTGAAGTGAAGCATCAGATTCTAAAACTGGACTCACAGGAGGGGTTCAAATCAAAGAAAGTGAGAGTGTCAGTCCTCTTGTACATAAGTCGGCATTGTGCCTTTTGTATTAAATTCCGATGCAATTTCTGTGTTTCATCGTCAATAAGAAGGTGCAAGGTATACAGTAAACCTGAGGTGAAGCATCGGAATCTAAAACTAGACCCACAGGAGGGGTACAAATTATAGAATGGTAGAGTGTCAGTCCTCTTTTACTTAAGTCGGCATTGTGCCTTTTGTAATAAATTCGGATGCAAACTCTGTCTTTCATCGTCAATTAGAAGGTCCAAGGGATACAGTAAACCAGGGGTCAAACATCGGAATGTAAAACTGGACTCACAGTAGAGGTTCAAATCATAGAAAGTGAGAGTGTCAATCCTCTTGTACTTAAGTCGTCATTGTGCCTTTTGTATTAAATTCGGATGCAATTTCTGTGTTTCATCGTCTATAAGAAGGTCCAAGGGATACATTAAACCTGAAGTGAAGCTTCGAAATCTAAAACTGGACTCACAGGAGAGGTTCAAATCATAGAAAGTTAGATTGTCACTCCTCTTGTACTTAAGCCGGTATTGTGCCTTTTGTATTAATTTCGGATGCTATTTCTGTGTTTCATCGTCAATAAGAAGGTCCGAGGGATACAGTAAACCTGAAGTGAAGCATCGGAATCTAAAAGTTGACTCACAGAAGCGGTTCAAATCATAGAATGGTAGAGTGTCAGTCCTCTTTTACTTATGTCAGGTATGTGCCTTTTGTATTAAATTCGGATGCAAACTCTGTGTTTCATCGCCAATAAAAAGGTCCAAGGTATACAGTAAACCAGGGGTCAAGCATCGGAATGTAAAACTGGACTCACAGTAGAGGTTCAAATCATAGAAAGTGAGAGTGTCAGTCCTCTTGTACTTAAGTCGGCATTGTCCTTTTTGTATTAAATTCGGATGCAATTTTAGTGTTTGATCGTCTGTAAGAAGGTCCAAGTGATACAGTAAACCTGCAGTGAAGCACCGGAATCTAAAACTGCACTCACAGGAGAGATTCAAATCATAGAAAGTTATAGTGTCACTCCTCTCGTACTTAAGTCTGTATAGTGCCATTTGTATTATATTCGGATGCAATTTCTGTGTTTCATCGTCGGTAAGAAGGTCCAAGGGATACAGTAAACCTTAAGTGAAGCATCGGAATCTAAAACTGGTCTCACAGGAGAGGTTCAATTCATAGAATGTTAGAGTGTCAGTCCTCTATTACTTAAGTCGGCATCGTGCCTTTTGTATTAAATTCGGATGCAATTTCTGTGTTTCATCCTCAATAAGATGGTCCAAGGGGTACAGTAAACCTGAAGTGAAGCATCGGAATCTAAAACTGGACTCACAGGAAGGTTCAAATCATGGAAAGTTAGAGTGTCAGTACTCTTTTACTTAAGTCGGCATTGTGCCATTTGTATTAAATTCCGATGCAATTTCTGTGTTTCATCGTCAATAAGAAGGTGCAAGGTACACAATAAACCTGAAGTGAAGCATCGGAAATTAAAACTCGACTCACAGGAGAGGTTTAAATCATAGAAAGTGAGAGTGTCAGTCCTCTTGTACTTAAGTCGGCATTGTGCCATTTGTATTAAATTCGGATGCAATTTCTGTGTTTCATCGTTAATAAGAATGTCCAAGTGATACAGTAATCCTGAAGTGAAGCATCGGAATCTAAAACTGGACTCACAGGAGTGTTTCAAATCATAGAATGTTAGAGTGTCACTCCCCATGTACTTAAGTCGGTATTGTGCCCTTTGTATTAAATTCGGATGCAATTTCTGTGTTTCATCGTCAACAAGACGTTCCAGCGTATACAGTTAACCTGAAGTGAAGCATCGGATTCTAAAACTGGACTCACAGGAGGGGTTCAAATCATAGAAAGTTAAAGTGTCAGCCCTCGTTTACTTAAGTCGGCATTGTGCCTTTTGTATTAAATTCCGATGCAATTTCTGTGTTTCATCGTCAATAAGAAGGTGCAAGGTACACAATAAACCTGAAGTGAAGCATCGGAAATTAAAACTCGACTCACAGGAGAGGTTTAAATCATAGAAAGTGAGAGTGTCAGTCCTCTTGTACTTAAGTTGGCATTGTGCCATTTGTATTAAATTCGGATGCAATTTCTGTGTTTCATCGTTAATAAGAATGTCCAAGTGATACAGTAATCCTGAAGTGAAGCATCGGAATCTAAAACTGGACTCACAGGAGTGTTTCAAATCATAGAATGTTAGAGTGTCACTCCCCATGTACTTAAGTCGGTATTGTGCCCTTTGTATTAAATTCGTACGCAATTTCTGTGTTTCATCGTCAATAAGAATGTCCAAGCGATACAGAAAACCTGAGGAGAAGCTTCGGAATATAAAACTGGACTCACTGGAGAGGTTCAAATCATAGAAAGTGAGAGTGTCAGTCCTCTTGTACTTAAGTCGGCATTGTGCCATTTGTATTAAATTCAGATGCTATTTCTGTGTTTCATCGTTAATAAGAAGGTCCAAGTGATAGAGAATTCCTGAAGTGAAGCATCGGAATCTAAAACTGGACCCACAGGAGAGGTTCAAATCATAGAAAGTTAGAGGTTCACTCCCCTTGTACTTAAGTCGGTATTGTGCCCTTTGTATTAAATTCGGTAGCAATTTCTGTGTTTCATCGTCAATAAGAAGGTCCAAGGTATACAGTAAACCTGAAGTGAAGCATCAGATTCTAAAACTGGACTCACAGGAGGGGTTCAAATCAAAGAAAGTGAGAGTGTCAGTCCTCTTGTACATAAGTCGGCATTGTGCCTTTTGTATTAAATTCCGATGCAATTTCTGTGTTTCATCGTCAATAAGAAGGTGCAAGGTATACAGTAAACCTGAGGTGAAGCATCGGAATCTAAAACTCGACCCACAGGAGGGGTACAAATTATAGAATGGTAGAGTGTCAGTCCTCTTTTACTTAAGTCGGCATTGTGCCTTTTGTAATAAATTCGGAAGCAAACTCTGTCTTTCATCGTCAATTAGAAGGTCCAAGGGATACAGTAAACCAGGGGTCAAACATCGGAATGTAAAACTGGACTCACAGTAGAGGTTCAAATCATAGAAAGTGAGAATGTCAATCCTCTTGTACTTAAGTCGTCATTGTGCCTTTTGTATTAAATTCGGATGCAATTTCTGTGTTTCATCGTCTATAAGAAGGTCCAAGGGATACATGAAACCTGAAGTGAAGCTTCGAAATCTAAAACTGGACTCACAGGAGAGGTTCAAATCATAGAAAGTTAGATTGTCACTCCTCTTGTACTTAAGCCGGTATTGTGCCTTTTGTATTAATTTCGGATGCTATTTCTGTGTTTCATCGTCAATAAGAAGGTCCGAGGGATACAGTAAACCTGAAGTGAAGCATCGGAATCTAAAACTGGACTCACAGAAGCGGTTCAAATCATAGAATGGTAGAGTGTCAGTAATCTTTTACTTATGTCAGGTATGTGCCTTTTGTATTAAATTCGGATGCAAACTCTGTGTTTCATCGCCAATAAAAAGGTCCAAGGTATACAGCAAACCAGGGGTCAAGCATCGGAATGTAAAACTGGACTCACAGTAGAGGTTCAAATCATAGAAAGTGAGAGTGTCAGTCCTCTTGTACTTAAGTCGGCATTGTCCTTTTTGTATTAAATTCGGATGAAATTTTAGTGTTTGATCGTCTGTAAGAAGGTCCAAGTGATACAGTAAACCTGCAGTGAAGCACCGGAATCTAAAACTGCACTCACAGGAGAGATTCAAATCATAGAAAGTTATAGTGTCACTCCTCTCGTACTTAAGTCTGTATAGTGCCGTTTGTATTATATTCGGATGCAATTTCTGTGTTTCATCGTCAGTAAGAAGGTCCAAGGGATACAGTAAACCTTAAGTGAAGCATCGGAATCTAAAACTGGTCTCACAGGAGAGGTTCAAATCATAGAATGTTAGAGTGTCAGTCCTCTATTACTTAAGTCGGCATCGTGCCTTTTGTATTAAATTCGGATGCAATTTCTGTGTTTCATCGTCAATAAGTTGGTCCAAGGGGTACAGTAAACCTGAAGTGAAGCATCGGAATCTAAAACTGGACTCACAGGAAGGTTCAAATCATGGAAAGTTAGAGTGTCAGTCCTCTTTTACTTAAGTCGGCATTGTGACAATTGTATTAAATTCCGATGCAATTTCTGTGTTTCATCGTCAATAAGAAGGTGCAAGGTACACAATAAACCTGAAGTGAAGCATCGGAAATTAAAACTCGACTCACAGGAGAGGTTTGAATCATAGAAAGTGAGAGTGTCAGTCCTCTTGTTCTTAAGTCGGCATTGTGCCATTTGTATTAAATTCGGATGCAATTTCTGTGTTTCATCGTTAATAAGAATGTCCAAGTGATACAGTAATCCTGAAGTGAAGCATCGGAATCTAAAACTGGACTCACAGGAGTGTTTCAAATCATAGAATGTTAGAGTGTCACTCCCCATGTACTTAAGTCGGTATTGTGCCCTTTGTATTAAATTCGTACGCAATTTCTGTGTTTCATCGTCAATAAGAATGTCCAAGGGATACAGTAAACCGGAAGTGAAGCTTCGGAATATAAAACTGGACTCACTGGAGAGGTTCAAATCATAGAAAGTGAGAGTGTCAGTCCTCTTGTACTTAAGTCGGCATTGTGCCATTTGTATTAAATTCAGATGCTATTTCTGTGTTTCATCGTTAATAAGAAGGTCCAAGTGATACAGAATTCCTGAAGTGAAGCATCGGAATCTAAAACTGGACCCACAGGAGAGGTTCAAATCATAGAAAGTTAGAGGTTCACTCCCCTTGTACTTAAGTCGGTATTGTGCCCTTTGTATTAAATTCGGTAGCAATTTCTGTGTTTCATCGTCAATAAGAAGGTCCAAGGTATACAGTAAACCTGAAGTGAAGCATCAGATTCTAAAACTGGACTCACAGGAGGGGTTCAAATCAAAGAAAGTGAGAGTGTCAGTCCTCTTGTACATAAGTCGGCATTGTGCCTTTTGTATTAAATTCCGATGCAATTTCTGTGTTTCATCGTCAATAAGAAGGTGCAAGGTATACAGTAAACCTGAGGTGAAGCATCGGAATCTAAAACTCGACCCACAGGAGGGGTACAAATTATAGAATGGTAGAGTGTCAGTCCTCTTTTACTTAAGTCGGCATTGTGCCTTTTGTAATAAATTCGGAAGCAAACTCTGTCTTTCATCGTCAATTAGAAGGTCCAAGGGATACAGTAAACCAGGGGTCAAACATCGGAATGTAAAACTGGACTCACAGTAGAGGTTCAAATCATAGAAAGTGAGAATGTCAATCCTCTTGTACTTAAGTCGTCATTGTGCCTTTTGTATTAAATTCGGATGCAATTTCTGTGTTTCATCGTCTATAAGAAGGTCCAAGGGATACATGAAACCTGAAGTGAAGCTTCGAAATCTAAAACTGGACTCACAGGAGAGGTTCAAATCATAGAAAGTTAGATTGTCACTCCTCTTGTACTTAAGCCGGTATTGTGCCTTTTGTATTAATTTCGGATGCTATTTCTGTGTTTCATCGTCAATAAGAAGGTCCGAGGGATACAGTAAACCTGAAGTGAAGCATCGGAATCTAAAACTGGACTCACAGAAGCGGTTCAAATCATAGAATGGTAGAGTGTCAGTAATCTTTTACTTATGTCAGGTATGTGCCTTTTGTATTAAATTCGGATGCAAACTCTGTGTTTCATCGCCAATAAAAAGGTCCAAGGTATACAGTAAACCAGGGGTCAAGCATCGGAATGTAAAACTGGACTCACAGTAGAGGTTCAAATCATAGAAAGTGAGAGTGTCAGTCCTCTTGTACTTAAGTCGGCATTGTCCTTTTTGTATTAAATTCGGATGAAATTTTAGTGTTTGATCGTCTGTAAGAAGGTCCAAGTGATACAGTAAACCTGCAGTGAAGCACCGGAATCTAAAACTGCACTCACAGGAGAGATTCAAATCATAGAAAGTTATAGTGTCACTCCTCTCGTACTTAAGTCTGTATAGTGCCGTTTGTATTATATTCGGATGCAATTTCTGTGTTTCATCGTCAGTAAGAAGGTCCAAGGGATACAGTAAACCTTAAGTGAAGCATCGGAATCTAAAACTGGTCTCACAGGAGAGGTTCAAATCATAGAATGTTAGAGTGTCAGTCCTCTATTACTTAAGTCGGCATCGTGCCTTTTGTATTAAATTCGGATGCAATTTCTGTGTTTCATCGTCAATAAGTTGGTCCAAGGGGTACAGTAAACCTGAAGTGAAGCATCGGAATCTAAAACTGGACTCACAGGAAGGTTCAAATCATGGAAAGTTAGAGTGTCAGTCCTCTTGTTCTTAAGTCGGCATTGTGCCATTTGTATTAAATTCGGATGCAATTTCTGTGTTTCATCGTTAATAAGAATGTCCAAGTGATACAGTAATCCTGAAGTGAAGCATCGGAATCTAAAACTGGACTCACAGGAGTGTTTCAAATCATAGAATGTTAGAGTGTCACTCCCCATGTACTTAAGTCGGTATTGTGCCCTTTGTATTAAATTCGGATGCAATTTCTGTGTTTCATCGTCAACAAGAAGTTCCAAGGTATACAGTAAACCTGAAGTGAAGCATCGGATTCTAAAACTGGACTCACAGGAGGGGTTCAAATCATAGAAAGTTAAAGTGTCAGTCCTCGTTTACATAAGTCGGCATTGTGCCTTTTGTATTAAATTCCGATGCAATTTCTGTGTTTCATCGTCAATAAGAAGGTCCAAGCGATACAGTAAACCTGAGGAGAAGCATCGGAATCTAAAACTGGACTCACAGGAGCGGTTCAAATCATAGAATGTTAGAGTGTCAGTCCTCTTTTACTTACGTCGGCATTGTGCTTTTTGTATTAAATTCGTACGCAATTTCTGTGTTTCATCGTCAATAAGAATGTCCAAGGGATACAGTAAACCGGAAGTGAAGCTTCGGAATATAAAACTGGACTCACAGGAGAGGTTCAAATCATAGAAAGTGAGAGTGTCAGTCCTCTTGTACTTAAGTCGGCATTGTGCCGTTTGTATTAAATTCAGATGCTATTTCTGTGTTTCATCGTTAATAAGAAGGTCCAAGTGATACAGAAATCCTGAAGTGAAGCATCGGAATCTAAAACTGGACTCACAGGAGAGGTTCAAATCATAGAAAGTTAGAGGTTCACTCCCCTTGTACTTAAGTCGGTATTGTGCCCTTTGTATTAAATTCGGTAGCAATTTCTGTGTTTCATCGTCAATAAGAATGTCCAAGGTATACAGTAAACCTGAAGTGAAGCATCAGATTCTAAAACTGGACTCACAGGAGGGGTTCAAATCAAAGAAAGTGAGAGTGTCAGTCCTCTTGTACATAAGTCGGCATTGTGCCTTTTGTATTAAATTCCGATGCAATTTCTGTGTTTCATCGTCAATAAGAAGGTGCAAGGTATACAGTAAACCTGAGGTGAAGCATCGGAATCTAAAACTAGACCCACAGGAGGGGTACAAATTATAGAATGGTAGAGTGTCAGTCCTCTTTTACTTAAGTCGGCATTGTGCCTTTTGTAATAAATTCGGATGCAAACTCTGTCTTTCATCGTCAATTAGAAGGTCCAAGGGATACAGTAAACCAGGGGTCAAACATCGGAATGTAAAACTGGACTCACAGTAGAGGTTCAAATCATAGAAAGTGAGAGTGTCAATCCTCTTGTACTTAAGACGTCATTGTGCCTTTTGTATTAAATTCGGATGCAATTTCTGTGTTTCATCGTCTATAAGAAGGTCCAAGGGATACATTAAACCTGAAGTGAAGCTTCGAAATCTAAAACTGGACTCACAGGAGAGGTTCAAATCATAGAAAGTTAGATTGTCACTCCTCCTGTACTTAAGCCGGTATTGTGCCTTTTGTATTAATTTCGGATGCTATTTCTGTGTTTCATCGTCAATAAGAAGGTCCGAGGGATTCAGTAAACCTGAAGTGAAGCATCGGAATCTAAAACTGGACTCACAGAAGCGGTTCAAATCATAGAATGGTAGAGTGTCAGTCCTCTTTTACTTATGTCAGGTATGTGCCTTTTGTATTAAATTCGGATGCAAACTCTGTGTTTCATCGCCAATAAAAAGGTCCAAGGTATACAGTAAACCAGGGGTCAAGCATCGGAATGTAAAACTGGACTCACAGTAGAGGTTCAAATCATAGAAAGTGAGAGTGTCAGTCCTCTTGTACTTTAGTCGGCATTGACCTTTTTGTATTAAATTCGGATGCAATTTTACTGTTTGATCGTCTGTAAGAAGGTCCAAGTGATACAGTAAACCTGCAGTGAAGCACCGGAATCTAAAACTGCACTCACAGGAGAGATTCAAATCATAGAAAGTTATAGTGTCACTCCTCTCGTACTTAAGTCTGTATAGTGCCATTTGTATTATATTCGGATGCAATTTCTGTGTTTCATCGTCAGTAAGAAGGTCCAAGGGATACAGTAAACCTTAAGTGAAGCATCGGAATCTAAAACTGGTCTCACAGGAGAGGTTCAAATCATAGAATGTTAGAATGTCAGTCCTCTATTACTTAAGTCGGCATCGTGCCTTTTGTATTAAATTCGGATGCAATTTCTGTGTTTCATCGTCAATAAGATGGTCCAAGGGGTACAGTAAACCTGAAGTGAAGCATCGGAATCTAAAACTGGACTCACAGGAAGGTTCAAATCATGGAAAGTTAGAGTGTCAGTCCTCTTTTACTTAAGTCGGCATTGTGCCATTTGTATTAAATTCCTATGCAATTTCTGTGTTTCATCGTCAATAAGAAGGTGCAAGGCACACAATAAACCTGAAGTGAAGCATCGGAAATTAAAACTCGACTCACAGGAGAGGTTTAAATCATAGAAAGTGAGAGTGTCAGTCCTCTTGTACTTAAGTCGGCATTGTGCCATTTGTATTAAATTCGGATGCAATTTCTGTGTTTCATCGTTAATAAGAATGTCCAAGTGATACAGTAATCCTGAAGTGAAGCATCGGAATCTAAAACTGGACTCACAGGAGTGTTTCAAATCATAGAATGTTAGAGTGTCACTCCCCATGTACTTAAGTCGGTATTGTGCCCTTTGTATTAAATTCGGATGCAATTTCTGTGTTTCATCGTCAACAAGAAGTTCCAAGGTATACAGTAAACCTGAAGTGAAACATCGGATTCTAAAACTGGACTCACAGGAGGGGTTCAAATCATAGAATGTTAAAGTGTCAGTCCTCGTTTACTTAAGTCGGCATTGTGCCTTTTGTATTAAATTCCGATGCAATTTCTGTGTTTCATCGTCAATAAGAAGGTCCAAGCGATACAGTAAACCTGAGGAGAAGCATCGGAATCTAAAACTGGACTCACAGGAGCGGTTCAAATCATAGAATGGTAGAGTGTCAGTCCTCTTTTACTTACGTCGGCATTGTGCTTTTTGTATTAAATTCGTACGCAATTTCTGTGTTTCATCGTCAATAAGAATGTCCAAGGGATACAGTAAACCGGAAGTGAAGCTTCGGAATATAAAAATGGACTCACAGGAGAGGTTCAAATCATAGAAAGTGAGAGTGTCAGTCCTCTTGTACTTAAGTCGGCATTGTGCCATTTGTATTAAATTCAGATGCTATTTCTGTGTTTCATCGTTAATAAGAAGGTCCAAGTGATACAGAAATCCTGAAGTGAAGCATCGGAATCTAAAATAGGACTCACAGGAGAGGTTCAAATCATAGAAAGTTAGAGGTTCACTCCCCTTGTACTTAAGTCGGTATTGTGCCCTTTGTATTAAATTCGGTAGCAATTTCTGTGTTTCATCGTCAATAAGAATGTCCAAGGTATACAGTAAACCTGAAGTGAAGCATCAGATTCTAAAACTGGACTCACAGGAGGGGTTCAAATCAAAGAAAGTGAGAGTGTCAGTCCTCTTGTACATAAGTCGGCATTGTGCCTTTTGTATTAAATTCCGATGCAATTTCTGTGTTTCATCGTCAATAAGAAGGTGCAAGGTATACAGTAAACCTGAGGTGAAGCATCGGAATCTAAAACTAGACCCACAGGAGGGGTACAAATTATAGAATGGTAGAGTGTCAGTCCTCTTTTACTTAAGTCGGCATTGTGCCTTTTGTAATAAATTCGGATGCAAACTCTGTCTTTCATCGTCAATAAGAAGGTCCAAGGGATACAGTAAACCAGGGGTCAAACATCGGAATGTAAAACTGGACTCACAGTAGAGGTTCAAATCATAGAAAGTGAGAGTGTCAATCCTCTTGTACTTAAGTCGTCATTGTGCCTTTTGTATTAAATTCGGATGCAATTTCTGTGTTTCATCGTCTATAAGAAGGTCCAAGTGATACAGTAAACCTGAAGTGAAGCATCGGAATCTAAAACTGCACTCACAGGAGAGATTGAAATCATAGAAAGTTAGAGTGTCACTCCTCTCGTACTTAAGTATGTAATGTGCCTTTTGTATTAAATTCGGATGCAATTTCTGTGTTTCATCGTCAGTAAGAAGGTCTTAGGGATACAGTAAACCTTAAGTGAAGCATCGGAATCTAAAACTGGTCTCACAGGAGAGGTTCAAATCATAGAATGTTAGAGTGTCAGTCCTCTATTACTTAAGTCGGCATAGTGCCTTTTGTATTAAATTCGGATGCAATATCTGTGTTTCATCGTCAATAAGAAGGTCCAAGGGGTACAGTAAACCTGAACTGAAGCATCGGAATCTAAAACTGGACTCACAGGAAGGTTCAAATCATAGAAAGTTAGAGTGTCAGTCCTCTTTTACTTAAGTCGGTATTGTGCCATTTGTATTAAATTCCGATGCAATTTCTGTGTTTCATCGTCAATAAGAAGGTGCAAGGTATACAGTAAACCTGAAGTGAAGCATCGGAAACTAAAACTCGACTCACAGAAGAGGGTCAAATCATAGAAAGTTAGAGTTTCACTCCCCTTGTACTTAAGTCGGTATTGTGCCCTTTGTATTAAATTCGGTTGCAATTTCTGTGTTTCATCGTCAATAAGAAGGTCCAAGGTATACAGTAAACCTGAAGTGAAGCATCGGATTCTAAAACTGGACTCACAGGAGGGGTTCAAATCAAAGAAAGTGAGAGTGTCAGTCCTCTTGTACATAAGTCGGCATTGTGCCATTTGTATTAAATTCGGATGCAATTTCTGTGTTTCATCGTCAATAAGAAGGTCCAAGGGATACAGTAAACCTGAAGTGAAGCATCGGAATCTAAAACTGGACTCACAGGAGCGGTTCAAATCATAGAATGGTAGAGTCTCAGTCCTCTTTTACTTAAGTCGGCATTGTGCCTTTTGTATTAAATTCGGATGCAATTTCTGTGTTTCATCGTCAAAAAGAAGGTCCAAGGGATACAGTAAAGCGGAAGTGAAGCATCTGAATCTAAAACTGGACTCACAGGAGGGGTTCAATTCAAAGAAAGTGAGAGTGTCAGTCCTCTTGTACATAAGTCGGCATTGTGCCATTTGTATTAAATTCGGATGCAATTTCTGTGTTTCATCGTCAATAAGAAGGTCCAAGGGATACAGTAAACCTGAAGTGAAGCATCGGAATCTAAAACTGGACTCACAGGAGCGGTTCAAATCATAGAATGGTAGAGTCTCAGTCCTCTTTTACTTAAGTCGGCATTGTGCCTTTTGTATTAAATTCGGATGCAATTTCTGTGTTTCATCGTCAAAAAGAAGGTCCAAGGGATACAGTAAAGCGGAAGTGAAGCATCTGAATCTAAAACTGGACTCACAGGAGAGGTTCAAATCATAGAAAGTTAGAGTGTCAGTCCTCCTTTAGTTAATTCGGCATTGTGCCATTTGTATTAAATTCCGATTCAATTTCTGTGTTTCATCGTCAATAAGATGGTGCAAGGTATACAGTAAACCTGAAGTGAAGCATCGGAATCTAAAACTGCACTCACAGGAGAGATTCAAATCATAGAAAGTTTGAGTGTCACTCCTCTCGCACTTAAGTATGTATTGTCCCTTTTGTATTAAATTCGGATGCAATTTCTGTGTTTCATCGTTAATAAGAAAGTCCAAGTGATACAGTAATCCTGAAGTGAAGCATCGGAATCTAAAACTGGACTCCCTGGATAGGTCACATCATAGAAAGTGAGAGTGTCAGTACTCTTGTACTTAAGTTGGCATTGTGCCATTTGTATTAAATTCGGTTGCAATTTCTGTGTTTCATCGTCTATAAGAAGTTCCAAGGTATACAGTAAACCTGAAGTGAAGCATCGGATTCTAAAACTGGACTCACAGGAGGGGTCCAAATCATAGAAAGTTAAAGTGTCAGTCCTCGTTTACTTAAGTCGGCATTGTGCCTTTTGTATTAAATTCCGATGCAATTTCTGTGTTTCATCGTCAATAAGAAGGTCCAAGCGATACAGAAAACCTGAGGAGAAGCATCGGAATCTAAAACTGGACTCACAGGAGCGGTTCAAATCATAGAATGGTAGAGTGTCAGTAATCTTTTACTTACGTCGGCATTGTGCTTTTTGTATTAAATTCGTACGCAATTTCTGTGTTTCATCGTCAATAAGAATGTCCAAGGGATACAGTAAACCGGAAGTGAAGCTTCGGAATATAAAACTGGATTCACAGGAGAGGTTCAAATCATAGAAAGTGAGAGTGTCAGTCCTCTTGTACTTAAGTCGGCATTGTGCCGTTTGTATTAAATTCAGATGCTATTTCTGTGTTTCATCGTTAATAAGAAGGTCCAAGTGATACAGAAATCCTGAAGTGAAGCATCGGAATCTAAAACTGGACTCACAGGAGAGGTTCAAATCATAGAAAGTTAGAGGTTCACTCCCCTTGTACTTAAGTCGGTATTGTGCCCTTTGTATTAAATTCGGTAGCAATTTCTGTGTTTCATCGTCAATAAGAAGGTCCAAGGTATACAGTAAACCTGAAGTGAAGCATCAGATTCTAAAACTGGACTCACAGGAGGGGTTCAAATCAAAGAAAGTGAGGGTGTCAGTCCTCTTGTACATAAGTCGGCATTGTGCCTTTTGTATTAAATTCCGATGCAATTTCTGTGTTTCATCGTCAATAAGAAGGTGCAAGGTATACAGTAAACCTGAGGTGAAGCATCGGAATCTAAAACTAGACCCACAGGAGGGGTACAAATTATAGAATGGTAGAGTGTCAGTCCTCTTTTACTTAAGTCGGCATTGTGCCTTTTGTAATAAATTCGGATGCAAACTCTGTCTTTCATCGTCAATTAGAAGGTCCAAGGGATACAGTAAACCAGGGGTCAAACATCGGAATGTAAAACTGGACTCACAGTAGAGGTTCAAATCATAGAAAGTGAGAGTGTCACTCCTCTTGTACTTAAGCCGATATTGTGCCTTTTGTATTAATTTCGGATGCAATTTCTGTGTTTCATCGTCTATAAGAAGGTCCAAGGGATACATTAAACCTGAAGTGAAGCATCGGAATCTAAAACTGGACTCACAGAAGCGGTTCAAATCATAGAATGGTAGAGTGTCAGTCCTCTTTTACTTATGTCACGTATGTGCCTTTTGTATTAAATTCGGATACAAACTCTGTGTTTCATCGCCAATAAAAAGGTCCAAGGTATACAGTAAACCAGGGGTCAAGCATCGGAATGTAAAACTGGACTCACAGTAGAGGTTCAAATCATAGAAAGTGAGAGTGTCAGTCCTCTTGTACTTTAGTCGGCATTGTCCTTTTTGTATTAAATTCGGATGCAATTTTAGTGTTTGATCGTCTGTAAGAAGGTGCAAGTGATACAGTAAACCTGCAGTGAAGCACCGGAATCTAAAACTGCACTCACAGGAGAGATTCAAATCATAGAAAGTTATAGTGTCACTCCTCTCGTACTTAAGTCTGTATAGTGCCATTTGTATTATATTCGGATGCAATTTCTGTGTTTCATCGTCAGTAAGAAGGTCCAAGGGATACAGTAAACCTTAAGTGAAGCATCGGAATCTAAAACTGGTCTCACAGGAGAGGTTCAAATCATAGAATGTTAGAGTGTCAGTCCTCTATTACTTAAGTCGGCATCGTGCCTTTTGTATTAAATTCCGATGCAATTTCTGTGTTTCATCGTCAATAAGAAGGTGCAAGGTATACAGTAAACCTGAAGTGAAGCATCGGAAACTAAAACTCGACTAACAGAAGAGGGTCAAATCATAGAAAGTTAGAGTTTCACTCCCCTTGTACTTAAGTCGGTATTGTGCCCTTTGTATTAAATTCGGTTGCAATTTCTGTGTTTCATCGTCAATAAGAAGGTCCAAGGTATACAGTAAACCTGAAGTGAAGCATCGGATTCTAAAACTGGACTCACAGGAGGGGTTCAAATCAAAGAAAGTGAGAGTGTCAGTCCTCTTGTACATAAGTCGGCATTGTGCCATTTGTATTAAATTCGGATGCAATTTCTGTGTTTCATCGTCAATAAGAAGGTCCAAGGGATACAGTAATCCTGAAGTGAAGCATCGGAATCTAAAACTGGACTCACAGGAGCGGTTCAAATCATAGAATGGTAGAGTCTCAGTCCTCTTTTACTTAAGTCGGCATTGTGCCTTTTGTATTAAATTCGGATGCAATTTCTGTGTTTCATCGTCAAAAAGAAGGTCCAAGGGATACAGTAAAGCGGAAGTGAAGCATCTGAATCTAAAACTGGACTCACAGGAGAGGTTCAAATCATAGAAAGTTAGAGTGTCAGTCCTCTTTTAGTTAATTCGGCATTGTGCCATTTGTATTAAATTCCGATTCAATTTCTGTGTTTCATCGTCAATAAGATGGTGCAAGGTATACAGTAAACCTGAAGTGAAGCATCGGAATCTAAAACTGCACTCACAGGAGAGATTCAAATCATAGAAAGTTTGAGTGTCACTCCTCTCGCACTTAAGTATGTATTGTCCCTTTTGAATTAAATTCGGATGCAATTTCTGTGTTTCATCGTTAATAAGAAAGTCCAAGTGATACAGTAATCCTGAAGTGAAGCATCGGAATCTAAAACTGGACTCCCTGGATAGGTCACATCATTAAAAGTGAGAGTGTCAGTACTCTTGTACTTAAGTTGGCATTGTGCCATTTGTATTAAATTCGGTTGCAATTTCTGTGTTTCATCGTCTATAAGAAGTTCCAAGGTATACAGTAAACCTGAAGTGAAGCATCGGATTCTAAAACTGGACTCACAGGAGGGGTTCAAATCATAGAAAGTTAAAGTGTCAGTCCACGTTTACTTAAGTCGGCATTGTGCCATTTGTATTAAATTCGGATGCAATTTCTGTGTTTCATCGTCAATAAGAAGGTCCAAGTGATACAGTAAACCTGAAGTGAAGCATTGGAATCTAAAACTGCAATCACAGGAGAGTTTGAAATCATAGAAAGTTAGAGTGTCACTCAT
The DNA here is from genome assembly GCF_021461385.2 of Schistocerca piceifrons. Taxonomy (NCBI): domain Eukaryota; kingdom Metazoa; phylum Arthropoda; class Insecta; order Orthoptera; family Acrididae; genus Schistocerca; species Schistocerca piceifrons. The sequence continues at coordinate 937,291,108 of NC_060149.1, forward strand.
CTCGTACTTAAGTCGGCATTGTGCCTTTTGTATTAAATTCCGATGCAATTTCTGTGTTTCATCGTCAATAAGAAGGTGCAAGGTACACAATAAACCTGAAGTGAAGCATCGGAAATTAAAACTCGACTCACAGGAGAGGTTTAAATCATAGAAAGTGAGAGTGTCAGTCCTCTTGTACTTAAGTCGGCATTGTGCCATTTGTATTAAATTCGGATGCAATTTCTGTGTTTCATCGTTAATAAGAATGTCCAAGTGATACAGTAAACCTGAAGTGAAGCATCGGATTCTAAAACTGGACTCACAGGAGGGGTTCAAATCATAGAAAGTTAAAGTGTCAGTCCTCGTTTACTTAAGTCGGCATTGTGCCTATTGTATTAAATTCCGATGCAATTTCTGTGTTTCATCGTCAATAAGAAGGTCCAAGCGATACAGTAAACCTGAGGAGAAGCATCGGAATCTAAAACTGGACTCACAGGAGCGGTTCAAATCATAGAATGGTAGAGGGTCAGTCCTCTTTTACTTACGTCGGCATTGTGCTTTTTGTATTAAATTCGTACGCAATTTCTGTGTTTCATCGTCAATAAGAATGTCCAAGGGATACAGTATACCGGAAGTGAAGCTTCGGAATATAAAACTGGACTCACAGGAGAGGTTCATATCATAGAAAGTGAGAGTGTCAGTCCTCTTGTACTTAAGTCGGCATTGTGCCATTTGTATTAAATTCAGATGCTATTTCTGTGTTTCATCGTTAATAAGAAGGTCCAAGTGATACAGAAATCCTGAAGTGAAGCATCGGAATCTAAAACTGGACTCACAGGAGAGGTTCAAATCATAGAAAGTTAGAGGTTCACTCCCCTTGTACTTAAGTCGGTATTGTGCCCTTTGTATTAAATTCGGTAGCAATTTCTGTATTTCATCGTCAATAAGAAGGTCCAAGGTATACAGTAAACCTGAAGTGAAGCATCAGATTCTAAAACTGGACTCACAGGAGGGGTTCAAATCAAAGAAAGTGAGAGTGTCAGTCCTCTTGTACATAAGTCGGCATTGTGCCTTTTGTATTAAATTCCGATGCAATTTCTGTGTTTCATCGTCAATAAGAAGGTGCAAGGTATACAGTAAACCTGAGGTGAAGCATCGGAATCTAAAACTAGACCCACAGGAGGGGTACAAATTATAGAATGGTAGAGTGTCAGTCCTCTTTTACTTAAGTCGGCATTGTGCCTTTTGTAATAAATTCGGATGCAAACTCTGTCTTTCATCGTCAATTAGAAGGTCCAAGGGATACAGTAAACCAGGGGTCAAACATCGGAATGTAAAACTGGACTCACAGTAGAGGTTCAAATCATAGAAAGTGAGAGTGTCAATCCTCTTGTACTTAAGTCGTCATTGTGCCTTTTGTAGTAAATTCGGATGCAATTTCTGTGTTTCATCGTCTATAAGAAGGTCCAAGGGATACATTAAACCTGAAGTGAAGCTTCGAAATCTAAAACTGGACTCACAGGAGAGGTTCAAATCATAGAAAGTTAGATTGTCACTCCTCTTGTACTTATGCCGGTATTGTGCCTTTTGTATTAATTTCGGATGCTATTTCTGTGTTTCATCGTCAATAAGAAGGTCCGAGGGATACAGTAAACCTGAAGTGAAGCATCGGAATCTAAAACTGGACTCACAGAAGCGGTTCAAATCATAGAATGGTAGAGTGTCAGTCCTCTTTTACTTATGTCAGGTATGTGCCTTTTGTATTAAATTCGGATGCAAACTCTGTGTTTCATCGCCAATAAAAAGGTCCAAGGTATACAGTAAACCAGGGGTCAAGCATCGGAACCTAAAACTGGTCTCACAGGAGAGGTTCAAATCATAGAATGTTAGAGTGTCAGTCCTCTATTACTTAAGTCGGCATCGTGCCTTTTGTATTAAATTCGGATGCAATTTCTGTGTTTCATCGTCAATAAGATGGTCCAAGGGGTACAGTAAACCTGAAGTGAAGCATCGGATTCTAAAACTGGACTCACAGGAACGTTCAAATCATGGAAAGTTAGAGTGTCAGTCCTCTTTTACTTAAGTCGGCATTGTGCCATTTGTATTAAATTCCGATGCAATTTCTGTGTTTCATCGTCAATAAGAAGCTGCAAGGTACACAATAAACCTGAAGTGAAGCATCGGAAATTAAAACTCGACTCACAGGAGAGGTTTAAATCAAAGAAAGTGAGAGTGTCAGTCCTCTTGTACTTAAGTCGGCATTGTGCCATTTGTATTAAATTCGGATGCAATTTCTGTGTTTCATCGTTAATAAGAATGTCCAAGTGATACAGTAATCCTGAAGTGAAGCATCGGAATCTAAAACTGGACTCACAGGAGTGTTTCAAATCATAGAATGTTAGAGTGTCACTCCCCATGTACTTAAGTCGGTATTGTGCCCTTTGTATTAAATTCGGATGCAATTTCTGTGTTTCATCGTCAACAAGAAGTTCCAAGGTATACAGTAAACCTGAAGTGAAACATCGGATTCTAAAACTGGACTCACAGGAGGGTTTCAAATCATAGAAAGTTAAAGTGTCAGTCCTCGTTTACTTAAGTCGGCAGTGTGCCTTTTGTATTAAATTCCGATGCAATTTCTGTGTTTCATCGTCAATAAGAAGGTCCAAGCGATACAGTAAACCTGAGGAGAAGCATCGGAATCTAAAACTGGACTCACAGGAGCGGTTCAAATCATAGAATGGTAGAGTGTCAGTCCTCTTTTACTTACGTCGGCATTGTGCTTTTTGTATTAAATTCGTACGCAATTTCTGTGTTTCATCGTCAATAAGAATGTCCAAGGGATACAGTAAACCGGAAGTGAAGCTTCGGAATATAAAACTGGACTCACAGGAGAGGTTCAAATCATAGAAAGTGAGAGTGTCAGTCCTCTTGTACTTAAGTCGGCATTGTGCCATTTGTATTAAATTCAGATGCTATTTCTGTGTTTCATCGTTAATAAGAAGGTCCAAGTGATACAGAAATCCTGAAGTGAATTATCGAATCTAAAACTGGACTCACAGGAGAGGTTCAAATCATAGAAAGTTAGAGGTTCACTCCCCTTGTACTTAAGTCGGTATTGTGCCCTTTGTATTAAATTCGGTAGCAATTTCTGTGTTTCATCGTCAATAAGAAGGTCCAAGGTATACAGTAAACCTGAAGTGAAGCATCAGATTCTAAAACTGGACTCACAGGAGGGGTTCAAATCAAAGAAAGTGAGAGTGTCAGTCCTCTTGTACATAAGTCGGCATTGTGCCTTTTGTATTAAATTCCGATGCAATTTCTGTGTTTCATCGTCAATAAGAAGGTGCAAGGTATACAGTAAACCTGAGGTGAAGCATCGGAATCTAAAACTAGACCCACAGGAGGGGTACAAATTATAGAATGGTAGAGTGTCAGTCCTCTTTTACTTAAGTCGGCATTGTGCCTTTTGTAATAAATTCGGATGCAAACTCTGTCTTTCATCGTCAATAAGAAGGTCCAAGGGATACAGTAAACCAGGGGTCAAACATCGGAATGTAAAACTGGCCTCACAGTAGAGGTTCAAATCATAGAAAGTGAGAGTGTCAATCCTCTTGTACTTAAGTCGTCATTGTGCCTTTTGTATTAAATTCGGATGCAATTTCTGTGTTTCATCGTCTATAAGAAGGTCCAAGTGATACAGTAAACCTGAAGTGAAGCATCGGAATCTAAAACTGCACTCACAGGAGAGATTCAAATCATAGAAAGTTAGAGTGTCACTCCTCTCGTACTTAAGTATGTATTGTGCCTTTTGTATTAAATTCGGATGCAATTTCTGTGTTTCATCGTCAGTAAGAAGGTCTTAGGGATACAGTAAACCTTAAGTGAAGCATCGGAATCTAAAACTGGTCTCACAGGAGAGGTTCAAACCATAGAATGTTAGAGTGTCAGTCCTCTATTACTTAAGTCGGCATAGTGCCTTTTGTATTAAATTCGGATGCAATATCTGTGTTTCATCGTCAATAAGAAGGTCCAAGGGGTACAGTAAACCTGAACTGAAGCATCGGAATCTAAAACTGGACTCACAGGAAGGTTCAAATCATAGAAAGTTAGAGTGTCAGTCCTCTTTTACTTAAGTCGGTATTGTGCCATTTGTATTAAATTCCGATGCAATTTCTGTGTTTCATCGTCAATAAGAAGGTGCAAGGTATACAGTAAACCTGAAGTGAAGCATCGGAAACTAAAACTCGACTCACAGAAGAGGGTCAAATTATAGAAAGTTAGAGTTTCACTCCCCTTGTACTTAAGTCGGTATTGTGCCCTTTGTATTAAATTCGGTTGCAATTTCTGTGTTTCATCGTCAATAAGAAGGTCCAAGGTATACAGTAAACCTGAAGTGAAGCATCGGATTCTAAAACTGGACTCACAGGAGGGGTTCAAATCAAAGAAAGTGAGAGTGTCAGTCCTCTTGTACATAAGTCGGCATTGTGCCATTTGTATTAAATTAGGATGCAATTTCTGTGTTTCATCGTCAATAAGAAGGTCCAAGGGATACAGTAAACCTGAAGTGAAGCATCGGAATCTAAAACTGGACTCACAGGAGCGGTTCAAATCATAGAATGGTAGAGTCTCAGTCCTCTTTTACTTAAGTCGGCATTGTGCCTTTTGTATTAAATTCGGATGCAATTTCTGTGTTTCATCGTCAAAACGAAGGTCCAAGGGATACAGTAAAGCGGAAGTGAAGCATCTGAATCTAAAACTGGACTCACAGGAGAGGTTCAAATCATAGAAAGTTTGAGTGTCACTCCTCTCGCACTTAAGTATGTATTGTCCCTTTTGTATTAAATTCGGATGCAATTTCTGTGTTTCATCGTTAATAAGAAAGTCCAAGTGATACAGTAATCCTGAAGTGAAGCATCGGAATCTAAAACTGGACTCCCAGGATAGGTCACATCATAGAAAGTGAGAGTGTCAGTACTCTTGTACTTAAGTTTCTCATTGTGCCATTTGTATTAAATTCGGTTGCAATTTCTGTGTTTCAGAAGGTCCAAGTGATACAGTAAACCTGAAGTGAAGCATCGGAATCTAAAACTGCACTCACAGGAGAGATTCAAATCATAGAAAGTTTGAGTGTCACTCCTCTCGTACTTAAGTATGTATTGTGCCTTTTGTATTAAATTCGGATGCAATTTCTGTGTTTCATCGTCGGTAAGTAGGTCGTAGGGATACAGTAAACCTTAAGTGAAGCATCGGAATCTAAAACTGGTCTCACAGGAGAGGTTCAAATCATAGAATGTTAGAGTGTCAGTCCTCTATTACATAAGTCGGCATAGTGCCTTTTGTATTAAATTCGGATGCAATTTCTGTGTTTCATCGTCAATAAGAAGGTCCAAGTGGTACTGTAATCCTGAAGTGAAGCATCGGAATCAAAAACTGGACTCCCAGGAGAGGTCAAATCATAGAAAGTGAGAGTGTCAGTACTCTTGTACTTAAGTTGGCATTGTGCCATTTGTATTAAATTCGGTTAAATTTCTGTGTTTCATCGTCAATAAGAAGGTCCAAGGGATACAGTAAACCTGAAGAGAAGCATCAGAATCTAAAACTGGACTCACAGAAGCGGTTCAAATCATAGAATGGTAGAGTGTCAGTCCTCTTTTACTTACGTCAGGTATGTGCCTTTTGTATTAAATTCGGATGCAAACTCTGTGTTTCATCGTCAATAAGAAGGTCCAAGGGATACAGTAAACCAGGGGTCAAGCATCGGAATGTAAAGCTGGACTCACAGTAGAGGTTCAAATCATAGAAAGTGAGAGTGTCAGTCCTCTTGTACTTAAGTCGTCATTGTGCCTTTTGTATTAAATTCGGATGCAATTTCTGTGTTTCATCGTCTATAAGAAGGTCCAAGTGATACAGTAAACCTGAAGTGAAGAATCGGAATCTAAAACTGCACTCACAGGAGAGATTCAAATCATAGAAAGTTAGAGTGTCACTCCTCTCGTACTTAACTATGTATTGTGCCTTTTGTATTAAATTCGGATGCAATTTCTGTGTTCCATCGTCAGTAAGAAGGTCCTAGGGATACAGTAAACCTTCAGTGAAGCATCGGAATCTAAAACTGGTCTCACAGGAGAGGTTCAAATCATAGAATGTTAGAGTGTCAGTCCTCTATTACTTAAGTCGGCATAGTGCCTTTTGTATTAAATTCGGATGCAATATCTGTGTTTCATCGTCAATAAGAAGGTCCAAGGGGTACAGTACACCTAAAGTGAAGCATCGGAAACTAAAACTGGACTCACAGGAAGGTTCAAATCATAGAAAGTTAGAGTGTCAGTCCTCTTTTACTTAAGTCGGTATTGTGCCATTTGTATTAAATTCCGATGCAATTTCTGTGTCTCATCGTCAATAAGAAGGTGCAAGGTATACAGTAAACCTGAAGTGAAGCGTCGGAAACTAAAACTCGACTCACAGAAGAGGTTCAAATCATAGAAAGTGAGAGTGTCAGTCCTCTTGTACTTAAGTCGGCATTGTGCCATTTGTATTAAATTCGGATGCTATTTCTGTGTTTCATCGTTAATAAGAAGGTCCAAGTGATACAGTAATCCTGAAGTGAAGCATCGGAATCTAAAACTGGACTCACAGGAGAGGTTCAAATCATAGAAAGTTAGAGTTTCACTAGCCTTGTACTTAAGTCGGTATTGTGCCCTTTGTATTAAATTCGGTAGCAATTTCTGTGTTTCATCGTCAATAAGAAGGTCCAAGGTATACAGTAAACCTGAAGTGAAGCATCGGATTCTAAAACTGGACTCACAGGAGGGGTTCAAATCAAAGAAAGTGAGAGTGTCAGTCCTCTTGTACATAAGTCGGCATTGTGCCATTTGTATTAAATTCGGATGCAATTTCTGTGTTTCATCGCCAATAAGAAGGTCCAAGGGATACAGTAAACCTGAAGTGAAGCATCGGAATCTAAAACTGGACTCACAGGAGCGGTTCAAATCATAGAATGGTAGAGTCTCAGTCCTCTTTTACTTAAGTCGGCATTGTGCCATTTGTATTAAATTCGGATGCAATTTCTGTGTTTCATCGTCAATAAGATGGTGCAAGGTATACAGTAAACCTGAAGTGAAGCATCGGAATCTAAAACTGGACTCACACGAGAGGTTCAACTCATAGAAAGTGAGAGTGTCAGTCCTCTTGTACTTAAGTCAGCATTGTGCCTTTTGTATTAAATTCGGATGCAATTTCTGTGTTTCATCGTCAATAAGAAGGTCCAAGGGATACAGTAAACATGAAGTGAAGCATCGGAATCTAAAACTGGACTCACAGGAGAGGTTCATATCATAGATAGTTAAAGTTTCAGTCCTCTTTTACTTAATTCGGCATTGTGCCATTTGTATTAAATTTCGATGCAATTTCTGTGTTTCATCGTCAATAAGAAGGTGCAAGGTATACAGTAAACCTGAGGTGAAGCATCGGAATCTAAAACTAGACCCACAGGAGGGGTTCAAATTATAGAATGGTAGAGTGTCAGTCCTCTTTTACTTAAGTCGGCATTGTGCCTTTTGTAATAAATTCGGATGCAAACTCTGTCTTTCATCGTCAATAAGAAGGTCCAAGGGATACAGTAAACCAGGGGTCAAACATCGGAATGTAAAACTGGACTCACAGTAGAGGTTCAAATCTTAGAAAGTGAGAGTGTCAGTCCTATTGTACTTAAGTCGGCATTGTGCCTTTTGTATCAAATTCGGATGCAATTTCTGTGTTTCATCGTCAATAAGAAGGTCCAAGTGATACAGTAAACCTGAAGTGAAGCATCGGAATCTAAAACTGCACTCACAGGAGAGTTTGAAATCATAGAAAGTTAGAGTGTCACTCCTCTCGTACCTAAGTCGGTATTGTGCCTTTTGTATTAAATTCGGATGCAGTTTCTGTGTTTCATCGTCAATAAGAAAGTCCAAGGGATACAGTAAACCTGAAGTGAAGCATCGGCATCTAAAACTGGACTCACAGGAGAGGTTGAAATCATAGAAAGTTAGAATGTCAGTCCTCTTTTACTTATGTCAGCATTGTGCCATTTGTATTAAATTCCGATGCAATATCTGTGTTTCAACCTCAATAAGAAGGTGCAAGGTAAACAGTAATCCTGAAGTAAAGTATTGGAATCTAAAACTCGACTCACAGGAGAGGTTCAAATCATAGAAAGTGAGAGTGTCAGTCCTCTTGTACTTAAGTCGGCATTGTGCCATTTGTATTAATTTCGGATGCAATTTCTGTGTTTCATCGTCAATAAGAAGGTCCAAGGGATACATTAAACCTGAAGTGAAGCTTCGAAATCTAAAACTGGACTCACAGGAGAGGTTCAAATCATAGAAAGTTAGATTGTCACTCCTCTTGTACTTAAGCCGGTATTGTGCCTTTTGTATTAATTTCGGATGCTATTTCTGTGTTTCATCGTCAATAAGAAGGTCCAAGGGATACAGTAAACCTGAAGTGAAGCATCGGAATCTAAAACTAGACTCACAGAAGCGGTTCAAATCATAGAATGGTAGAGTGTCAGTCCTCTTTTACTTATGTCAGGTATGTGCCTTTTGTATTAAATTCGGATGCAAACTCTGTGTTTCATCGCCAATAAAAAGGTCCAAGGTATACAGTAAACCTGGGGTCAAGCATCGGAATGTAAAACTGGACTCACAGTAGAGGTTCAAATCATAGAAAGTGAGAGTGTCAGTCCTCTTGTACTTAAGTCGGCATTGTCCTTTTTGTATTAAATTCGGATGCAATTTTAGTGTTTGATCGTCTGTAAGAAAGTCCAAGTGATACAGTAAACCTGCAGTGAAGCACCGGAATCTAAAACTGCACTCACAGGAGAGATTCAAATCATAGAAAGTTATAGTGTCACTCCTCTCGTACTTAAGTCTGTATAGTGCCTTTTGTATTATATTCGGATGCAATTTCTGTGTTTCATCGTCAGTAAGAAGGTCCAAGGGATACAGTAAACCTTAAGTGAAGCATCGGAATCTAAAACTGGTCTCACAGGAGAGGTTCAAATCATAGAATGTTAGAGTATCAGTCCTCTATTACTTAAGTCGGCATCGTGCCTTTTGTATTAAATTCGGATGCAATTTCTGTGTTTCATCGTCAATAAGATGGTCCAAGGGGTACAGTAAACCTGAAGTCAGGGATCGGAATCTAAAACTGGACTCACAGGAAGGTTCAAATCATGGAAAGTTAGAGTGTCAGTCCTCTTTTACTTAAGTCGGCATTGTGCCATTTGTATTAAATTCCGATGCAATTTCTGTGTTTCATCGTCAATAAGAAGGTGCAAGGTACACAATAAACCTGAAGTGAAGCATCGGAAATTAAAACTCGACTCACAGGAGAGGTTTAAATCATAGAAAGTGAGAGTGTCAGTCCTCTTGTACTTAAGTCGGCATTGTGCCATTTGTATTAAATTCGGATGCTATTTCTGTGTTTCATCGTTAATAAGAATGTCCAAGTGATACAGTAATCCTGAAGTGAAGCATCGGAATCTAAAACTGGACTCACAGGAGTGTTTCAAATCATAGAATGTTAGAGTGTCACTCCCCGTGTACTTAAGTCGGTATTGTGCCCTTTGTATTAAATTCGGATGCAATTTCTGTGTTTCATCGTCAACAAGAAGGTCCAAGGTATACAGTAAACCTGAAGTGAAGCATCGGATTCTAAAACTGGACTCACAGGAGGGGTTCAGATCATAGAAAGTTAAAGTGTCTGTCCTCGTTTACTTAAGTCGGCATTGTGCCTTTTGTATTAAATTCCGATGCAATTTCTGTGTTTCATCGTCAATAAGAAGGTCCAAGCGATACAGTAAACCTGAGGAGAAGCATCGGAATCTAAAACTGGACTCACAGGAGCGGTTCAAATCATAGAATGGTAGAGTGTCAGTCCTCTTTTACTTACGTCGGCATTGTGCTTTTTGTATTAAATTCGTACGCAGTTTCTGTGTTTCATCGTCAATAAGAATGTCCAAGGGATACAGTAAACCGGAAGTGAAGCTTCGGAATATAAAACCGGACTCACAGGAGAGGTTCAAATCATAGAAAGTGAGAGTGTCAGTCCTCTTGTACTTAAGTCGGCATTGTGCCATTTGTATTAAATTCGGATGCTATTTCTGTGTTTCATCGTTAATAAGAAGGTCCAAGTGATACAGAAATCCTGAAGTGAAGCATCGGAATCTAAAACTGGACTCACAGGAGAGGTTCAAATCATAGAAAGTTAGAGGTTCACTCCCCTTGTACTTAAGTCGGTATTGTGCCCTTTGTATTAAATTCGGTAGCAATTTCTGTGTTTCATCGTCAATAAGAAGGTCCAAGGTATACAGTAAACCTGAAGTGAAGCATCGGATTCTAAAACTGGCCTCACAGGAGGGGTTCAAATCAAAGAAAGTGAGAGTGTCAGTCCTCTTGTACATAAGTCGGCATTGTGCCTTTTGTATTAAATTCCGATGCAATTTCTGTGTTTCATCGTCAATAAGAAGGTGCAAGGTATACAGTAAACCTGAGGTGAAGCATCGGAATCTAAAACTAGACCCACAGGAGGGGTACAAATTATAGAATCGTAGAGTGTCAGTCCTCTTTTACTTAAGTCGGCATTGTGCCTTTTGTAATAAATTCGGATGCAAACTCTGTCTTTCATCGTCAATAAGAAGGTCCAAGGGATACAGTAAACCAGGGGTCAAACATCGGAATGTAAAACTGGACTCACAGTAGAGGTTCAAATCATAGGAAGTGAGAGTGTCAGTCCTATTGTACTTAAGTCGGCATTGTGCCTTTTGTATTAAATTCGGATGCAATTTCTGTGTTTCATCGCCAATAAGAAGGTCCAAGTTATACAGTAAACCTGAAGCAAAGCATCGGAATCTAAAACTGCACTCACAGGAGAGTTTGAAATCATAGAAAGTTAGAGTGTCACTCCTCTCGTACCTAAGTCGGTATTGTGCCTTTTGTATTAAATTCGGATGCAGTTTCTGTGTTTCATCGTCAATAAGATAGTCCAAGGGATACAGTAAACCTGAAGTGAAGCATCGGCATCTAAAACTGGACTCACAGGAGAGGTTCAAATCATAGAAAGTTAGAGTGTCAGTCCTCTTTTACTTAAGTCAGCCTTGTGCCATTTGTATTAATTTCCGATGCAATATCTGTGTTTCAACCTCAATAAGAAGGTGCAAGGTAAACAGTAATCCTGAAGTAAAGTATTGGAATCTAAAACTCGACTCACAGGAGAGGTTCAAATCATAGAAAGTGAGAGTGTCAGTCGTCTTGTACTTAAGTCGGCATTGTCCTTTTGGTATTAAATTCGGATGCAAGTTTAGTGTTTGATCGTCTGTAAGAAGGTCCAAGTGATACAGTAAACCTGCAGTGAAGCATCGGAATATAAAACTGCACTCACAGGAGAGATTCAAATCATAGAAAGTTATAGTGTCACTCCTCTCGTACTTAAGTCTGTATAGTGCCTTTTCTATTATATTCGGATGCAATTTCTGCGTTTCATCGTCAGTAAGAAGGTCCAAGGGATACAGTAAACCTTAAGTGAAGCATCGGAATCTAAAACTGGGTTCACAGGAGAGGTTCAAATCATAGAATGTTAGAGTGTCAGTCCTCTAATACTTAAGTCGGCATTGTGCCTTTTGTATTAAATTGGGATGCAATTTCTGTGTTTCATCGTCAATAAGATGGTCCAAGGGGTACAGTAAACCTGAAGTGAAGCATCGGAATCTAAAACTGGACTCACAGGAAGGTTCAAATCATGGAAAGTTAGAGTGTCAGTCCTCTTTTACTTAAGTCGGCATTGTGCCATTTGTATTAAATTCCGAAGCAATTTCTGTGTTTCATCGTCAATAAGAAGGTGCAAGGTACACAATAAACCTGAAGTGAAGCATCGGAAATTAAAACTCGACTCACAGGAGAGGTTTAAATCATAGAAAGTGAGAGTGTCAGTCCTCTTGTACTTAAGTCGGCATTGTGCCATTTGTATTAAATTCGGATGCAGTTTCTGTGTTTCATCGTTAATAAGAAGGTCCAAGTGATACAGTAATCCTGAAGTGAAGCATCGGAATCTAAAACTGGACTCACAGGAGTGTTTCAAATCATAGAATGTTAGAGTGTCACTCCCCATGTACTTAAGTCGGTATTGTGCCCTTTGTATTAAATTCGGATGCAATTTCTGTGTTTCATCGTCAATAAGAAGGTCCAAGGGACACAGTAAACCTGAAGTGGAGCATCGGAATCTAAAACTAATCTCACAGGAGAGGTTCAATTCATAGAATGTTAGAGTGTCCGTCCACTTTTACTTAAGACGACATTGTGCCTTTTGTATTAAATTCGGATGCAATTTCTGTGTTTCATCGTCAACAAGAAGCTCCAAGGTATACAGTAAACCTGAAGTGAAGCATCGGATTCTAAAACTGGACTCACAGGAGGGGTTCAAATCATAGAAAGTTAAAGTGTCAGTCCTCGTTTACTTAAGTCGGCATTGTGCCTTTTGTATTAAATTCCGATGCAATTTCTGTGTTTCATCGTCAATAAGAAGGTGCAAGCGATACAGTAAACCTGAGGAGAAGCATCGGAATCTAAAACTGGACTCACAGGAGCGGTTCAAATCATAGAATGGTAGAGTGTCAGTCCTCTTTTACTTACGTCGGCATTGTGCTTTTTGTATTAAATTCGTACGCAATTTCTGTGTTTCATCGTCAATAAGAATGTCCAAGGGATACAGTAAACCGGAAGTGAAGCTTCGGAATATAAAACTGGACTCACAGGAGAGGTTCAAATCATAGAAAGTGAGAGTGTCAGTCCTCTTGTAGTTAAGTCGGCATTATGCCATTTGTATTAAATCCGGATGCAATTTTTGTGTTTCATCGTCAATAAGAAGGTCCAAGGGATACAATAAACCTGAATTGAAGCATGGGAATCTAAAACTGGACTCACAGGAGAGGTTCAAATCATAGAAAGTTAGAGTGTCACTCCTCTTGTACTTAAGCCGGTATTGTTCCTTTTGTATTAAATTCGGACGCAATTTCTGTGTTTCTTCGTCAATAAGAAGGCCCAAGGTATACAGTAAACCTGAAGTGATGCATCGGATTCTAAAACTGGACTCACAGGAGGGGTTCAAATCATAGAAAGTTAGATTGTCAGTCCTCTTTTACTTAAGTCGGCATTTTGCTTTTTGTATTAAATTACGATGCAAATTCAGTGTTTCATCGACAATAAGAAGGTCCAAGGGATACAGTAAACCAGAAGTGAAACATCGGAATCTAAAACTGGACCCACAGGAGAGGTTCAAATCATAGAAAGTTAGAGTGTCTGTCGTCTTGTGCTTAAGTCGGTATTGTGCCTTTTGTATTAATTTCGGATGCAATTTCTGTGTTCCATCGTCAATAAGAAGGTCCAAGTGATACAGTAAACCAGAAATAAAGCATTGGAATCTAAAACTGCAGTCACAGGAGAGTTTCAAATCATAGAAAGTTTGAGTGTCACTCCTCTCGTACTTAAGTCGGTATTGTGCCTTTTGTATTAAATTCGGATGGAGTTTCTGTGTTTCATCGTCAATAAGAATGTCCAAGGGATACAGTAAACCTGAAGTGAAGCATCGGAATCTAAAACTGGACTCACAGGAGAGGTTCAAATCATAGTTAGCTAGAGTGTCAGTCCTCTTTTACATAAGTCGCCATTGTGCCATTTGTATTAAATTCCGATGCAATTTCTGTCTTTCATCGTCAATAAGAAGGTGCATGGTATACAGTAAACCTGAAGTGAAGCATCGGAATTTAAAACTGGACTCACAGGAGGGGTTCAAATCATAGAATGGTAGAGTGTCAATCCTCTTTTACTTAAGTCAGCATTGTGCCTTTTGTATTAAATTCGGATGCAAACTCTGTGTTTCATCGTCAATAAGAAGGTCCAAGGGATACAGTAAACCAGGGGTCAAGCATCGGAATGTGAAACTGGACTCACAGTAGAGGTTCAAATCATAGAAAGTGAGAGTGTCAGTCCTCTTTTACTTAAGTCGGCTTTGTGCCTTCTGTATTAAATTCGGATGCAATTTCTGTGTTTCATCGTCTATAAGAAGGTCCAAGTGTAACAGTAAACCTGAAGTGAAGCATCGGAATCTAAAACTGGGCTCACAGGAGAGGTTCAAATCATTAGAAGTGAGAGTGTCAGTCCTCTTGTACTTAAGTCGGCATTGTGCCATTTGTATTAAATTCGGATGCAATTTCTTTGTTTCATCGTCAATAAGAAGATCCAAGGGTTACAGTAAACCTGAAGTGAAGCATCGGAATCTTAAACTAGACTCACAGGAGAGGTTCAAATCATAGAAAGTTAGAGTGTCTGTCCTCTTGTACTTAAGTCGGCATTGTGCTTTTTGTATTAAATTCGGATGCAAACTCTGTGTTTCATCGTCAGTAAGAAGGTCCAAGGGACACAGTAAACCTGAAGTGAAGCATCGGAATCTTAAACTGCACTCACAGGAGGGTTTGAAATCATAGAAAGTTAGAGTGTCACTCCTCTTGTACTTAAGTCGGTATTGTGCCTTTTGTATTAAATTCGGCTGCAGTTTCTGTGTTTCATCGTCAATAAGAAAGTCCAAGGGATACAGTAAACCTGAAGTGAAGCATCGGAATCTAAAACTGGTCTCACAGGAGAGGTTCAAATCATAGAAAGTTAGACTGTCACTCCTCTTTTCCTTAAGTCGGCATTGTGCCATTTGTATTAAATTCCGATGCAATTTCTGTGTTTCATCGTCAATAAGAAGGTGCAAGGTAAACAGTAAACCTGAAGTCAAGGATCGGAATCTAAAACTCGACTCACAGGAGAGGTTCAAATCATAGAAATTGAGAGTGTCAGTCCTCTTGTACTTAAGTCGGCATTGTGCCATTTGTATTAGAGTAGGATGCAATTTCTGTGTTTCATCGTCAATAAGAAGATCCAAGGTATACAGTAAACCTGAAGTGAAGCATCGGATTCTAAAACTGGACTCACAGTAGGGTTCAAACAATAGAAAGATAGAGTGTCAGTCCTTTTTTACTTAAGTCGGCATTGTGTCTTTTGTATTAAATTCCGATGCAATTTCTGTGTTTGATCGTCAATAAGAAGGTGCAAGGTATACAGTAAACCTGAAGTGAAGCATCGGAATCTAAAACTGGACTCACAGGAGAGGTTCAAAACATAGAAAGTGAGAGTGTCAGTCCTCTTGTACTTAAGTCGGAATTGTGCCATTTGTATTAAATTCAGATGCAATATCTGTGTTTCATCGTCAATAAGAAGGTACAAGGTATACAGTAAACCTGAAGTGAAAGAACGGAATCTAAAACTGGACTCCCAGGAGAGGTCAAATCATAGAAAGTGAGAGTGTCAGTACTCTTGTACTTAAGTTGGCATTGTGCCATTTGTATTAAATTCGGATGCAATATCTGTGTTTCATCGTCAATAAGAAGGTCCAAGGGAAACAGTAAACCTGAAGTGAAGCTTCGAAATCCAAAACTGGACTCACAGGAAGGTTCAAATCATAGAAAGTTAGAGTGTCACTCCTCTTGTACTTAAGCCGGTATTGTGCCTTTTGTATTAAATTCGGTTGCAATTTCTGTGTTTCATCGTCAATAAGAAGGTCCAAGGTATACAGTAAGCCTGAAGTGAAGCATCGGATTCTAAAACTGGACTCACAGGAGGGGTTCAAATCAAAGAAAGTGAGAGTGTCAGTCCTCTTGTACATAAGTCGGCATTGTGCCATTTGTATTAAATTCGGATGCTATTTCTGTGTTTCATCGTCAATAAGAAGGTCCAAGGGATACAGTAAACCTGAAGTGAATCATCGGAATCCAAAACTGGACTCACAGGAGCGGTTCAAATCATAGAATGGTAGAGTCTCAGTCCTCTTTTAGTTAAGTCGGCATTGTGCCTTTTGTATTAAATTCGGATGCAATTTCTGTGTTTCATCGTCAATAAGAAGGTCCAAGGGATACAGTAAAGCGGAAGTGAAGCATCTGAATCTAAAACTGGACTCACAGGAGAGGTTCAAATCATAGGAAGTTAGAATGTCAGTCCTCTTTTAGTTAAGTCGGCATTGTGCCATTTGTTTTAAATTCCGACGCAATTTCTGTGTTTCATCGTCAATTAGAAGGTGCAAGGTATACAGTAACCCAGAAGTGAAGCATCGGAATCTAAAACTCGACTCACAGGAGAGGTTAAAATCATAGAAAGTGAGAGTGTCAGTCCTCTATTACTTAAGTCGGCATTGTGCCATTTGTATTAAATTCGGATGCAATTTCTGTGTTTCATCGTCAATAAGAAGGTCCAAGGGATACAGTAAACCTGAAGTGAAGCATCGCAATCTAAAACTGGACTCACAGGAGCGGTTCAAATCATAGAATGGTAGAGTCTCAGTCCTCTTTTACTTAAGTCGCCATTGTGCCTTTTTTATTACATTCGGATACAATTTCTGTGTTTCATCGTCAATAAGAAGGTCCAAGGGATACAGTAAAGCGGAAGTGAAGCATCTGAATCTAAAACTGGACTCACAGGAGAGGTTCAAATCATAGAAAGTTAGAATGTCAGTCCTCTTTTACTTAAGTCGGCATTGTGCCATTTGTATTAAATTCCGACGCAATTTCTGTGTTTCATCGTCAATTAGAAGGTGCAAGGTATACAGTAACCCTGAAGTGAAGCATCGGAATCTAAAACTCGACTCACAGGAGAGGTTAAAATCATAGAAAGTGAGAGTGTCAGTCCTCTTGTACTTAAGTCGGCTTTGTGCCATTTGTATTATATTCGGATGCAATTTCTGTGTTTCATCGTCAATAAGAAGGTCGAAGGTATACAATAAACCTGAAGTGAAGCTTGGGAATCTAAAACTGGACTCACAGGAGAGGTTCAAATCATAGAAAGTTAGAGTGTCACTCCTCTTGTACTTAAGCCGGTATTGTGCCTTTTGTATTAAATTCGGTTGCAATTTCTGTGTTTCATCGTCAATAAGAAGGTCCAAGGTATACAGGAAACCTGAAGTGAAGCATCGGATTCTAAAACTGGACTCACAGGAGGGGTTCAAATCAAAGAAAGTGAGAGTGTCAGTCCTCTTGTACATAAGTCGGCATTGTGCCATTTGTATTAAATTCGGATGCTATTTCTGTGTTTCATCGTCAATAAGAAGGTCCAAGGGATACAGTAAACCTGAAGTGAAGCATCGGAATCTAAAACTGGACTCACAGGAGCGGTTCAAATCATAGAATGGTAGAGTCTCAGTCTTCTTTTACTTAAGTCGGCATTGTGCGTTTTGTATTAAATTCGGATGCAATTTCTGTGTTTCATCGTCAATAAGAAGGTCCAAGGGATACAGTAAAGCGGAAGTGAAGCATCTCAATCTAAAACTGGACTCACAGGAGAGGTTCAAATCATAGAAAGTTAGAATGTCAGTCCTCTTTTAGTTAAGTCGGCATTGTGCCATTTGTATTAAATTCCGATTCAATTTCTGTGTTTCATCGTCAATAAGATGGTGCAAGGTATACAGTAAACCTGAAGTGAAGCATCGGAATGTAAAACTGGACTCACACGAGAGGTTCAACTCATAGAAAGTGAGAGTGTCAGTCCTCTTGTACTTAAGTCGACATTGTGCCTTTTATATTAAATTCGGATGCAATTTCTGTGTTTCATCGTCAATAAGAAGGTCCAAGGTATACAGTAAACCTGAAGTGAAGCATCGGAATCTAAAACTGGACTCACAGGAGAGGTTCAAAACATAGAAAGTGAGAGTGTCAGTCCTCTTGTACTTAAGTCGGCATTGTGCCATTTGTATTAAATTCAGATGCTATATCTGTGTTTCATCGTCAATAAGAAGGTACAAGGTATACAGTAAACCTGAAGTGAAAGAACGGAATCTAAAACTGGACTCCCAGGAGAGGTCAAATCATAGAAAGTGAGAGTGTCAGTACTCTTGTACTTAAGTTGGCATTGTGCCATTTGTATTAAATTCGGATGCAATTTCTGTGTTTCATCGTCAATAAGAAGGTCCAAGGGAAACAGTAAACCTGAAGTGAAGCTTCGAAATCCAAAACTGGTCTCACAGGAAGGTTCAAATCATAGAAAGTTAGAGTGTCACTCCTCTTGTACTTAAGCCGGTATTGTGCCTTTTGTATTAAATTCGGTTGCAATTTCTGTGTTTCATCGTCAATAAGAAGGTCCAAGGTATACAGTAAACCTGAAGTGAAGCATCGGATTCTAAAACTGGACTCACAAGAGGGGTTCAAATCAAAGAAAGTGAGAGTGTCAGTCCTCTTGTACATAAGTCGGCATTGTGCCATTTGTATTAAATTCGGATGCTATTTCTGTGCTTCATCGTCAATAAGAAGGTCCAAGGGATACAGTAAACCTGAAGTGAAGCATCGGAATCTAAAACTGGACTCACAGGAGCGGTTCAAATCATAGAATGGTAGAGTCTCAGTCCTCTTTTACTTAAGTCGGCATTGTGCCTTTTGTATTAAATTCGGATGCAATTTCTGTGTTTCATCGTCAATAAGAAGGTCCAAGGGATACAGTAAAGCGGAAGTGAAGCATCTGAATCTAAAACTGGACTCACAGGAGAGGTTCAAATCATAGGAAGTTAGAATGTCAGTCCTCTTTTAGTTAAGTCGGCATTGTGCCATTTGCTTTAAATTCCGACGCAATTTCTGTGTTTCATCGTCAATTAGAAGGTGCAAGGTATACAGTAACCCTGAAGTGAAGCATCGGAATCTAAAACTCGACTCACAGGAGAGGTTAAAATCATAGAAAGTGAGAGTGTCAGTCCTCTATTACTTAAGTCGGCATTGTGCCATTTGTATTAAATTCGGATGCAATTTCTGTGTTTCATCGTCAATAAGAAGGTCCAAGGGATACAGTAAACCTGACGTGAAGCATCGCAATCTAAAACTGGACTCACAGGAGCGGTTCAAATCATAGAATGGTAGAGTCTCAGTCCTCTTTTACTTAAGTCGCCATTGTGCCTTTTTTTATTAAATTCGGATACAATTTCTGTGTTTCATCGTCAATAAGAAGGTCCAAGGGATACAGTAAAGCGGAAGTGAAGCATCTGAATCTAAAACTGGACTCACAGGAGAGGTTCAAATCATAGGAAGTTAGAATGTCAGTCCTCTTTTAGTTAAGTCGGCATTGTGCCATTTGTTTTAAATTCCGACGCAATATCTGTGTTTCATCGTCAATTAGAAGGTGCAAGGTATACAGTAACCCAGAAGTGAAGCATCGGAATCTAAAACTCGACTCACAGGAGAGGTTAAAATCATAGAAAGTGAGAGTGTCAGTCCTCTATTACTTAAGTCGGCATTGTGCCATTTGTATTAAATTCGGATGCAATTTCTGTGTTTCATCGTCAATAAGAAGGTCCAAGGGATACAGTAAACCTGAAGTGAAGCATCGCAATCTAAAACTGGACTCACAGGAGCGGTTCAAATCATAGAATGGTAGAGTCTCAGTCCTCTTTTACTTAAGTCGCCATTGTGCCTTTTTTATTACATTCGGATACAATTTCTGTGTTTCATCGTCAATAAGAAGGTCCAAGGGATACAGTAAAGCGGAAGTGAAGCATCTGAATCTAAAACTGGACTCACAGGAGAGGTTCAAATCATAGAAAGTTAGAATGTCAGTCCTCTTTTACTTAAGTCGGCATTGTGCCATTTGTATTAAATTCCGACGCAATTTCTGTGTTTCATCGTCAATTAGAAGGTGCAAGGTATACAGTAACCCTGAAGTGAAGCATCGGAATCTAAAACTCGACTCACAGGAGAGGTTAAAATCATAGAAAGTGAGAGTGTCAGTCCTCTTGTACTGAAGTCGGCTTTGTGCCATTTGTATTATATTCAGATGCAATTTCTGTGTTTCATCGTCAATAAGAAGGTCGAAGGTATACAATAAACCTGAAGTGAAGCTTGGGAATCTAAAACTGGACTCACAGGAGAGGTTCAAATCATAGAAAGTTAGAGTGTCACTCCTCTTGTACTTAAGCCGGTATTGTGCCTTTTGTATTAAATTCGGTTGCAATTTCTGTGTTTCATCGTCAATAAGAAGGTCCAAGGTATACAGGAAACCTGAAGTGAAGCATCGGATTCTAAAACTGGACTCACAGGAGGGGTTCAAATCAAAGAAAGTGAGAGTGTCAGTCCTCTTGTACATAAGTCGGCATTGTGCCATTTGTATTAAATTCGGATGCTATTTCTGTGTTTCATCGTCAATAAGAAGGTCCAAGGGATACAGTAAACCTGAAGTGAAGCATCGGAATCTAAAACTGGACTCACAGGAGCGGTTCAAATCATAGAATGGTAGAGTCTCAGTCTTCTTTTACTTAAGTCGGCATTGTGCGTTTTGTATTAAATTCGGATGCAATTTCTGTGTTTCATCGTCAATAAGAAGGTCCAAGGGATACAGTAAAGCGGAAGTGAAGCATCTCAATCTAAAACTGGACTCACAGGAGAGGTTCAAATCATAGAAAGTTAGAATGTCAGTCCTCTTTTAGTTAAGTCGGCATTGTGCCATTTGTATTAAATTCCGATTCAATTTCTGTGTTTCATCGTCAATAAGATGGTGCAAGGTATACAGTAAACCTGAAGTGAAGCATCGGAATGTAAAACTGGACTCACACGAGAGGTTCAACTCATAGAAAGTGAGAGTGTCAGTCCTCTTGTACTTAAGTCGACATTGTGCCTTTTATATTAAATTCGGATGCAATTTCTGTGTTTCATCGTCAATAAGAAGGTCCAAGGTATACAGTAAACCTGAAGTGAAGCATCGGAATCTAAAACTGGACTCACAGGAGAGGTTCAAAACATAGAAAGAGAGAGTGTCAGTCCTCTTGTACTTAAGTCGGCATTGTGCCATTTGTATTAAATTCAGATGCTATATCTGTGTTTCATCGTCAATAAGAAGGTACAAGGTATACAGTAAACCTGAAGTGAAAGAACGGAATCTAAAACTGGACTCCCAGGAGAGGTCAAATCATAGAAAGTGAGAGTGTCAGTACTCTTGTACTTAAGTTGGCATTGTGCCATTTGTATTAAATTCGGATGCAATTTCTGTGTTTCATCGTCAATAAGAAGGTCCAAGGGAAACAGTAAACCTGAAGTGAAGCTTCGAAATCCAAAACTGGTCTCACAGGAAGGTTCAAATCATAGAAAGTTAGAGTGTCACTCCTCTTGTACTTAAGCCGGTATTGTGCCTTTTGTATTAAATTCGGTTGCAATTTCTGTGTTTCATCGTCAATAAGAAGGTCCAAGGTATACAGTAAACCTGAAGTGAAGCATCGGATTCTAAAACTGGACTCACAAGAGGGGTTCAAATCAAAGAAAGTGAGAGTGTCAGTCCTCTTGTACATAAGTCGGCATTGTGCCATTTGTATTAAATTCGGATGCTATTTCTGTGCTTCATCGTCAATAAGAAGGTCCAAGGGATACAGTAAACCTGAAGTGAAGCATCGGAATCTAAAACTGGACTCACAGGAGCGGTTCAAATCATAGAATGGTAGAGTCTCAGTCCTCTTTTACTTAAGTCGGCATTGTGCCTTTTGTATTAAATTCGGATGCAATTTCTGTGTTTCATCGTCAATAAGAAGGTCCAAGGGATACAGTAAAGCGGAAGTGAAGCATCTGAATCTAAAACTGGACTCACAGGAGAGGTTCAAATCATAGGAAGTTAGAATGTCAGTCCTCTTTTAGTTAAGTCGGCATTGTGCCATTTGCTTTAAATTCCGACGCAATTTCTGTGTTTCATCGTCAATTAGAAGGTGCAAGGTATACAGTAACCCTGAAGTGAAGCATCGGAATCTAAAACTCGACTCACAGGAGAGGTTAAAATCATAGAAAGTGAGAGTGTCAGTCCTCTATTACTTAAGTCGGCATTGTGCCATTTGTATTAAATTCGGATGCAATTTCTGTGTTTCATCGTCAATAAGAAGGTCCAAGGGATACAGTAAACCTGAAGTGAAGCATCGCAATCTAAAACTGGACTCATAGGAGCGGTTCAAATCATAGAATGGTAGAGTCTCAGTCCTCTTTTACTTAAGTCGCCATTGTGCCTTTTTTTATTAAATTCGGATACAATTTCTGTGTTTCATCGTCAATAAGAAGGTCCAAGGGATACAGTAAAGCGGAAGTGAAGCATCTGAATCTAAAACTGGACTCACAGAAGAGGTTCAAATCATAGAAAGTTAGAATGTCAGTCCTCTTTTACTTAAGTCGGCATTGTGCCATTTGTATTAAATTCCGACGCAATTTCTTTGTTTCATCGTCAATTAGATGGTGCAAGGTATACAGTAACCCTGAAGTGAAGCATCGGAATCTAAAACCCGACTCACAGGAGAGGTTAAAATCATAGAAAGTGAGAGTGTCAGTCCTCTATTACTTAAGTCGGCATTGTGCCATTTGTATTAAATTCGGATGCAATTTCTGTGTTTCATCGTCAATAAGAAGGTCCAAGGGATACAGTAAACCTGAAGTGAAGCATCGCAATCTAAAACTGGACTCACAGGAGCGGTTCAAATCATAGAATGGTAGAGTCTCAGTCCTCTTTTACTTAAGTCGCCATTGTGCCTTTTTTATTACATTCGGATACAATTTCTGTGTTTCATCGTCAATAAGAAGGTCCAAGGGATACAGTAAAGCGGAAGTGAAGCATCTGAATCTAAAACTGGACTCACAGGAGAGGTTCAAATCATAGAAAGTTAGAATGTCAGTCCTCTTTTACTTAAGTCGGCATTGTGCCATTTGTATTAAATTCCGACGCAATTTCTGTGTTTCATCGTCAATTAGAAGGTGCAAGGTATACAGTAACCCTGAAGTGAAGCATCGGAATCTAAAACTCGACTCACAGGAGAGGTTAAAATCATAGAAAGTGAGAGTGTCAGTCCTCTTGTACTTAAGTCGGCTTTGTGCCATTTGTATTATATTCGGATGCAATTTCTGTGTTTCATCGTCAATAAGAAGGTCGAAGGTATACAATAAACCTGAAGTGAAGCTTGGGAATCTAAAACTGGACTCACAGGAGAGGTTCAAATCATAGAAAGTTAGAGTGTCACTCCTCTTGTACTTAAGCCGGTATTGTGCCTTTTGTATTAAATTCGGTTGCAATTTCTGTGTTTCATCGTCAATAAGAAGGTCCAAGGTATACAGGAAACCTGAAGTGAAGCATCGGATTCTAAAACTGGACTCACAGGAGGGGTTCAAATCAAAGAAAGTGAGAGTGTCAGTCCTCTTGTACATAAGTCGGCATTGTGCCATTTGTATTAAATTCGGATGCTATTTCTGTGTTTCATCGTCAATAAGAAGGTCCAAGGGATACAGTAAACCTGAAGTGAAGCATCGGAATCTAAAACTGGACTCACAGGAGCGGTTCAAATCATAGAATGGTAGAGTCTCAGTCTTCTTTTACTTAAGTCGGCATTGTGCGTTTTGTATTAAATTCGGATGCAATTTCTGTGTTTCATCGTCAATAAGAAGGTCCAAGGGATACAGTAAAGCGGAAGTGAAGCATCTCAATCTAAAACTGGACTCACAGGAGAGGTTCAAATCATAGAAAGTTAGAATGTCAGTCCTCTTTTAGTTAAGTCGGCATTGTGCCATTTGTATTAAATTCCGATTCAATTTCTGTGTTTCATCGTCAATAAGATGGTGCAAGGTATACAGTAAACCTGAAGTGAAGCATCGGAATGTAAAACTGGACTCACACGAGAGGTTCAACTCATAGAAAGTGAGAGTGTCAGTCCTCTTGTACTTAAGTCGACATTGTGCCTTTTATATTAAATTCGGATGCAATTTCTGTGTTTCATCGTCAATAAGAAGGTCCAAGGTATACAGTAAACCTGAAGTGAAGCATCGGAATCTAAAACTGGACTCACAGGAGAGGTTCAAAACATAGAAAGAGAGAGTGTCAGTCCTCTTGTACTTAAGTCGGCATTGTGCCATTTGTATTAAATTCAGATGCTATATCTGTGTTTCATCGTCAATAAGAAGGTACAAGGTATACAGTAAACCTGAAGTGAAAGAACGGAATCTAAAACTGGACTCCCAGGAGAGGTCAAATCATAGAAAGTGAGAGTGTCAGTACTCTTGTACTTAAGTTGGCATTGTGCCATTTGTATTAAATTCGGATGCAATTTCTGTGTTTCATCGTCAATAAGAAGGTCCAAGGGAAACAGTAAACCTGAAGTGAAGCTTCGAAATCCAAAACTGGTCTCACAGGAAGGTTCAAATCATAGAAAGTTAGAGTGTCACTCCTCTTGTACTTAAGCCGGTATTGTGCCTTTTGTATTAAATTCGGTTGCAATTTCTGTGTTTCATCGTCAATAAGAAGGTCCAAGGTATACAGTAAACCTGAAGTGAAGCATCGGATTCTAAAACTGGACTCACAAGAGGGGTTCAAATCAAAGAAAGTGAGAGTGTCAGTCCTCTTGTACATAAGTCGGCATTGTGCCATTTGTATTAAATTCGGATGCTATTTCTGTGCTTCATCGTCAATAAGAAGGTCCAAGGGATACAGTAAACCTGAAGTGAAGCATCGCAATCTAAAACTGGACTCATAGGAGCGGTTCAAATCATAGAATGGTAGAGTCTCAGTCCTCTTTTACTTAAGTCGCCATTGTGCCTTTTTTTATTAAATTCGGATACAATTTCTGTGTTTCATCGTCAATAAGAAGGTCCAAGGGATACAGTAAAGCGGAAGTGAAGCATCTGAATCTAAAACTGGACTCACAGAAGAGGTTCAAATCATAGAAAGTTAGAATGTCAGTCCTCTTTTACTTAAGTCGGCATTGTGCCATTTGTATTAAATTCCGACGCAATTTCTTTGTTTCATCGTCAATTAGATGGTGCAAGGTATACAGTAACCCTGAAGTGAAGCATCGGAATCTAAAACCCGACTCACAGGAGAGGTTAAAATCATAGAAAGTGAGAGTGTCAGTCCTCTTGTACTTAAGTCGGCTTTGTGCCATTTGTATTAAATTCGGATGCAATTTCTGTGTTTCATCGTCAATAAGAAGGTCGAAGGTATACAATAAACCTGAAGTGAAGCTTGGGAATCTAAAACTGGACTCACAGGAGAGGTTCAAATCATAGAAAGTTAGAGTGTCACTCCTCTTGTACTTAAGCCGGTATTGTTCCTTTTGTATTAAATTCGGACGCAATTTCTGTGTTTCTTCGTCAATAAGAAGGCCCAAGGTATACAATAAACCTGAAGTGATGCATCGGATTCTAAAACTGGACTCACAGGAGGGGTTCAAATCATAGAAAGTTAGAGTGTCAGTCCTCTTTTACTTAAGTCGGCATTTTGCCTTTTGTATTAAATTACGATGCAAATTCAGTGTTTCATCGACAATAAGAAGGTCCAAGGGATACAGTAAACCGGAAGTGAAACATCGGAATCTAAAACTGGACCCACAGGAGAGGTTCAAATCATAGAGAGTTAGAGTGTCTGTCGTCTTGTGCTTAAGTCGGTATTGTGCCTTTTGTATTAATTTCGGATGCAATTTCTGTGTTCCATCATCAATAAGAAGGTCCAAGTGATACAGTAAACCTGAAATAAAGCATTGGAATCTAAAACTGCAGTCACAGGAGAGTTTCAAATCATAGAAAGTTTGAGTGTCACTCCTCTCGTACTTAAGTCGGTATTGTGCCTTTTGTATTAAATTCGGATGGAGTTTCTGTGTTTCATCGTCAATAAGAATGTCCAAGGGATACAGTAAACCTGAAGTGAAGCATCGGAATCTAAAACTGGACTCACAGGAGAGGTTCAAATCATAGTTAGCTAGAGTGTCAGTCCTCTTTTACTTAAGTCGCCATTGTGCCATTTGTATTAAATTCCGATGCAATTTCTGTCTTTCATCGTCAATAAGAAGGTGCATGGTATACAGTAAACCTGAAGTGAAGCAACGGAATTTAAAACTGGACTCACAGGAGGGGTTGAAATCATAGAATGGTAGAGTGTCAATCCTCTTTTACTTAAGTCAGCATTGTGCCTTTTGTATTAAATTCGGATGCAAACTCTGTGTTTCATCGTCAATAAGAAGGTCCAAGGGATACAGTAAACCAGGGGTCAAGCATCGGAATGTGAAACTGGACTCACAGTAGAGGTTCAAATCATAGAAAGTGAGAGTGTCAGTCCTCTTGTACTTAAGTCGGCTTTGTGCCTTCTGTATTAAATTCGGATGCAATTTCTGTGTTTCATCGTCTATAAGAAGGTCCAGTGTAACAGTAAACCTGAAGTGAAGCATCGGAATCTAAAACTGGGCTCACAGGAGAGGTTCAAACCATAGAAAGTGAGAGTGTCAGTCCACTTGTACTTAAGTCGGCATTGTGCCATTTGTATTAAATTCGGATGCAATTTCTTTGTTTCATCGTCAATACGAAGGTCCAAGGGTTACAGTAAACCTGAAGTGAAGCATCGGAATCTTAAACTAGACTCACAGGAGAGGTTCAAATCATAGAAAGTTAGAGTGTCTGTCCTCTTGTACTTAAGTCGGCATTGTGCTTTTTGTATTAAATTCGGATGCAAACTCTGTGTTTCATCGTCAGTAAGAAGGTCCAAGGGACACAGTAAACCTGAAGTGAAGCATCGGAATCTTAAACTGCACTCACAGGAGGGTTTGAAATCATAGAAAGTTAGAGTGTCACTCCTCTTGTACTTAAGTCGGTATTGTGCCTTTTGTATTAAATTCGGCTGCAGTTTCTGTGTTTCATCGTCAATAAGAAAGTCCAAGGGATACAGTAAACCTGAAGTGAAGCTACGGAATCTAAAACTGGTCTCACAGGAGAGGTTCAAATCATAGAAATTTAGACTGTCACTCCTCTTTTCCTTAAGTCGGCATTGTGCCATTTGTATTAAATTCCGATGCAATTTCTGTGTTTCATCGTCAATAAGAAGGTGCAAGGTAAACAGTAAACCTGAAGTCAAGGATCGGAATCTAAAACTCGACTCACAGGAGAGGTTCAAATCATAGAAATTGAGAGTGTCAGTCCTCTTGTACTTAAGTCGGCATTGTGCCATTTGTATTAGAGTAGGATGCAATTTCTGTGTTTCATCGTCAATAAGAAGATCCAAGGTATACAGTAAACCTGAAGTGAAGCATCGGATTCTAAAACTGGACTCACAGTAGGGTTCAAACAATAGAAAGATAGAGTGTCAGTCCTTTTTTACTTAAGTCGGCATTGTGTCTTTTGTATTAAATTCCGATGCAATTTCTGTGTTTGATCGTCAATAAGAAGGTGCAAGGTATACAGTAAACCTGAAGTGAAGCATCGGAATCTGAAACTGGACTCACAGGAGAGGTTCAAAACATAGAAAGTGAGAGTGTCAGTCCTCTTGTACTTAAGTCGGCATTGTGCCATTTGTATTAAATTCAGATGCAATATCTGTGTTTCATCGTCAATAAGAAGGTACAAGGTATACAGTAAACCTGAAGTGAAAGAACGGAATCTAAAACTGGACTCCCAGGAGAGGTCAAATCATAGAAAGTGAGAGTGTCAGTACTCTTGTACTTAAGTTGGCATTGTGCCATTTGTATTAAATTCGGATGCAATTTCTGTGTTTCATCGTCAATAAGAAGGTCCAAGGGAAACAGTAAACCTGAAGTGAAGCTTCGAAATCCAAAACTGGACTCACAGGAAGGTTCAAATCATAGAAAGTTAGAGTGTCACTCCTCTTGTACTTAAGCCGGTATTGTGCTTTTTGTATTAAATTCGGTTGCAATTTCTGTGTTTCATCGTCAATAAGAAGGTCCAAGGTATACAGTAAACCTGAAGTGAAGCATCGGATTCTAAAACTGGACTCACAGGAGGGGTTCAAATCAAAGAAAGTGAGAGTGTCAGTCCTCTTGTACATAAGTCGGCATTGTGCCATTTGTATTAAATTCGGATGCTATTTCTGTGTTTCATCGTCAATAAGAAGGTCCAAGGGATACAGTAAACCTGAAGTGAAGCATCGGAATCTAAAACTGGACTCACAGGAGCGGTTCAAATCATAGAATGGTAGAGTCTCAGTCCTCTTTTAGTTAAGTCGGCATTGTGCCTTTTGTATTAAATTCGGATGCAATTTCTGTGTTTCATCGTCAATAAGAAGGTCCAAGGGATACAGTAAAGCGGAAGTGAAGCATCTGAATCTAAAACTGGACTCACAGGAGAGGTTCAAATCATAGAAAGTTAGAATGTCAGTCCTCTTTTAGTTAAGTCGGCATGGTGCCATTTGTTTTAAATTCCGACGCAATTTCTGTGTTTCATCGTCAATTAGAAGGTGCAAGGTATACAGTAACCCTGAAGTGAAGCATCGGAATCTAAAACTCGACTCACAGGAGAGGTTAAAATCATAGAAAGTGAGAGTGTCAGTCCTCTATTACTTAAGTCGGCATTGTGCCATTTGTATTAAATTCGGATGCAATTTCTGTGTTTCATCGTCAATAAGAAGGTCCAAGGGATACAGTAAACCTGAAGTGAAGCATCGCAATCTAAAACTGGACTCACAGGAGCGGTTCAAATCATAGAATGGTAGAGTCTCAGTTCTCTTTTACTTAAGTCGCCATTGTGCCTTTTTTATTAAATTCGGATACAATTTCTGTGTTTCATCGTCAATAAGAAGGTCCAAGGGATACAGTAAAGCGGAAGTGAAGCATCTGAATCTAAAACTGGACTCACAGGAGAGGTTCAAATCATAGAAAGTTAGAATGTCAGTCCTCTTTTACTTAAGTCGGCATTGTGCCATTTGTATTAAATTCCGACGCAATTTCTGTGTTTCATCGTCAATTAGAAGGTGCAAGGTATACAGTAACCCTGAAGTGAAGCATCGGAATCTAAAACTCGACTCACAGGAGAGGTTAAAATCATAGAAAGTGAGAGTGTCAGTCCTCTTGTACTTAAGTCGGCTTTGTGCCATTTGTATTAAATTCGGATGCAATTTCTGTGTTTCATCGTCAATAAGAAGGTCGAAGGTATACAATAAACCTGAAGTGAAGCTTGGGAATCTAAAACTGGACTCACAGGAGAGGTTCAAATCATAGAAAGTTAGAGTGTCACTCCTCTTGTACTTAAGCCGGTATTGTGCCTTTTGTATTAAATTCGGTTGCAATTTCTGTGTTTCATCGTCAATAAGAAGGTCCAAGGTATACAGGAAACCTGAAGTGAAGCATCGGATTCTAAAACTGGACTCACAGGAGGGGTTCAAATCATAGAATGTGAGAGTGTCAGTCCTCTTGTACATAAGTCGGCATTGTGCCATTTGTATTAAATTCGGATGCTATTTCTGTGTTTCATCGTCAATAAGAAGGTCCAAGGGATACAGTAAACCTGAAGTGAAGCATCGGAATCTAAAACTGGACTCACAGGAGCGGTTCAAATCATAGAATGGTAGAGTCTCAGTCCTCTTTTACTTAAGTCGGCATTGTGCCTTTTGTATTAAATTCGGATGCAATTTCTGTGTTTCATCGTCAATAAGAAGGTACAAGGGATACAGTAAAGCGGAAGTGAAGCATCTGAATCTAAAACTGGACTCACAGGAGAGGTTCAAATCATAGAAAGTTAGAATGTCAGTCCTCTTTTAGTTAAGTCGGCATTGTGCCATTTGTTTTAAATTCCGACGCAATTTCTGTGTTTCATCGTCAATTAGAAGGTGCAAGGTATACAGTAACCCTGAAGTGAAGCATCGGAATCTAAAACTCGACTCACAGGAGAGGTTAAAATCATAGAAAGTGAGAGTGTCAGTCCTCTATTACTTAAGTCGGCATTGTGCCATTTGTATTAAATTCGGATGCAATTTCTGTGTTTCATCGTCAATAAGAAGGTCCAAGGGATACAGTAAACCTGAAGTGAAGCATCGCAATCTAAAACTGGACTCACAGGAGCGGTTCAAATCATAGAATGGTAGAGTCTCAGTCGTCTTTTACTTAAGTCGCCATTGTGCCTTTTTTTATTAAATTCGGATACAATTTCTGTGTTTCATCGTCAATAAGAAGGTCCAAGGGATACAGTAAAGCGGAAGTGAAGCATCTGAATCTAAAACTGGACTCACTGGAGAGGTTCAAATCATAGAAAGTTAGAATGTCAGTCCTCTTTTACTTAAGTCGGCATTGTGCCATTTGTATTAAATTCCGACGCAATTTCTTTGTTTCATCGTCAATTAGAAGCTGCAAGGTATACAGTAACCCTGAAGTGAAGCATCGGAATCTAAAACTCGACTCACAGGAGAGGTTAAAATCATAGAAAGTGAGAGTGTCAGTCCTCTTGTACTTAAGTCGGCTTTGTGCCATTTGTATTAAATTCCGATGCAATTTCTGTGTTTCATCGTCAATAAGGAGGTCGAAGGTATACAATAAACCTGAAGTGAAGCTTGGGAATCTAAAACTGGACTCACAGGAGAGGTTCAAATCATAGAAAGTTAGAGTGTCACTCCTCTTGTACTTAAGCCGGTATTGTGCCTTTTGTATTAAATTCGGTTGCAATTTCTGTGTTTCATCGTCAATAAGAAGGTCCAAGGTATACAGTAAACCTGAAGTGAAGCATCGGATTCTAAAACTGGACTCACAGGAGGGGTTCAAATCAAAGAAAGTGAGAGTGTCAGTCCTGTTGTACATAAGTCGGCATTGTGCCATTTGTATTAAATTCGGATGCTATTTCTGTGTTTCATCGTCAATAAGAAGGTCCAAGGGATACAGTAAACCTGAAGTGAAGCATCGGAATCTAAAACTGGACTCACAGGAGCGGTTCAAATCATAGAATGGTAGAGTCTCAGTCCTCTTTTACTTAAGTCGGCATTGTGCGTTTTGTATTAAATTCGGATGCAATTTCTGTGTTTCATCGTCAATAAGAAGGTCCAAGGGATACAGTAAAGCGGAAGTGAAGCATCTCAATCTAAAACTGGACTCACAGGAGAGGTTCAAATCATAGAAAGTTAGAATGTCAGTCCTCTTTTAGTTAAGTCGGCATTGTGCCATTTGTATTAAATTCCTATTCAATTTCTGTGTTTCATCGTCAATAAGATGGTGCAAGGTATACAGTAAACCTGAAGTGAAGCATCGGAATATAAAACTGGACTCACACGAGAGGTTCAACTCATAGAAAGTGAGAGTGTCAGTCCTCTTGTACTTAAGTCGACATTGTGCCTTTTATATTAAATTCGGATGCAATTTCTGTGTTTCATCGTCAATAAGAAGGTCCAAGTGATACAGTAAACCTGAAGTGAAGCATCGGAATCTAAAACTGGACTCACTGGAGAGGTTCAAATCATAGAAAGTGAGAGTGTCAGTCCTCTTGTACTTAAGTCGGCATTGTGCCATTTTGTATTAAATTCGGATGCAATTTCTGTGTTTCATCGTCAATAAGAAGGAGCAAGGGTTACAGCAAACCTGAAAAGAAGCATCGGAATCTTAAACTAGACTCACAGGAGAGGTTCAAATCATAGAAAGTTAGAGTGTCTGTCCTCTTGTACTTAAGTCGGCATTGTGCCTTTTGTATTAAATTCGGATGCAAACTCTGTGTTTCATCGTCAATAAGAAGGTCCAAGGGACACAGTAAACCTGAGGTGAAGCATCGGAATCGGAAACTGGACTCACAGAAGAGGTTCAAATCATAGAAAGTGAGAGTGTCAGTCCTCTTGTACTTAAGTCGACATTGTGCCTTTTATATTAAATTCGGATGCAATTTCTGTGTTTCATCGTCAATAAGAAGGTCCAAGTGATACAGTAAACCTGAAGTGAAGCATCGGAAATTAAAACTGCACTCACAGGAGAGTTTGAAATCATAGAAAGTTAGAGTGTCTGTCCTCTTGTACTTAAGTCGGCATTGTGCCTTTTGTATTAAATTCGGATGCAAACTCTGTGTTTCATCGTCAATAAGAAGGTCCAAGGGACACAGTAAACCTGAGGTGAAGCATCGGAATCGAAAACTGGACTCACAGAAGAGGTTCAAATCATAGAAAGTGAGAGTGTCAGTCCCCTTGTACTTAAGTCGACATTGTGCCTTTTATATTAAATTCGGATGCTATTTCTGTGTTTCATCGTCAATAAGAAGGTCCAAGTGATACAGTAAACCTGAAGTGAAGCATCGGCATCTAAAACTGGACTCACTGGAGAGGTTCAAATCATAGAAAGTGAGAGTGTCAGTCCTCTTGTACTTAAGTCGGCATTGTGCCATTTGTATTAAATTCAGATGCTATTTCTGTGTTTCATCGTCAATAAGAAGGTCCAAGGGATACAGTAAACCAGGGGTCAAACATCGGAATGTAAAACTGGACTCACAGTAGATTTTCAAATCATAGAAAGTGAGAGTGTCAGTCCTATTGTACTTAAGTCGGCATTGTGCCTTTTGTATTAAATTCGGATGCAATTTCTGTGTTTCATCGTCAATAAGAAGGTCCAAGTGATACAGTAAACCTGAAGTGAAGCATCGGAATCTAAAACTGGACTCACTGGAGAGGTTCAAATCATAGAAAGTGAGATTGTCAGTCCTCTTGTACTTAAGTCGGCATTGTGCCATTTTGTATTAAATTCGGATGCAATTTCTGTGTTTCATCGTAAATAAGAACGTCCAAGGGTTACAGCAAACCTGAAATGAAGCATCGGAATCTTAAACTGCACTCACAGGAGAGTTTGAAATCATAGAAAGTTAGAGTGTCACTCCTCTCGTACCTAAGTCGGTATTGTGCCTTTTGTATTAAATTCGGATGCAGTTTCTGTGTTTCATCGTCAATAAGAAAGTCCAAGGGATACAGTAAACCTGAAGTGAAGCATCGGCATCTAAAACTGGACTCACAGGAGAGGTTCAAATCATAGAAAGTTAGAGTGTCAGTCCTCTTTTACTTAAGTCAGCATTGTGCCATTTGTATTAAATTCCGATGCAATATCTGTGTTTCAACCTCAATAAGAAGGTGCAAGGTAAACAGTAATCCTGAAGTAAAGTATTGGAATCTAAAACTCGATTCACAGGAGAGGTTCGAATCATAGAAAGTGAGAGTGTCAGTCCTCTTGTACTTAAGTCGGCATTGTGCCATTTGTATTAAATTCGGATGCAATTTCTTTGTTTCATCGTCAATAAGAAGGTCCAAGGGATACAGTAAACCTGAAGCATCGGAATCTAAAACTGGACTCACAGAAGCGGTTCAAATCATAGAATGGTAGAGTGTCAGTCCTCTTTTACTTATGTCAGGTATGTGCCTTTTGTATTAAATTCGGATGCAAACCCTGTGATTCATCGCCAATAAGAATGTCCAAGGTATACAGTAAACCAGGGGTCAAGCATCGGAATGTAAAACTGGACTCACAGTAGAGGTTCAAATCATAGAAAGTGAGAGTGTCAGTCCTCTTGTACTTAAGTCGGCATTGTCCTTTTTGTATTAAATTCGGATGCAATTTTAGTGTTTGATCGTCTGTAAGAAGGTCCAAGTGATACAGTAAACCTGCAGTGAAGCATCGGAATCTAAAACTGCACTCACAGGAAAGATTCAAATCATAGAAAGTTATAGTGTCACTCCTCTCGTACTTAAGTCTGTATAGTGCCTTTTGTATTATATTCGGATGCAATTTCTGTGTTTCATCGTCAGTAAGAAGGTCCAATGGATACAGTAAAAGTTAAGTGAAGCATCGGAATCTAAAACTGGTCTCACAGGAGAGGTTCAAATCATAGAATGTTAGAGTGTCAGTCCTCTATTAAATAAGTCGGCATTGTGCCTTTTGTATTAAATTGGGATGCAATTTCTGTGTTTCATCGTCAATAAGATGGTCCAAGGGGTACAGTAAACCTGAAGTGAAGCATCGGAATCTAAAACTTGACTCACAGGAAGGTTCAAATCATGGAAAGTTAGAGTGTCAGTCCTCTTCTACTTAAGTCGGCATTGTGCCATTTGTATTAAATTCCGATGCAATTTCTGTGTTTCATCGCTTCATAAGAAGGTGCAAGGTACACAATAAACCTGAAGTGAAGCATCGGAAATTAAAACTCGACTCACAGGAGAGGTTTAAATCATAGAAAGTGAGAGTGTCAGTCCTCTTGTACTTAAGTCGGCATTGTGCCATTTGTATTAAATTCGGATGCAATTTCTGTGTTTCATCGTTAATAAGAAGGTCCAAGTGATACAGTAATCCTGAAGTGAAGCATCGGAATCTAAAACTGGACTCACATGAGTGTTTCAAATCATAGAATGTTAGAGTGTCACTCCCCATGTACTTAAGTCGGTATTGTGCCCTTTGTATTAAATTCGGATGCAATTTCTGTGTTTCATCGTCAATAAGAAGGTCCAAGGGACACAGTAAACCTGAAGTGGAGCATCGGAATCTAAAACTAATCTCACAGGAGAGGTTCAAATCATAGAATGTTAGAGTGTCCGTCCACTTTTACTTAAGACGACATTGTGCCTTTTGTATTAAATTCGGATGCAATTTCTGTGTTTCATCGTCAACAAGAAGGTCCAAGGTATACAGTAAACCTGAAGTGAAGCATCGGATTCTAAAACTGGACTCACAGGAGGGGTTCAAATCATAGAAAGTTAAAGTGTCAGTCCTCGTTTACTTAAGTCGGCATTGTGCATTTTGTATTAAATTCCGATGCAATTTCTGTGTTTCATCGTCAATAAGAAGGTCCAAGCGATACAGTAATCCTGAGGAGAAGCATCGGAATCTAAAACTGGACTCACAGGAGCGGTTCAAATCATAGAATGGTAGAGTGTCAGTCCTCTTTTACTTACGTCGGCATTGTACTTTTCGTATTAAATTCGTACGCAATTTCTGTGTTTCATCGTCAATAAGAATGTCCAAGGGATACAGTAAACCGGAAGTGAAGCATCGGAATATAAAACCGGACTCACAGGAGAGGTTCAAATCATAGAAAGTGAGAGTGTCAGTCCTCTTGTAGTTAAGTCGGCATTATGCCGTATGTATTAAATCCGGATGCAATTTCTGTGTTTCATCGTCAATAAGAAGGTCCAAGGGATACAATAAACCTGAAGTGAAGCATGGGAATCTAAAACTGGACTCACAGGAGAGGTTCAAATCATAGAAAGTTAGAGTGTCACTCCTCTTGTACTTAAGCCGGTATTGTGCCTTTTGTATTAAATTCGGACGCAATTTCTGTGTTTCTTCGTCAATAAGAAGGCCCAAGGTATACAGTAAACCTGAAGTGAAGCATCGGATTCTAAATCTGGACTCACAGGAGGGGTTCAAATCATAGAAAGTTAGAGTGTCAGTCCTCTTTTACTTAAGTCGGCATTTTGCCTTTTGTGTTAAATTACAATGCAAATTCAGTGTTTCATCGTCAATAAGAAGGTCCAAGGGATACAGTAAACCAGAAGTAAAGCATTGGAATCTAATTCTGCAGTCACAGGAGAGTTTCAAATCATAGAAAGTTTGAGTGTCACTCTTCTCGTACTTAAGTCGGTATTGTGCCTTTTGTATTAAATTCGGATGGAGTTTCTGTGTTTCATCGTCAATAAGAATGTCCAAGGGATACAATAAACCTGAAGTGAAGCATCGGAATCTAAAACTGGACTCACAGGAGAGGTTCAAATCATGGTTAGCTAGAGTGTCAGTCCTCTTTTACTTAAGTCGGCATTGTGCAATTTGTATTAAGTTCCGATGCAATTTCTGTGTTTCATCGTCAATAAGAAGGTGCAAGGTATACAGTAAACCTGAAGTGAAGCATCGGAATTTAAAACTGGACTCACAGGAGGGGTTCAAATCATAGAATGGTAGAGTGTCAATCCTCTTTTACTTAAGTCGGCATTGTGCCTTTTGTATTAAATTCGGATGCAAACTCTGTGTTTCATCGTCAATAAGAAGGTCCAAGGGATACAGTAAACCAGTGGTCTAGCATCGGAATGTAAAACTGGACTCACAGTAGAGGTTCAAATCATAGATAGTGAGAGTGTCAGTCCTCTTCAACTTAAGTCGGCTTTGAGCCTTCTGTATTAAATTCGGATGCAATTTCTGTGTTTCATCGTCTATAAGAAGGTCCAAGTGTAACAGTAAACCTGAAGTGAAGCATCGGAATCTAAAACTGGGCTCACAGGAGAGGTTCAAATCATAGAAAGTGAGAGTGTCAGTCCTCTTGTACTTAAGTCGGCATTGTGCCATTTGTATTAAATTCGGATGCAATTTCTATGTTTCATCGTCAATAAGAAGGTCCAAGGGTTACAGTAAACCTGAAGTGAAGCATCGGAATCTTAAACTAGACTCACAGGAGAGGTTCAAATCATAGAAAGTTAGAGTGTCTGTCCTCTTGTACTTAAGTCGGCATTGTGCTTTTTGTATTAAATTCGGATGCAAACTCTGTGTTTCATCGTCAATAAGAAGGTCCAAGGGACACAGTAAACCTGAAGTGAAGCATCGGAATCTTAGACTGCAGTCACAGGAGGGTTTGAAATCATAGAAAGTTAGAGAGCACTCCTCATGTACTTAAGTCGGTATTGTGCCTTTTGTATTAAATTCGGATGCAGTTTCTGTGTCTCATCGTCAATAAGAAAGTCCAAGGGATACAGTAAACCTGAAGTGAAGCATCGGAATCTAAAACTGGTCTCACAGGAGAGGTTCAAATCATAGAAAGTTAGACTGTCAGTCCTCTTTTACTTAAGTCGGCATTGTGCCATTTGTATTAAATTCCGATGCAATTTCTTTGTTTCATCGTCAATAAGAAGGTGCAAGGTAAACAGTAAACCTGAAGTCAGGGATCGGAATCTAAAACTCGACTCACAGGAGAGGTTCAAATCATAGAAATTGAGAGTGTCAGTCCTCTTGTACTTAAGTCGGCATTGTGCCATTTGTATTAAAGTAGGATGCAATTACTCTGTTTCATCGTCAATAAGAAGATCCAAGGTATACAGTAAACCTGAAGTGAAGCATCGGATTCTAAAACTTGACTCACAGGAGGTGTTCAAACAATAGAAAGATAGAGTGTCAGTCCTTTTTTACTTAAGTCGGCATTGTGTTTTTTGTATTAAATTCGGATGCAATTTCTGTGTTTGATCGTCAATAAGAAAGTGCAAGGTATACAGTAAACCTGAAGTGAAGCATCGGAATCTAAAACTGGACTCACAGGAGAGGTTCAAAACATAGAAAGTGAGAGGGTCAGTCCTCTTGTACTTAAGTCGGCATTGTGCCATTTGTATTAAATTCAGATGCAACTTCTGTGTTTCATCGTCAATAAGAAGGTACAAGGGATACAGTAAACCTGAAGTGAAAGAACGGAATCTAAAACTGGACTCCCAGGAGAGGTCAAATCATAGAAAGTGAGAGTGTCAGTACTCTTGTACTTAAGTTGGGATTGTGCCATTTGTATTAAATTCGGATGCAATTTCTGTGTTTCATCGTCAATAAGAAGGTCCAAGGGATCCAGTAAACCTGAAGTGAAGCTTCGGAATCCAAAACTGGACTCACAGGAAGGTTCAAATCATAGAAAGTTAGAGTGTCAGTCCTCTTTTACTTAAGTCGGCGTTGTGCCATTTGTATTAAATTCCGACGCAATTTCTGTGTTTCATCGTCAATTAGAAGGTGCAAGGTATACAGTAAACCTGAAGTGAAGCATCGGAATCTAAAACTCGACTCACAGGAGAGGTTCAAATCATAGAAAGAGAGAGTGTCAGTCCTCTCGTACTTAAGTCTGTATAGTGCCTTTTGTATTATATTCGGATGCAATTTCTGTGTTTCATCGTCAGTAAGAAGTTCCAAGGGATACAGTAAACCTTAAGTGAAGCATCGGAATCTATAACTGGTCTCACACTAGAGGTTCAAATCATAGAATGTTAGAGTGTCAGTCCTCTATTACTTAAGTCGGCATTGTGCCTTTTGTATTAAATTCGGATGCAATTTCTGTGTTTCATCGTCAATAAGATGGTCCAAGGGGTACAGTAAACCTGAAGTGAAGCATCGGAATCTAAAACTTGACTCACAGGAAGGTTCAAATCATGGAAAGTTAGAGTGTCAGTCCTCTTTTACTTAAGTCGGCATTGTGCCATTTGTATTAAATTCCGATGCAATTTCTGTGTTTCATCGCTTCAAAAGAAGGTGCAAGGTACACAATAAACCTGAAGTGAAGCATCGGAAATTAAAACTCGACTCACAGGAGAGGTTTAAATCATAGAAAGTGAGAGTGTCAGTCCTCTTGTACTTAAGTCGGCATTGTGCCATTTGTATTAAATTCGGATGCAATTTCTGTGTTTCATCGTTAATAAGAAGGTCCAAGTGATACAGTAATCCTGAAGTGAAGCATCGGAATCTAAAACTGGACTCACATGAGTGTTTCAAATCATAGAATGTTAGAGTGTCATTCCCCATGTACTTAAGTCGGTATTGTGCCCTTTGTATTAAATTCGGATGCAATTTCTGTGTTTCATCGTCAATAAGAAGGTCCAAGGGACACAGTAAACCTGAAGTGGAGCATCGGAATCTAAAACTAATCTCACAGAAGAGGTTCAAATCATAGAATGTTAGAGTGTCCGTCCACTTTTACTTAAGACGACATTGTGCCTTTTGTATTAAATTCGGATGCAATTTCTGTGTTTCATCGTCAACAAGAAGGTCCAAGGTATACAGTAAACCTGAAGTGAAGCATCGGATTCTAAAACTGGACTCACAGGAGGGGTTCAAATCATAGAAAGTTAAAGTGTCAGTCCTCGTTTACTTAAGTCGGCATTGTGCATTTTGTATTAAATTCCGATGCAATTTCTGTGTTTCATCGTCAATAAGAAGGTCCAAGCGATACAGTAAACCTGAGGAGAAGCATCGGAATCTAAAACTGGACTCACAGGAGCGGTTCAAATCATAGAATGGTAGAGTGTCAGTCCTCTTTTACTTACGTCGGCATTGTGCTTTTTGTATTAAATTCGTACGCAATTTCTGTGTTTCATCGTCAATAAGAATGTCCAAGGGATACAATAAACCTGAAGTGAAGCATCGGAATCTAAAACTGGACTCACAGGAGAGGTTCAAATCATGGTTAGGTAGAGTGTCAGTCCTCTTTTACTTAAGTCGGCATTGTGCAATTTGTATTAAATTCCGATGCAATTTCTGTGTTTCATCGTCAATAAGAAGGTGCAAGGTATACAGTAAACCTGAAGTGAAGCATCGGAATTTAAAACTGGACTCACAGGAGGGGTTCAAATCATAGAATGGTCGAGTGTCAATCCTCTTTTACTTAAGTCGGCATTGTGCCTTTTGTATTAAATTCGGATGCAAACTCTGTGTTTCATCGTCAATAAGAAGGTCCAAGGGATACAGTAAACCAGGGGTCAAGCATCGGAATGTAAAACTAGACTCACAGTAGAGGTTCAAATCATAGATAGTGAGAGTGTCAGTCCTCTTGTACTTAAGTCGGCTTTGAGCCTTCTGTATTAAATTCGGATGCAATTTCTGTGTTTCATCGTCTATAAGAAGGTCCAAGTGTAACAGTAAACCTGAAGTGAAGCATCGGAATCTAAAACTGGGCTCACAGGAGTGGTTCAAATCATAGAAAGTGAGAATGTCAGTCCTCTTGTACTTAAGTCGGCATTGTGCCATTTGTATTAAATTCGGATGCAATTTCTTTGTTTCATCGTCAATAAGAAGGTCCAAGGGTTACAGTAAACCTGAAGTGAAGCATCGGAATCTTAAACTAGACTCACAGGAGAGGTTCAAATCATAGAAAGTTAGAGTGTCTGTCCTCTTGTACTTAAGTCGGCATTGTGCTTTTTGTATTAAATTCGGATGCAAACTCTGTGTTTCATCGTCAATAAGAAGGTCCAAGGGACACAGTAAACCTGAAGTGAAGCATCGGAATCTTAGACTGCACTCACAGGAGGGTTTGAAATCAAAGAAAGTTAGAGTGCACTCCTCTTGTACTTAAGTCGGTATTGTGCCTTTTGTATTAAATTCGGATGCAGTTTCTGTGTCTCATCGTCAATAAGAAAGTCCAAGGGATACAGTAAACCTGAAGTGAAGCATCGGAATCTAAAACTGGTCTCACAGGAGAGGTTCAAATCATAGAAAGTTAGACTGTCAGTCCTCTTTTACTTAAGTCGGCATTGTGCCATTTGTATTAAATTCCGATACAATTTCTGTGTTTCATCGTCAATAAGATGGTGCAAGGTAAACAGTAAACCTGAAGTCAGGGATCGGAATCTAAAACTCGACTCACAGGAGAGGTTCAAATCATAGAAATTGAGAGTGTCAGTCCTCTTGTACTTAAGTCGGCATTGTGCCATTTGTATTAAAGTAGGATGCAATTACTCTGTTTCATCGTCAATAAGAAGATCCAAGGTATACAGTAAACCTGAAGTGAAGCATAGGATTCTAAAACTTGACTCACAGGAGGTGTTCAAACAATAGAAAGATAGACTGTCAGTCCTTTTTTACTTAAGTCGGCATTGTGTTTTTTGTATTAAATTCGGATGCAATTTCTGTGTTTGATCGTCAATAAGAAGGTGCAAGGTATACAGTAAACCTGAAGTGAAGCATCGGAATCTAAAACTGGACTCACAGGAGAGGTTCAAAACATAGAAAGTGAGAGTGTCAGTCCTCTTGTACTTAAGTCGGCATTGTGCCATTTGTATTAAATCCAGATGCAATTTCTGTGTTTCATCGTCAATAAGAAGGTACAAGGGATACAGTAAACCTGAAGTGAAAGAACGGAATCTAAAACTGGACTCCCAGGAGAGGTCAAATCATAGAAAGTGAGAGTGTCAGTACTCTTGTACTTAAGTTGGCATTGTGCCATTTGTATTAAATTCGGATGCAATTTCTGTGTTTCATCGTCAATAAGAAGGTCCAAGGGATACAGTAAACCTGAAGTGAAGCTTCGGAATCCAAAACTGGACTCACAGGAAGGTTCAAATCATAGAAAGTTAGAGTGTCAGTCCTCTTTTACTTAAGTCGGCATTGTGCCATTTGTATTAAATTCCGACGCAATTTCTGTGTTTCATCGTCAATTAGAAGGTGCAAGGTATACAGTAAACTTGAAGTGAAGCATCGGAATCTAAAACTCGACTCACAGGAGAGGTTCAAATCATAGAAAGA
The DNA here is from genome assembly GCF_021461385.2 of Schistocerca piceifrons. Lineage (NCBI taxonomy): Eukaryota > Metazoa > Arthropoda > Insecta > Orthoptera > Acrididae > Schistocerca > Schistocerca piceifrons. The sequence goes on from NC_060149.1 coordinate 937,332,097, forward strand.
GAGAGTGTCAGTCCTCTCGTACTTAAGTCTGTATAGTGCTTTTTGTATTATATTCGGATGCAATTTCTGTGTTTCATCGTCAGTAAGAAGGTCCAAGGGATACAGTAAACCTTAAGTGAAGCATCGGAATCTAAAACTGGTCTCACAGGAGAGGTTCAAATCATAGAATGTTAGAGTGTCAGTCCTCTATTACTTAAGTCGGCATTGTGCCTTTTGTATTAAATTCGGATGCAATTTCTGTGTTTCATCGTCAATAACATGGTCCAAGGGGTACAGTAAACCTGAAGTGAAGCATCGGAATCTAAAACTTGACTCACAGGAAGGTTCAAATCATGGAAAATTAGAGTGTCAGTCCTCTTTTACTTAAGTCGGCATTGTGCCATTTGTATTAAATTCCGATGCAATTTCTGTGTTTCATCGCTTCATAAGAAGGTGCAAGGTACACAATAAACCTGAAGTGAAGCATCGGAAATTAAAACTCGACTCACAGGAGAGGTTTAAATCATAGAAAGTGAGAGTGTCAGTCCTCTTGTACTTAAGTCGGCATTGTGCCATTTGTATTAAATTCGGATGCAATTTCTGTGTTTCATCGTTAATAAGAAGGTCCAAGTGATACAGTAATCCTGAAGTGAAGCATCGGAATCTAAAACTGGACTCACATGAGTGTTTCAAATCATAGAATGTTAGAGTGTCACTCCCCATGTACTTAAGTCGGTATTGTGCCCTTTGTATTAAATACGGATGCAATTTCTGTGTTTCATCGTCAATAAGAAGGTCCAAGGGACACAGTAAACCTGAAGTGGAGCATCGGAATCTAAAACTAATCTCACAGGAGAGGTTCAAATCATAGAATGTTAGAGTGTCCGTCCACTTTTACTTAAGACGACATTGTGCCTTTTGTATTAAATTCGGATGCAATTTCTGTGTTTCATCGTCAATAAGAAGGTCCAAGGGACACAGTAAACCTGAAGTGGAGCATCGGAATCTAAAACTAATCTCACAGGAGAGGTTCCAATCATAGAATGTTAGAGTGTCCGTCCACTTTTACTTAAGACGACATTGTGCCTTTTGTATTAAATTCGGATGCAATTTCTGTGTTTCATCGTCAACAAGAAGGTCCAAGGTATACAGTAAACCTGAAGTGAAGCATCGGAATCTAAAACTGGACTCACAGGAGCGGTTCAAATCATAGAATGGTAGAGTGTCAGTCCTCTTTTACTTACGTCGGCAATGTGCTTTTTGTATTAAATTCGTACGCAATTTCTGTGTTTCATCGTCAATAAGAATGTCCAAGGGATACAGTAAACCGGAAGTGAAGCATCGGAATATAAAACCGGACTCACAGGAGAGGTTCAAATCATAGAAAGTGAGAGTGTCAGTCCTCTTGTAGTTAAGTCGGCATTATGCCATATGTATTAAATCCGGATGCAATTTCTGTGTTTCATCGTCAATAAGAAGGTCCAAGGGATACAATAAACCTGAAGTGAAGCATGGGAATCTAAAACTGGACTCACAGGAGAGGTTCAAATCATAGAAAGTTAGAGTGTCACTCCTCTTGTACTTAAGCCGGTATTGTGCCTTTTGTATTAAATTCGGACGCAATTTCTGTGTTTCTTCGTCAATAAGAAGGCCCAAGGTATACAGTAAACCTGAAGTGAAGCATCGGATTCTAAAACTGGACTCACAGGAGGGGTTCAAATCATAGAAAGTTAGAGTGTCAGTACTCTTTTACTTAAGTCGGCATTTTGCCTTTTGTATTAAATTACAATGCAAATTCAGTGTTTCATCGTCAATAAGAAGGTCCAAGGGATACAGTAAACCGGAAGTGAAACATCGGAATCTAAAACTGGACTCACAGGGGACGTTCAAATCATAGAAAGTTAGAGTGTCTGTCGTCTTGTGCTTAAGTCGGTATTGTGCCTTTTGTATTAATTTCGGATGCAATTTCTGTGTTCCATCGTCAATAAGTAGGTCCAAGTGATACAGTAAACCTGAAGTAAAGCATTGGAATCTAATTCTGCAGTCACAGGAGAGTTTCAAATCATAGAAAGTTTGAGTGTCACTCTTCTCGTACTTAAGTCGGTATTGTGCCTTTTGTATTAAATTCGGATGGAGTTTCTGTGTTTCATCGTCAATAAGAATGTCCAAGGGATACAATAAACCTGAAGTGAAGCATCGGAATCTAAAACTGGACTCACAGGAGAGGTTCAAATCATGGTAACTAGAGTGTCAGTCCTCTTTTACTTAAGTCGGCATTGTGCCATTTGTATTAAATTCCGATGCAATTTCTGTGTTTCATCGTCAATAAGGAGGTGCAAGGTATACAGTAAACCTGAAGTGAAGCATCGGAATTTAAAACTGGACTCACAGGAGGGGTTGAAATCATAGAATGGTAGAGTGTCAATCCTCTTTTACTTAAGTCGGCATTGTGCCTTTTGTATTAAATTCGGATGAAACTCTGTGTTTCATCGTCAATAAGAAGGTCCAAGGGATACAGTAAACCAGGGGTCAAGCATCGGAATGTAAAACTGGACTCACAGTAAAGGTTCAAATCATAGATAGTGAGAGTGTCAGTCCTCTTGTACTTAAGTCGGCTTTGAGCCTTCTGTATTAAATTCGGATGCAATTTCTGTGTTTCATCGTCTATAAGAAGGTCCAAGTGTAACAGTAAACCTGAAGTGAAGCATCGGAATCTAAAACTGGGCTCACAGGAGAGGTTCAAATCATAGATAGTGAGAGTGTCAGTCCTCTTGTACTTAAGTCGGCATTGTGCCATTTGTATTAAATTCGGATGCAATTTCTTTGTTTCATCGTCAATAAGAAGGTCCAAGGGTTACAGTAAACCTGAAGTGAAGCATCGGAATCTTAAACTAGACTCACAGGAGAGGTTCAAATCATAGAAAGTTAGAGTGTCTGTCCTCTTGTACTTAAGTCGGCATTGTGCTTTTTGTATTAAATTCGGATGCAAACTCTGTGTTTCATCGTCAATAAGAAGGTCCAAGGGGCACAGTAAACCTGAAGTGAAGCATCGGAATCTTAGACTGCACTCAAGGGAGGGTTTGAAATCATAGAAAGTTAGAGTGCACTCCTCTTGTACTTAAGTCGGTATTGTGCCTTTTGTATTAAATTCGGATGCAGTTTCTGTGTCTCATCGTCAATTAGAAAGTCCAAGGGATACAGTAAACCTGAAGTGAAGCATCGGAATCTAAAACTGGTCTCACAGGAGAGGTTCAAATCATAGAAAGTTAGACTGTCAGTCCTCTTTTACTTAAGTCGGCATTGTGCCATTTGTATTAAATTCCGATGCAATTTCTGTGTTTCATCGTCAATAAGAAGGTGCGAGGCAAACAGTAAACCTGAAGTCAGGGATCGGAATCTAAAACTCGACTCACAGGAGAGGTTCAAATCATAGAAATTGAGAGTGTCAGTCCTCTTGTACTTAAGTCGGCATTGTGCCATTTGTATTAAAGTAGGATGCAATTACTCTGTTTCATCGTCAATAAGAAGATCCAAGGTATACAGTAAACCTGAAGTGAAGCATCGGATTCTAAAACTTGACTCACAGGAGGTGTTCAAACAATAGAAAGATAGAGTGTCAGTCCTTTTTTACTTAAGTCGGCATTGTGTTTTTTGTATTAAATTCGGATGCAATTTCTGTGTTTGATCGTCAATAAGAAGGTGCAAGGTATACAGTAAACCTGAAGTGAAGCATCGGAATCTAAAACTGGACTCACAGGAGAGGTTCAAAACATAGAAAGTGAGAGTGTCAGTCCTCTTGTACTTAAGTCGGCATTGTGCCATTTGTATTAAATTCAGATGCAATTTCTGTGTTTCATCGTCAATAAGAAGGTCCAAGGGATACAGTAAACCTGAAGTGAAGCTTCGGAATCCAAAACTGGACTCACAGGAAGGTTCAAATTATAGAAAGTTAGAGTGTCAGTCCTCTTTTACTTAAGTCGGCATTGTGCCATTCGTATTAAATTCCGACGCAATTTCTGTGTTTCATCGTCAATTAGAAGGTGCAAGGTATACAGTAAACCTGAAGTGAAGCATCGGAATCTAAAACTCGACTCACAGGAGAGGTTCAAATCATAGAAAGTTAGTGTGTCAGCCCTCTTTTACTTAAGTCGGCATTTTGCCTTTTGTATTAAATTACGATGCAAATTCCGTGTTTCATCGTCAATAAGAAGGTCCAAGGGATACAGTAAACCGGAAGTGAAACATCGGAATCTAAAACTGGACCCACATGAGAGGTTCAAATCATAGAAAGTTAGAGTGTCTGTCGTCTTGTGCTTATGTCCGTATTGTGCCTTTTGTATTAAATTCGGATGCAATTTCTGTGTTCCATCGTCAATAAGAAGGTCCAAGTGATACAGTAAACCTGAAGTAAAGCATTGGAACCTAAAACTGCAGTCACAGGAGAGTTTCAAATCATAGAAAGTTTGAGTGTCACTCCTCTCGTACTTAAGTCGGTATTGTGCCTTTTGTATTAAATTCGGATGGGGTTTCTGTGTTTCATCGTCAATAGGAAGGTCCAAGGGATACAGTAAACCTGAAGTGAAGCATCGGAATCTAAAACTGGACTCACAGGAGAGGTTCAAGTCATAGTTGGCTAGAGTGTCAGTCTTCTTTTACTTAAGTCGGCATTGTGCCATTTGTATTAAATTCGGATGCAAACTCTGTGTTTCATCGTCAATAAGAAGGTCCAAGGGATACAGTAAACCAGGGGTCAAGCATCGGAATGTAAAACTGGACTCACAGTAGAGGTTCAAATCATAGAAAGTGAGAGTGTCAGTCCTCTTGTACTTAAGTCGGCTTTGTGCCTTCTGTATTAAATTCGGATGCAATTTCTGTGTTTCATCGTCTATAAGAAGGTCCAAGTGATACAGTAAACCTGAAGTGAAGCATCGGAATCTAAAACTGGGCTCACAGGAGAGGTTCAAATCATAGAAAGTGAGAGTGTCAGTTCTCTTGTACTTAAGTCGGCATTGTGCCATTTGTATTAAATTCGGATGCAATTTCTTTGTTTCATCGTCAATAACAAGGTCCAAGGGTTACAGTAAACCTGAAGTGAAGCAACGGAATCTTAAACTAGACTCACAGGAGAGGTTCAAATCATAGAAAGTTAGAGTGTCTGTCCTCTTGTACTTAATTTGGCATTGTGCTTTTTGTATTAAATTCGGATGCAAACTCTGTGTTTCATCGTCAATAAGAAGGTCCAAGGGACACAGTAAACCTGAAGTGAAGCATCGGAATCTTAAACTGCACTCACAGGAGGGTTTGAAATCATAGAAAGTTAGAGTGTCACTCCTCTTGTACTTAAGTCGGTATTGTGCCTTTTGTATTAAATTCGGATGCAGTTTCTGTGTTTCATCGTCAATAAGAAAGTCTAAGGGATACAGTAAACCTGAAGTGAAGCATCGGAATCTAAAACTGTTCTCACAGGAGAGGTTCAAATCATAGAAAGTTAGACTGTCAGTCCTCTTTTACTTAAGTCGGCATTGTGCAATTTGTATTAAATTCCGATGCAATTTCTGTGTTTCATCGTCAATAAGAAGGTGCAAGGTAAACAGTAAACCTGAAGTCAAGGATCGGAATCTAAAACTCGACTCACAGGAGAGGTTCAAATCCTAGAAATTGAGAGTGTCAGTCCTCTTGTACTTAAGTCGGCATTGTGCCATTTGTATTAAAGTAGGATGCAATTTCTGTGTTTCATCGTCAATAAGAAGGTCCAAGGTATACAGTAAACCTGAAGTGAAGCATCGGATTCTAAAACTGGACTCACAGGAGGGGTTCAAACAATAGAAAGATAGAGTGTCAGTCCATTTTGACTTAAGTCGGCATTGTGTCTTTTGTATTAAATTCGGATGCAATTTTTGTGTTTCATCGTCAATAAGAAGGTCCAAGGGATACAGTAAACCTGAAGTGAAGCTTCGGAATCCAAAACTGGACTCACAGGAAGGTTCAAATCATAGAAAGTTAGAGTGTCAGTCCTCTTTTTCTTAAGTCGGCATTGTGCCATTTGTATTAAATTCCGACGCAATTTCTATGTTTCATCGTCAATTAGAAGGTGCAAGGTATACAGTCAAACCTGAAGTGAAGCATCGGAATCTAAAACTCGACTCACAGGAGATGTTCACATCATAGAAAGTGAGAGTGTCAGTCCTCTTGTACTTAAGTCGGCATGGTGCCATTTGTATTAAATTCGGATGCAATTTCTGTGTTTCATCGTCAATAAGAAGCTCCAAGGGATACAATAAACCTGAAGTGAAGCATGGGAATCTAAAACTGGACTCACAGGAGAGGTTCAAATCATAGAAAGTTAGAGTGTCACTCCTCTTGTACTTAAGTCGGCATTGTGCCTTTTGTATTAAATTCGGACGCAATTTGTGTGTTTCTTCGTCAATAAGAAGGCCCAAGTTATACAGTAACCTGAAGTGAAGCATCGGATTCTAAAACTGGACTTACAGGAGGGGTTCAAATCACAGAAAGTTAGAGTGTCAGTCCCCTTTTACTTAAGTCGACATTTTGCCTTTTGTATTAAATTACGATGCAAATTCCGTGTTTCATCGTCAATAAGAAGGTCCAAGGGATACAGTAAACCGGAAGTGAAATATCGGAATCTAAAACTGGACCCACATGAGAGGTTCAAATCATAGAAAGTTAGAGTGTCTGTCGTCTTGTGCTTAAGTCGGTATTGTGCCTTTTGTATTAATTTCGGATGCAATTTCTGTGTTCCATCGTCAATAAGAAGGTCCAAGTGATACAGTAAACCTGAAGTAAAGCATTGGAATCTAAAACTGCAGTCACAGGAGAATTTCAAATCATAGAAAGTTTGAGTGTTACTCCTCTTGTACTTAAGTCGGATTTGTGCCTTTTGTATTAAATTCGGATGGAGTTTCTGAGTTTCATCGTCAATAAGAAGGTCCAAGGGATACAGTAAACCTGAAGTGAAGCATCGGAATCTAAAACTGGACTCACAGGAGAGGTTCAAGTCATAGTTAGCTAGAGTGTCAGTCCTCTTTTACTTAAGTCGGCATTGTGCCATTTGTATTAAATTCCGATGCAATTTCTGTGTTTCATCGTCAATAAGAAGGTGCAAGGTATACAGTAAACCTGAAGTGAAGAATCGGAATCTAAAACTGGACTCACAGGAGGGGTTCAAATCGTAGAATGGTAGAGTGTCAATCCTCTTTTACTTAAGTCGGCATTGTGCCTTTTGTATTAATTTCGGATGCAAACTCTGTGTTTCATCGTCAATAAGAAGGTGCAACTGATATAGTAAACCAGGGGTCAAGCATCGGAATGTAAAACTGGACTCACAGTAGAGGTTCAAATCATAGAAAGTGAGAGTGTCAGTCCTCTTGTACTTAAGTCGGCTATGTGCCTTCTGTATTAAATTCGGATGCAATTTCTGTGTTTCATCGTCTATAAGAAGGTCCAAGTGATACAGTAAACCTGAAGTGAAGCATCGGAATCTAAAACTGGGCTCACAGGAGAGGTTCAAATCATAGAGAGTGAGAGTGTCAGTCCTCTTGTACTTAAGTCGGCATTGTGCCATTTGTATTAAATTCGGATGCAAATTCTTTGTTTCATCGTCAATAAGAATGACCAAGGGTTACAGTAAACCTGAAGTGAAGCATCGGAATCTTAAACTAGACTCACAGGAGAGGTTCAAATCATAGAAAGTTAGAGTGTCTGTGCTCTTGTACTTAAGTCGGCATTGTGCTTTTTGTATTAAATTCGGATGCAAACTCTGTGTTTCCTCGTCAATAAGAAGGTCCAAGGGACACAGTAAACCTGAAGTGAAGCATCGGAATCTTAAACTGCACTCACAGGAGGGCTTGAAATCATAGAAAGTTAGAGTTTCACTCCTCTTGTACTAAAGTCGGTATTGTGCCTTTTGTATTAAATTCGGTTGCAGTTTCTGTGTTTCGTTGTCAATAAGAAAGTCCAAGGGATACAGTAAACCTGAAGTGAAAGAACGGAATCTAAAACTGGACTCCCAGGAGAGGTCAAATCATAGAAAGTAAGAGTGTCAGTACTCTTGTACTTAAGTTGGCATTGTGCCATTTGTATTAAATTCGGATGCAATTTCTGTGTTTCATCGTCAATAAGATGGTCCAAGGGATACAGTAAACCTGAAGTGAAGCTTCGGAATCCAAAACTGGACTCACAGGAAGGTTCAAATCATAGAAAGTTAGAGTGTCAGTCCTCTTTTACTTAAGTCGATATTGTGCTATTTGTATTAAATTCCGACGCAATTTCTGTGTTTAATCGTCAATTAGAAGGTGCAAGGTATACAGTAAACCTGAAGTGAAGCATCGGAATCTAAAACTCGACTCACAGGAGAGGTTCAAATCATAGAAAGTGAGAGTGTCAGTCCTCTTGTACTTAAGTCGGCATTGTGCCATTTGTATTAAATTCGGATGCAATTTCTGTGTTTCATCGTTAATAAGAAAGTCCAAGTTTTACAGTAATCCTGAAGTGAAGCATCGGAATCTAATACTGGACTCAAAGGAGAGGTTCAAATCATAGAAAGTTAGAGTCTCACTCCCCTTGTACTTAAGTCGTTATTGTGCCCTGTGTATTAAATTCGGATGCAATTTCTGTGTTTCATCGTCAATAAGAAGGTCCAAGGTATACAGTAACCCTGAAGTGAAGCATCGGATACTAAAACTGGACTCACAGGAGCGGTTCAAATCATTGAATAGTAGAGTCTCAGTCCTCTTTTACTTAAGTCGGCATTGTGCCTTTTGTATTAAATTCGGATGCAATTTCTGTGTTTCATCGTCAATAAGAAGGTCCAAGGGATACAGTAAACCGGAAGTGAAGCATCTGAATCTAAAACTGGACTCATAGGAGAGGTTCAAATCATAGAAAGTTAGAGTGTCAGTTCTCTTTTAGTTAAGTCGGCATTGTGCCATTTGTATTAAATTCCGATTCAATTTCTGTGTTTCATCGACAATAAGATGGTGCAAGGTATACAGTAAACCTGAAGTGAAGCATCGGAATCTAAAACTGGACTCACAGGAGAGGCTCAACTCATTGAAAGTGAGAGTGTCAGTCCTGTTTTACTTAAGTCGGCAATGTTCCATTTGTATTAAACTCGGATACAATTTCTGTGTTCCATCGTCAATAAGAAGGTCCAAGACATACAGTAAACCTGAAGTGAAGCATCGGAATCTAAAACTGGACTCACAGAAGCGGTAAAATCATAGAATGGTTGAGTGTTAGTCCTCATTTACTTATGTCAGGTATGTGCCTTTTGTATTAAATTCGGATGCAAACTCTGTGTAACATCGTCAATAAGAAGGTCCAAGGGATACAGTAAACCAGGGGTCAAGCATCGGATTGTAAAACTGGACTCACAGTAGAGGTTTAAATCATAGAAAGTGAGAGTGTCAGTCCTCTTGTACGTAAGTCGGCATAGTGCCTTTTGTATTACATTCGGATGCAATTTCAGTGTTTCATCGTCTACAAGAAGGTCCAAGTGATACAGTAAACCTGAAGTGAAGCATCGGATTCCAAAACTGGACTCACAGGAGGGGTTCAAATCATAGAAAGTTAAAGTGTCAGTCCTCGTTTACTTAAGGCGGCATTGTGCCTTTTGTATTAAATTCCGATGCAATTTCTGTGTTTCATCGTCAATAAGAAGGTGCAAGGTATACAGTAAACCTAAAGTGAAGCATCGGAATCTAAAACTGGACTCACAGGAGTGGTTCAAATCATAGAAAGTGAGAGTGTCAGTCCTCTTGTATTTAAGTCGGCATTGTGCCATTTGTATTAAATTCGGATGCAATTTCTGTGTTTCATCGTCAATAAGAAGGTCCAAGGGATACAGTAAACCTGAAGTGAAGCATTGGAATCTAAAACTGGACTCACAGGAGCGGTTCAAATCATAGAATGGTAGAGTGTCAGTCCTTTTTACTTAAGTCGGCATTGTGCCTTTTGTATTAAATTCGGATGCAATTTCTGTATTTCATCGTCAATAAGAAGGTCCAAGGGCCACAGTAAGCCGGAAGTGAAGCATCTGAATCTAAAACTGGACTCAAAGGGGTGGTTCAAATCATAGAAAGTTAGAGTGTCAGTCCTCTTTTACTTAAGTCGGCATTGTGCCTTTTGTATTAAATTCGGATGCAATTTCTGTGTTTCATCGTCTATAAGAAGGTCCAAGTGATACAGTAAACCTAAAGTGAAGCATCGGAATCTAAAACTGAACTCACAGGAGAGGTTCAAATCATAGAAAGTGAGAGTGTCAGTCCTCTTGTACTTAAGTCGGCATTGTGCCATTTGTATGAAATTCGGATGCAATTTCTGTGTCTCATCGTCAATAAGAAGGTCCTAGGGGTGCAGTAAACCTGAAGTGAAGCATCGGAATCTTAAACTAGACTCACAGGAGAGGTTCAAATCATAGAAAGTGTGAGTGTCAGTCCTCTTGTACTTAAGTCGGCATTGTGCCATTTGTATTAAATTCGGATACAATTTCTGTGTTTCATCGTCAATAAGAAGGTGCAAGGTAAACAGTAAACCTGAAGTCAAGTATCGGAATCTAAAACTCGACTCACAGGAGAGGTTCAAATCATAGAAAGTGAGAGTGTCAGTCCTCTTGTACTTAAGTCGGCAATGTGCCATTTGTATTAAAGTAGAATGCAATTTCTGTGTTTCATCGTCAATAAGAAGATCGAAGGTATACAGTAAACCTGAAGTGAAGCATCGGATTCTAAAACTGGACTCACAGGAGGGGTTCAAATAATGGAAAGTTAGAGTGTCAGTCCTCTTCTACTTATGTCGGCATTGTGCCTTTTGTATTATATTCGGATGCAATTTCTGTGTTTGATCGTCAATAAGAAGGTGCAAGGTATACAGTAAACCTGAAGTGAAGCACCGGAATCTAAAACTGGACTCACAGGAAGGTTCAAATCATAGAAAGTGAGAGTGTCGGTCCTCTTGTACTTAAGTCGGCATTGTGCCATTGTATTAAATTCATATGCATTTTCTGTGTTTCATCGTCAATAAGAAGGTCCAAGGGATACAGTAAACCTGAAGTGAAGCAACGGAATCTAAAACTGGACTCCAAGGAGAGGTCAAATTATAGAAAGTGAGAGTGTCAGTCCTCTTGTACTTAAGTTGGCATTGTGCCATTTGTATTAAATTCGGATGCAATTTCTGTGTTTCATCGTCAATAACAAGGTCCAAGTGATACAGTAAACCTGAAGTGAAGCATCGGAATCTAAAACTGGACTCACAGAAGCGGTTCAAATCATATAATGGTAGAGTGTCAGTCCTCTTTTACTTAAGTCAGGTATGTGCCTTTTGTATTAAATTCGGATGCAAACTCTGTGTTTAATCGTAAATAAGAAGGTCCAAGGGATACAGTAAACCAGGGGACAAGCATCGGAATGTAAAACTGGACTCACACTAGAGGTTCAAATCATAGAAAGTGAGAGTGTCAGTCCTCTTGTACTTCAGTCGGCATTGTGCCTTTTGTCTTAAATTCGGATGCAATTTCAGTGTTTCATCGTCTATAAGAAGGTCCAAGTGATACAGTAAACCTCAAGTGAAGCATCGGAATTTAAAACTGCACTCACAAGAGAGATTCAAATCATAGAAAGTTAGAGTGTCACTCCTCTCGTACTTAAGTCTGTATTGTGCCTTTTGTATTAAATTCGGATGCAATTTCTGTGTTTCATCGTCAGTAAGAAGGTCCAAGGGATACAGTAAACCTTAAGTGAAGCATCGGAATCTAAAACTGGACTCACAGGAAGCTTCAAATCATAGAGAGTTAGAGTGTCAGTCCTCTTTTACTTAAGTCGAAATTGTGCCATTTGTATTAAATTCCAATGCAATTTCTGTGTTTCATCGTCAATAAGAAGGTCCAAGGGATACAGTAAACCTGAAGTGAAGCATCGGAATCTAAAACTGGACTCACAGGAGCGGTTCAAATCATAGAATGGTAGAGTGTCAGTCCTTTTTACTTAAGTCGGCATTGTGCCTTTTGTATTAAATTCGGATGCAATTTCTGTGTTTCATCGTCAATAAGAAGGTCCAAGGGATACAGTATACCGGAAGAGAAGCATCTGAATCTAAAACTGGAGTCACAGGAGAGGTTCAAATCATAGAAAGTTAGAGTGTCAGTCCTCTTTTAGTTAAGTCGGCATTGTGCCATTTGTATTAAATTCCGATTCAATTTCTGTGTTTCATCGTCAATAAGATGGTACAAGGTATACAGTAAACCTGAAGTGAAGCATCGGAATCTAAAACTGGACTCACAGGAGAGGTTCAACTCATAGAAAGAGAGAGTGTTAGTCCTCTTGTACTTAAGTCGGCAATGTTACATTTGTATTAAACTCGGATACAATTTCTGTGTTTCATCGTCAATAAGAAGGTCCAAGGGATACAGTAAACCTGAAGTGAAGCATCGGAATCTAAAACTGGACTCACAGGAGAGGTTCAAATATTAGAAAGTTAGAGTGTCACTCCTCTTGTACTTAAGTCGGTATTGTGCCATTTGTATTAGATTCGGAAGCAATTTCTGTGTTTCATCGTCAATAAGAAGGTCCAAGGAATACAGTAAACCTGAATGAAGCATCGGAATCTAAAATTGGACTCACAGGAGAGGTTCAAATCATAGAAAGTGAGAGTGTCAGTCCACTTTTACTTAAGTCGGCATTATGCCATTTGTATTAAATTCGGATGCAATTTCTGTGTTTAATCGTCAATAAGAAGGTCCTAGGTATACAGTAAACGTGAAGTGAAGCATCGGATTGTAAAACTGGACTCACAGGAGGGGTTCAAATCATAGAAAGTTTGAGTGTCAGTCCTCTTTTACTTAAGTCGGCCTTGTGCCCTTTGTATTAAATTCCGATACAATTTCTGTGTTTCATTGTCAATAAGAAGGTCCACGGTATACAGTAAACCTGAATTGATGCATCGGATTCTAAAACTGGACTCACAGGAGGGGATCAAATCATAGTAAGTTAGAGTGTTAGTCCTCTTTTACTTAAGTCGGCATTGTGCCTTTTGTATTAAATTCGGATGCAATTTCTGTGTTTCATCGTCTATAAGAAGGTCCAAGTGATACAGTAAACCTAAAGTGAAGCATCGGAATCTAAAACTGGACTCACAGCAGAGGTTCAACTCATTGAAAGTGAGAGTGTCAGTCGTCTTTCACTTATGTCGGCAATGTTCCATTTGTATTAAACTCGGATACAATTTCTGTGTTTCATCGTCAATAAGAAGGTCCAAGGGATACAGTAAACCTGAAGTGAAGCATCGGAATCTAAAACTGGACTCACAGAAGCGGTCAAATCATAGAATGGTTGAGTGTCAGTCCTCATTTACTTATGTCAGGTATGTGCCTTTTGTATTAAATTCGGATGCAAACTCTGTGTTTCATCGTCAATAAGAAGGTCCAAGGGATACAGTAAACCAGGGGTCAAGCATCGGATTGTAAAACTGGACTCACAGTAGAGGTTTAAATCATAGAAAGTGAGAGTGTCAGTCCTCTTGTACTTAAGTCGGCATAGTGCCTTTTGTATTACATTCGGATGCAATTTCAGTGTTTCATCGTCTATAAGAAGGTCCAAGGGATAAAGTAAACCTGAAGTGAAGCATCGGAATCTAAAACTGGACTCACAGGAGAGGTTCTAATCATAGAAAGTTGGAGTGTCACTCCTCTTGTACTTAAGTCGGTATTGTGCCTTTTGTATTAGATTCGGAAGCAATTTCTGTGTTTCATCGTCAATCAGAAGGTCCAAGGAATACAGTAAACCTGAAGTGAAGCATCGGAATCTAAAACTGGACTCACAGGAGCGGTTCAAATCATAGAATGGTAGAGTGTCAGTCCTTTTTACTTAAGTCGGCATTGTGCCTTTTGTATTAAATTCGGATGCAATTTCTGTGTTTCTTCGTCAATAAGAAGGTCCAAGGGATACAGTAAACCGGAAGTGAAGCATCTGAATCTAAAACTGGACTCACAGGAGAGGTCAAATCATAGAAAGTTAGAGTGTCAGTCCTCTTTTGTTAAGTCGGCATTGTGCCATTTGTATTACATTCGGATGCAATTTCTGTGTTTCTTCGTCAATAAGATGGTACAAGGTATACAGTATACCTGAAGTGAAGCATCGGAATCTAAAACTGGACTCTCAGGAGAGGTTCAACTCATTGAAAGTGAGAGTGTCAGTCCTCTTGTATTTAAGTCGGCATTGTGCCATTTGTATTAAATTCGGATGCAATTTCTGTGTTTCATCGTCAATAAGAAGGTCCAAGGGCTACAGTAAACCTGAAGTGAAGCATCGGAATCTAAAACTGGACTCACAGGAGCGGTTCAAATCATAGAATGGTAGAGTGTCAGTCCTTTTTACTTAAGTCGGCATTGTGCCTTTTGTATTAAATTCGGATGCAATTTCTGTGTATCTTCGTCAATAAGAAGGTCCATGGGATACAGTAAACCGGAAGTGAAGCATCTGAATCTAAAACTGGACTCACAGGAGAGGTTCAAATCATAGAAAGTTAGAGTGTCAGTCCTCTTTTAGTTAAGTCGGCATTGTGCCGTTTGTATTAAATTCGGATGCAATTTCTGTGTTTCTTCGTCAATAAGATGGTACAAGGTATACAGTAAACCTGAAGTGAAGCATCGGAATCTAAAACTGGACTCACAGGAGAGGTTCAAATCATAGAAAGTAGAGTGTCACTCCTCTTGTACTTAAGTCGGTATTGTGCCTTTTGTATTAGATTCGGAAGCAATTTCTGTGTTTCATCGTCAATAAGAAGGTCCAAGGAATACAGTAAACCTGAATGAAGCATCGGAATCTAAAACTGGACTCACAGGAGAGGTTCAAATCATAGAATGTTACAGTGTCAGTCCACTTTTACTTAAGTCGGCATTGTGCCATTTGTATTAAATTCGGATGCAATTTCTGTGTTTCATCGTCAATAAGAAGGTCCAAGGTATACAGTAAACCTGAAGTGAAGCATCGGATTCTAAAACTGGACTCACAGGAGGGGTTCAAATCATAGAAAGTTAGAGTGTCAGTCCTCTTTTACTTAAGTCGGCATTGTGCCCTTTGTATTAAATTCCGATACAATTTTTGTGTTTCATTGTCAATAAGAAGGTCCACGGTATACAGTAAACCTGAAGTGATGCATCGGATTCTAAAACTGGACTCACAGGAGGGGTTTAAATCATAGTAAGTTAGAGTGTCAGTCCTCTTTTACTTAAGTCGGCATTGTGCCTTTTGTATAAAATTCGGATGCAATTTCTGTGTTTCATCTTCTATAAGAAGGTCCGAGTGATACAGCAAACCTAAAGTGAAGCATCGCAATCTAAAACTGGACTCACAGGAGAGGTCCAATCATAGAAAGTGAGAGTGTCAGCCCTCTTGCACTTAAGTCGGCATTGTGCCATTTGTATGAAATTCGAATGCAATTTCTGTGTCTCATCGTCAATAAGAAGGTCCAAGGGGTACAGTAAACCTGAAGTGAAGCATCGGAATCTTAAACTAGACTCATAGGAGAGGTTCAAATCATAGAAAGTGAGAGTGTCAGTCCTCTTGTACTTAAGTCGGCATTGTGCCATTTGTATTAAATTCGGATACAATTTCTGTGTTGCATCGTCAATAAGAAGGTGCAAGGTAAACAGTAAACCTGAAGTCAAGTATCGGAATCTAAAACTCGACTCACAGGAGAGGTTCAAATCATAGAAAGTGAGAGTGTCAGTCCTCTTGTACTTAAGTCGGCAATGTGCCATTTGTATTAAAGTAGAATGCAATTTCTGTGTTTCATCGTCAATAAGAAGATCCAAGGTATACAGTAAACCTGAAGTGAAGCATCGGATTCTAAAACTGGACTCACAGGAGGAGTTCAAATAATGGAAAGTTAGAGTGTCAGTCCTCTTCTACTTATGTCGGCATTGTGCCTTTTGTATTAAATTCGGATGCAATTTCTGTGTTTGATCGTCAATAAGAAGGTGCAAGGTATACAGTAAACCTGAAGTGAAGCATCGGAATCTAAAACTGGACTCACAGGAAGGTTCAAATCATAGAAAGTGAGAGTGTCGGTCCTCTTGTACTTTAGTCGGCATTGTGCCATTGTATTAAATTCATATGCATTTTCTGTGTTTCATCGTCAATAAGAAGGTCCAAGGGATACAGTAAACCTGAAGTGAAGCAACGGAATCTAAAACTGGACTCCCAGGAGAGGTCAAATCATAGAAAGTGAGAGTGTCAGTCCTCTTGTACTTAAGTTGGCATTGTGCCATTTGTATTAAATTCGGATGCAATTTCTGTGTTTCATCGTCAATAACAAGGTCCAAGTGATACAGTAAACCTGAAGTGAAGCATCGGAATCTAAAACTGGACTCACAGGAGCGGTTCAAATCATAGAATGGTAGAGTGTCAGTCCTCTTCATCTTAAGTCGGTATTGTGCCTTTTGTATTAAATTCGGATGCAATTTCTGTGTTTGATCGTCAATAAGAAGGTGCAAGGTATACAGTAAACCTGAAGTGAAGCTTCGGAATCTAAAACTGGACTCACAGGCGAGGTTCAAATCATAGAAAGTTAGATTGTCACTAGTCTTGTACTTAAGCCGGTATTGTGATTTCTGTATTAAATTCGGTTGCAATTTCTGTGTTTCATCGTCAATAAGAAGGTCCAAGGGATACAGTAAACCTGAAGTGAAGCATCGGAATCTAAAACTGGACTCACAGAAGCGGTTCAAATCATAGAATGGTAGAGTGTCAGTCCTCTTTTACTTAAGTCAGGTATGTGCCTTTTGTATTAAATTCGGATGCAAACTCTGTGTTTAATCGTCAATAAGAAGGTCCAAAGGATACAGTAAACCAGGGGACAAGCATCGGAATGTAAAACTGGACTCACAGTAGAGGTTCAAATCATAGAAAGTGAGAGTGTCAGTCCTCTTGTACTTCAGTCGGCATTGTGTCTTTTGTATTAAATACTGATGCAATTTCTGTGTTTCATCGTCTATAAGAAGGTCCAAGTGATACAGTAAACCTGAAGTGAAGTATCGGAATCTAAAACTGCACTCACAGGAGAGATTCAAATCATAGAAAGTTAGAGTGTCACTCCTCTCGTACTTAAGTCTGTATTGTGCCTTTTGTATTAAATTCGGATGCAATTTCTGTGTTTCATCGTCAATAAGAAGGTAAAAGGGGTACAGTAAACCTGAAGTGAAGCATCGGAATCTAAAACTGGACTCACAGGAAGGTTCAAATCATAGAGAGTTAGAGTGTCAGTCCTCTTTTACTTAAGTCGACATTGTGCCATTTGTATTAAATTCCAATGCAATTACTGTGTTTCATCGTCAATAAGAAGGTCCATGGGATACAGAAAACCTGAAGTGAAGCATCGGAATCTAAAACTGGACTCACAGGAGCGGTTCAAATCATAGAATGGTAGAGTGTCAGTCCTTTTTACTTAAGTCCGCTTTGTGCCTTTTGTATTAAATTCGGATGCAATTTCTGTGTTTCATCGTCAATAAGAAGGTCCTAGGGATACAGTATACTGGAAGAGAAGCATCTGAATCTAAAACTGGACTCACAGGAGAGGTTCAAATCGTAGAAAGTTAGAGTGTCAGTCCTCTTTTAGTTAAGTCGGCATTGTGCCATTTGTATTAAATTCCGATTCAATTTCTGTGTTTCATTGTCAATAAGAAGGTCCACGGTATACAGTAAACCTGAAGTGATGCATCGGAATCTAAAACTGGACTCACAGGAGGGGTTCAAATCATAGTAAGTTAGAGTGTTAGTCCTCTTTTACTTAAGTCGGCATTGTGCCTTTTGTATTAAATTCGGATGCAAACTCTGTGTTTCATCGTCAATAAGAAGGTGCAACTGATATAGTAAACCAGGGGTCAAGCATCGGAATGTAAAACTGGACTCACAGTAGAGGTTCAAATCATAGAAAGTGAGAGTGTCAGTCCTCTTGTACTTAAGTCGGCTATGTGCCTTCTGTATTAAATTCGGATGCAATTTCTGTGTTTCATCGTCTATACGAAGGTCCAAGTGATACAGTAAACCTGAAGTGAAGCATCGGAATCTAAAACTGGGCTCACAGGAGAGGTTCAAATCATAGAGAGTGAGAGTGTCAGTCCTCTTGTACTTAAGTCGGCATTGTGCCATTTGTATTAAATTCGGATGCAAATTCTTTGTTTCATCGTCAATAAGAGTGACCAAGGGTTACAGTAAACCTGAAGTGAAGCATCGGAATCTTAAACTAGACTCACAGGAGAGGTTCAAATCATAGAAAGTTAGAGTGTCTGTCCTCTTGTACTTAAGTCGGCATTGTGCTTTTTGTATTAAATTCGGATGCAAACTCTGTGTTTCATCGTCAATAAGAAGGTCCAAGGGACACAGTAAACCTGAAGTGAAGCATCGGAATCTTAAACTGCACTCACAGGAGGGCTTGAAATCATAGAAAGTTAGAGTTTCACTCCTCTTGTACTAAAGTCGGTATTGTGCCTTTTGTATTAAATTCGGATGCAGTTTCTGTGTTTCGTCGTCAATAAGAAAGTCCAAGGGATACAGTAAACCTGAAGTGAAAGAACGGAATCTAAAACTGGACTCCCAGGAGAGGTCAAATCATAGAAAGTAAGAGTGTCAGTACTCTTGTACTTAAGTTGGCATTGTGCCATTTGAATTAAATTCGGATGCAATTTCTGTGTTTCATCGTCAATAAGATGGTCCAAGGGATACAGTAAACCAGAAGTGAAGCTTCGGAATCCAAAACTGGACTCACAGGAAGGTGCAAATCATAGAAAGTTAGAGTGTCAGTCCTCTTTTACTTAAGTCGATATTGTGCTATTTGTATTAAATTCCGACGCAATTTCTGTGTTTAATCGTCAATTAGAAGGTGCAAGGTATACAGTAAACCTGAAGTGAAGCATCGGAATCTAAAACTCGACTCACAGGAGAGGTTCAAATCATAGAAAGTGAGAGTGTCAGTCCTCTTGTACTTAAGTCGGCATTGTGCCATTTGTATTAAATTCGGATGCAATTTCTGTGTTTCATCGTTAATAAGAAAGTCCAAGTTTTACAGTAATCCTGAAGTGAAGCATCGGAATCTAATACTGGACTCACAGGAGAGGTTCAAATCATAGAAAGTTAGAGTCTCACTCCCCTTGTACTTAAGTCGTTATTGTGCCCTTTGTATTAAATTCGGATGCAATTTCTGTGTTTCATCGTCAATAAGAAGGTCCAAGGTATACAGTAACCCTGAAGTGAAGCATCGGATACTAAAACTGGACTCACAGGAGCGGTTCAAATCAATGAATAGTAGAGTCTCAGTCCTCTTTTACTTAAGTCGGCATTGTGCCTTTTGTATTAAATTCGGATGCAATTTCTGTGTTTCATCGTCAATAAGAAGGTCCAAGGGATACAGTAAACCGTAAGTGAAGCATCTGAATCTAAAACTGGACTCATAGGAGAGGTTCAAATCATAGAAAGTTAGAGTGTCAGTTCTCTTTTAGTTAAGTCGGCATTGTGCCATTTGTATTAAATTCCGATTCAATTTCTGTGTTTCATCGACAATAAGATGGTGCAAGGTATACAGTAATCCTGAAGTGAAGCATCGGAATCTAAAACTGGACTCACAGGAGAGGCTCAACTCATTGAAAGTGAGAGTGTCAGTCCTCTTTTACTTAAGTCGGCAATGTTCCATTTGTATTAAACTCGGATACAATTTCTGTGTTCCATCGTCAATAAGAAGGTCCAAGACATACAGTAAACCTGAAGTGAAGCATCGGAATCTAAAACTGGACTCACAGAAGCGGTAAAATCATAGAATGGTTGAGTGTTAGTCCTCATTTACTTATGTCAGGTATGTGCCTTTTGTATTAAATTCGGATGCAAACTCTGTGTAACATCGTCAATAAGAAGGTCCAAGGGATACAGTAAACCAGGGGTCAAGCATCGGATTGTAAAACTGGACTCACAGTAGAGGTTTAAATCATAGAAAGTGAGAGTGTCAGTCCTCTTGTACGTAAGTCGGCATAGTGCCTTTTGTATTACATTCGGATGCAATTTCAGTGTTTCATCGTCTACAAGAAGGTCCAAGTGATACAGTAAACCTGAAGTGAAGCATCGGATTCCAAAACTGGACTCACAGGAGGGGTTCAAATCATAGAAAGTTAAAGTGTCAGTCCTCGTTTACTTAAGGCGGCATTGTGCCTTTTGTATTAAATTCCGATGCAATTTCTGTGTTTCATCGTCAATAAGAAGGTGCAAGGTATACAGTAAACCTAAAGTGAAGCATCGGAATCTAAAACTGGACTCACAGGAGTGGTTCAAATCATAGAAAGTGAGAGTGTCAGTCCTCTTGTATTTAAGTCGGCATTGTGCCATTTGTATTAAATTCGGATGCAATTTCTGTGTTTCATCGTCAATAAGAAGGTCCAAGGGATACAGTAAACCTGAAGTGAAGCATTGGAATCTAAAACTGGACTCACAGGAGCGGTTCAAATCATAGAATGGTAGAGTGTCAGTCCTTTTTACTTAAGTCGGCATTGTGCCTTTTGTATTAAATTCGGATGCAATTTCTGTATTTCATCGTCAATAAGAAGGTCCAAGGGCTACAGTAAGCCGGAAGTGAAGCATCTGAATCTAAAACTGGACTCAAAGGAGTGGTTCAAATCATAGAAAGTTAGAGAGTCAGTCCTCTTTTACTTAAGTCGGCATTGTGCCTTTTGTATTAAATTCGGATGCAATTTCTGTGTTTCATCGTCTATAAGAAGGTCCAAGTGATACAGTAAACCTAAAGTGAAGCATCGGAATCTAAAACTGAACTCACAGGAGAGGTTCAAATCATAGAAAGTGAGAGTGTCAGTCCTCTTGTACTTAAGTCGGCATTGTGCCATTTGTATGAAATTCGGATGCAATTTCTGTGTCTCATCGTCAATAAGAAGGTCCAAGGGGTGCAGTAAACCTGAAGTGAAGCATCGGAATCTTAAACTAGACTCACAGGAGAGGTTCAAATCATAGAAAGTGTGAGTGTCAGTCCTCTTGTACTTAAGTCGGCATTGTGCCATTTGTATTAAATTCGGATACAATTTCTGTGTTTCATCGTCAATAAGAAGGTGCAAGGTAAACAGTAAACCTGAAGTCAAGTATCGGAATCTAAAACTCGACTCACAGGAGAGGTTCAAATCATAGAAAGTGAGAGTGTCAGTCCTCTTGTACTTAAGTCGGCAATGTGCCATTTGTATTAAAGTAGAATGCAATTTCTGTGTTTCATCGTCAATAAGAAGATCGAAGGTATACAGTAAACCTGAAGTGAAGCATCGGATTCTAAAACTGGACTCACAGGAGGGGTTCAAATAATGGAAAGTTAGAGTGTCAGTCCTCTTCTACTTATGTCGGCATTGTGCCTTTTGTATTATATTCGGATGCAATTTCTGTGTTTGATCGTCAATAAGAAGGTGCAAGGTATACAGTAAACCTGAAGTGAAGCACCGGAATCTAAAACTGGACTCACAGGAAGGTTCAAATCATAGAAAGTGAGAGTGTCGGTCCTCTTGTACTTAAGTCGGCATTGTGCCATTGTATTAAATTCATATGCATTTTCTGTGTTTCATCGTCAATAAGAAGGTCCAAGGGATACAGTAAACCTGAAGTGAAGCAACGGAATCTAAAACTGGACTCCAAGGAGAGGTCAAATTATAGAAAGTGAGAGTGTCAGTCCTCTTGTACTTAAGTTGGCATTGTGCCATTTGTATTAAATTCGGATGCAATTTCTGTGTTTCATCGTCAATAACAAGGTCCAAGTGATACAGTAAACCTGAAGTGAAGCATCGGAATCTAAAACTGGACTCACAGAAGCGGTTCAAATCATATAATGGTAGAGTGTCAGTCCTCTTTTACTTAAGTCAGGTATGTGCCTTTTGTATTAAATTCGGATGCAAACTCTGTGTTTAATCGTAAATAAGAAGGTCCAAGGGATACAGTAAACCAGGGGACAAGCATCGGAATGTAAAACTGGACTCACACTAGAGGTTCAAATCATAGAAAGTGAGAGTGTCAGTCCTCTTGTACTTCAGTCGGCATTGTGCCTTTTGTCTTAAATTCGGATGCAATTTCAGTGTTTCATCGTCTATAAGAAGGTCCAAGTGATACAGTAAACCTCAAGTGAAGCATCGGAATTTAAAACTGCACTCACAGGAGAGATTCAAATCATAGAAAGTTAGAGTGTCACTCCTCTCGTACTTAAGTCTGTATTGTGCCTTTTGTATTAAATTCGGATGCAATTTCTGTGTTTCATCGTCAGTAAGAAGGTCCAAGGGATACAGTAAACCTTAAGTGAAGCATCGGAATCTAAAACTGGTCTCACAGGAGAGGTTCAAATCATAGAATGTTAGAGTGTCAGTCCTCTATTACTTATGTCGGCATAGTGCCTTTTGTATTAAATTCGGATGCAATTTCTGTGTTTCATCGTCAATAAGAAGGTCCAAGGGGTACAGTAAACCTTAGGTGAAGCATCGGAATCTAAAACTGGACTCACAGGAAGCTTCAAATCATAGAGAGTTAGAGTGTCAGTCCTCTTTTACTTAAGTCGAAATTGTGCCATTTGTATTAAATTCCAATGCAATTTCTGTGTTTCATCGTCAATAAGAAGGTCCAAGGGATACAGTAAACCTGAAGTGAAGCATCGGAATCTAAAACTGGACTCACAGGAGCGGTTCAAATCATAGAATGGTAGAGTGTCAGTCCTTTTTACTTAAGTCGGCATTGTGCCTTTTGTATTACATTCGGATGCAATTTCTGTGTTTCATCGTCAATAAGAAGGTCCAAGGGATACAGTATACCGGAAGAGAAGCATCTGAATCTAAAACTGGACTCACAGGAGAGGTTCAAATCATAGAAAGTTAGAGTGTCAGTCCTCTTTTAGTTAAGTCGGCATTGTGCCATTTGTATTAAATTCCGATTCAATTTCTGTGTTTCATCGTCAATAAGATGGTACAAGGTATACAGTAAACCTGAAGTGAAGCATCGGAATCTAAAACTGGACTCACAGGAGAGGTTCAACTCATAGAAAGAGAGAGTGTTGGTCCTCTTGTACTTAAGTCGGCAATGTTACATTTGTATTAAACTCGGATACAATTTCTGTGTTTCATCGTCAATAAGAAGGTCCAAGGGATACAGTAAACCTGAAGTGAAGCATCGGAATCTAAAACTGGACTCACAGGAGAGGTTCAAATATTAGAAAGTTAGAGTGTCACTCCTCTTGTACTTAAGTCGGTATTGTGCCATTTGTATTAGATTCGGAAGCAATTTCTGTGTTTCATCGTCAATAAGAAGGTCCAAGGAATACAGTAAACCTGAATGAAGCATCGGAATCTAAAATTGGACTCACAGGAGAGGTTCAAATCATAGAAAGTGAGAGTGTCAGTCCACTTTTACTTAAGTCGGCATTATGCCATTTGTATTAAATTCGGATGCAATTTCTGTGTTTCATCGTCAATAAGAAGGTCCTAGGTATACAGTAAACGTGAAGTGAAGCATCGGATTGTAAAACTGGACTCACAGGAGGGGTTCAAATCATAGAAAGTTTGAGTGTCAGTCCTCTTTTACTTAAGTCGGCCTTGTGCCCTTTGTATTAAATTCCGATACAATTTCTGTGTTTCATTGTCAATAAGAAGGTCCACGGTATACAGTAAACCTGAAGTGATGCATCGGATTCTAAAACTGGACTCACAGGAGGGGATCAAATCATAGTAAGTTAGAGTGTTAGTCCTCTTTTACTTAAGTCGGCATTGTGCCTTTTGTATTAAATTCGGATGCAATTTCTGTGTTTCATCGTCTATAAGAAGGTCCAAGTGATACAGTAAACCTAAAGTGAAGCATCGGAATCTAAAACTGGACTCACAGCAGAGGTTCAACTCATTGAAAGTGAGAGTGTCAGTCCTCTTTCACTTATGTCGGCAATGTTCCATTTGTATTAAACTCGGATACAATTTCTGTGTTTCATCGTCAATAAGAAGGTCCAAGGGATACAGTTAACCTGAAGTGAAGCATCGGAATCTAAAACTGGACTCACAGAAGCGGTCAAATCATAGAATGGTTGAGTGTCAGTCCTCATTTACTTATGTCAGGTATGTGCCTTTTGTATTAAATTCGGATGCAAACTCTGTGTTTCATCGTCAATAAGAAGGTCCAAGGGATACAGTAAACCAGGGGTCAAGCATCGGATTGTAAAACTGGACTCACAGTAGAGGTTTAAATCATAGAAAGTGAGAGTGTCAGTCCTCTTGTACTTAAGTCGGCATAGTGCCTTTTGTATTACATTCGGATGCAATTTCAGTGTTTCATCGTCTATAAGAAGGTCCAAGGGATAAAGTAAACCTGAAGTGAAGCATCGGAATCTAAAACTGGACTCACAGGAGAGGTTCTAATCATAGAAAGTTGGAGTGTCACTCCTCTTGTACTTAAGTCGGTATTGTGCCTTTTGTATTAGATTCGGAAGCAATTTCTGTGTTTCATCGTCAATAAGAAGGTCCAAGGAATACAGTAAACCTGAAGTGAAGCATCGGAATCTAAAACTGGACTCACAGGAGCGGTTCAAATCATAGAATGGTAGAGTGTCAGTCCTTTTAACTTAAGTCGGCATTGTGCCTTTTGTATTAAATTCGGATGCAATTTCTGTGTTTCTTCGTCAATAAGAAGGTCCAAGGGATACAGTAAACCGGAAGTGAAGCATCTGAATCTAAAACTGGACTCACAGGAGAGGTCAAATCATAGAAAGTTAGAGTGTCAGTCCTCTTTTGTTAAGTCGGCATTGTGCCATTTGTATTACATTCGGATGCAATTTCTGTGTTTCTTCGTCAATAAGAAGGTCCAAGGGCTACAGTAAACCTGAAGTGAAGCATCGGAATCTAAAACTGGACTCACAGGAGCGGTTCAAATCATAGAATGGTAGAGTGTCAGTCCTTTTTACTTAAGTCGGCATTGTGCCTTTTGTATTAAATTCGGATGCAATTTCTGTGTATCTTCGTCAATAAGAAGGTCCATGGGATACAGTAAACCGGAAGTGAAGCATCTGAATCTAAAACTGGACTCACAGGAGAGGTTCAAATCATAGAAAGTTAGAGTGTCAGTCCTCTTTTAGTTAAGTCGGCATTGTGCCGTTTGTATTAAATTCGGATGCAATTTCTGTGTTTCTTCGTCAATAAGATGGTACAAGGTATACAGTAAACCTGAAGTGAAGCATCGGAATCTAAAACTGGACTCACAGGAGAGGTTCAAATCATAGAAAGTAGAGTGTCACTCCTCTTGTACTTAAGTCGGTATTGTGCCTTTTGTATTAGATTCGGAAGCAATTTCTGTGTTTCATCGTCAATAAGAAGGTCCAAGGAATACAGTAAACCTGAATGAAGCATCGGAATCTAAAACTGGACTCACAGGAGAGCTTCAAATCATAGAATGTTACAGTGTCAGTCCACTTTTACTTAAGTCGGCATTGTGCCATTTGTATTAAATTCGGATGCAATTTCTGTGTTTCATCGTCAATAAGAAGGTCCAAGGTATACAGTAAACCTGAAGTGAAGCATCGGATTGTAAAACTGGACTCACAGGAGGGGTTCAAATCATAGAAAGTTAGAGTGTCAGTCCTCTTTTACTTAAGTCGGCATTGTGCCCTTTGTATTAAATTCCGATACAATTTTTGTGTTTCATTGTCAATAAGAAGGTCCACGGTATACAGTAAACCTGAAGTGATGCATCGGATTCTAAAACTGGACTCACAGGAGGGGTTTAAATCATAGTAAGTTAGAGTGTCAGTCCTCTTTTACTTAAGTCGGCATTGTGCCTTTTGTATAAAATTCGGATGCAATTTCTGTGTTTCATCTTCTATAAGAAGGTCCGAGTGATACAGCAAACCTAAAGTGAAGCATCGGAATCTAAAACTGGACTCACAGGAGAGGTCCAATCATAGAAAGTGAGAGTGTCAGCCCTCTTGCACTTAAGTCGGCATTGTGCCATTTGTATGAAATTCGAATGCAATTTCTGTGTCTCATCGTCAATAAGAAGGTCCAAGGGGTACAGTAAACCTGAAGTGAAGCATCGGAATCTTAAACTAGACTCACAGGAGAGGTTCAAATCATAGAAAGTGAGAGTGTCAGTCCTCTTGTACTTAAGTCGGCATTGTGCCATTTGTATTAAATTCGGATACAATTTCTGTGTTGCATCGTCAATAAGAAGGTGCAAGGTAAACAGTAAACCTGAAGTCAAGTATCGGAATCTAAAACTCGACTCACAGGAGAGGTTCAAATCATAGAAAGTGAGAGTGTCAGTCCTCTTGTACTTCAGTCGGCATTGTGTCTTTTGTATTAAATACTGATGCAATTTCTGTGTTTCATCGTCTATAAGAAGGTCCAAGTGATACAGTAAACCTGAAGTGAAGTATCGGAATCTAAAACTGCACTCACAGGAGAGATTCAAATCATAGAAAGTTAGAGTGTCACTCCTCTCGTACTTAAGTCTGTATTGTGCCTTTTGTATTAAATTCGGATGCAATTTCTGTGTTTCATCGTCAATAAGAAGGTAAAAGGGGTACAGTAAACCTGAAGTGAAGCATCGGAATCTAAAACTGGACTCACAGGAAGGTTCAAATCATAGAGAGTTAGAGTGTCAGTCCTCTTTTACTTAAGTCGACATTGTGCCATTTGTATTAAATTCCAATGCAATTACTGTGTTTCATCGTCAATATGAAGGTCCATGGGATACAGAAAACCTGAAGTGAAGCATCGGAATCTAAAACTGCACTCACAGGAGAGATTCAAATCATAGAAAGTGAGAGTGTCAGTCCTCTTGTACTTAAGTCGGCATTGTGCTTTTAGTATTATATTCGGATGCAATTTCTGTGTTTCATCGTCTATAAGAAGGTCCAAGTGATACGGTAAACCTCAAGTGAAGCATCGGAATTTAAAACTGCACTCACAGGAGAGATTCAAATCATAGAACGTTAGAGTGTCACTCCTCTCGTACTTAAGTCTGTATTGTGCCTTTTGTATTAAATTCGGATGCAATTTCTGTGTTTCATCGTCAGTAAGAAGGTCCAAGGGATACAGTAAACCTTAAGTGAAGCATCGGAATCTAAAACTGGTCTCACAGGAGAGGTTCAAATCATAGAATGTTAGAGTGTCAGTCCTCTATTACTTATGTCGGCATAGTGCCTTTTGTAATAAATTCGGATGCAATTTCTGTGTTTCATCGTCAATAAGAAGGTCCAAGGGGTACAGTAAACCTTAGGTGAAGCATCGGAATCTAAAACTGGACTCACAGGAAGCTTCAAATCATAGAGAGTTAGAGTGTCAGTCCTCTTTTACTTAAGTCGAAATTGTGCCATTTGTATTAAATTCCAATGCAATTTCTGTGTTTCATCGTCAATAAGAAGGTCCAAGGGATACAGTAAACCTGAAGTGAAGCATCGGAATCTAAAACTGGACTCACAGGAGCGGTTCAAATCATAGAATGGTAGAGTGTCAGTCCTTTTTACTTAAGTCGGCATTGTGCCTTTTGTATTAAATTCGGATGCAATTTCTGTGTTTCATCGTCAATAAGAAGGTCCAAGGGATACAGTATACCGGAAGAGAAGCATCTGAATCTTAAACTGGACTCACAGGAGAGGTTCAAATTATAGAAAGTTAGAGTGTCAGTCCTCTTTTAGTTAAGTCGGCATTGTGCCATTTGTATTAAATTCCGATTCAATTTCTGTGTTTCATCGTCAATAAGATGGTACAAGGTATACAGTAAACCTGAAGTGAAGCATCGGAATCTAAAACTGGACTCACAGGAGAGGTTCAAATCATAGAATGTAGAGTGTCACTCCTCTTGTACATAAGTTGGTATTGTGCCTTTTGTATTAGATTCGGAAGCAATTTCTGTGTTTCATCGTCAATAAGAAGGTCCAAGGAATACAGTAAACCTGAATGAAGCATCGGAATCTAAAACTGGACTCACAGGAGAGGTTCAAATCATAGAATGTTACAGTGTCAGTCCACTTTTACTTAAGTCGGCATTGTGCCATTTGTATTAAATTCGGATGCAATTTCTGTGTTTCATCGTCAATAAGAAGGTCCAAGGTATACAGTAAACCTGAAGTGAAGCATCGGATTGTAAAACTGGACTCACAGGAGGGGTTCAAATCATAGAAAGTTAGAGTGTCAGTCCACTTTTACTTAAGTCGGCATTGTGCCCCTTGTATTAAATTCCGATACAATTTTTGTGTTTCATTGTCAATAAGAAGGTCCACGGTATACAGTAAACCTGAAGTGATGCATCGGATTCTAAAACTGGACTCGCAGGAGGGGTTTCAATCATAGTAAGTTAGAGTGTCAGTCCTCTTTTACTTAAGTCGGCATTGTGCCTTTTGTATAAAATTCGGATGCAATTTCTGTGTTTCATCGTCTATAAGAAGGTCCAAGTGATACAGCAAACCTAAAGTGAAGCATCGGAATCTAAAACTGGACTCACAGGAGAGGTTCAAATCATACAAAGTGAGAGTGTCAGCGCTCTTGCACTTAAGTCGGCATTGTGCAATTTGTATGAAATTCGGATGCAATTTCTGTGTCTCATCGTCAATAAGAAGGTCCAAGGGGTACAGTAAACCTGAAGTGAAGCATCGGAATCTTAAACTAGACTCACAGGAGAGGTTCAAATCATAGAAAGTGAGAGTGTCAGTCCTCTTGTACTTAAGTCGGCATTGTGCCATTTGTATTAAATTCGGATACAATTTCTGTGTTGCATCGTCAATAAGAAGGTGCAAGGTAAACAGTAAACCTGAAGTCAAGTATCGGAATCTAAAACTCGACTCACAGGAGAGGTTCAAATCATAGAAAGTGAGAGTGTCAGTCCTCTTGTACTTAAGTCGGCAATGTGCCATTTGTATTAAAGTAGAATGCAATTTCTGTGTTTCATCGTCAATAAGAAGATCCAAGGTATACAGTAAACCTGAAGTGAAGCATCGGATTCTAAAACTGGACTCACAGGAGGAGTTCAAATAATGGAAAGTTAGAGTGTCAGTCCTCTTCTACTTATGTCGGCATTGTGCCTTTTGTATTAAATTCGAATGCAATTTCTGTGTTTGATCGTCAATAAGAAGGTGCAAGGTATACAGTAAACCTGAAGTGAAGCATCGGAATCTAAAACTGGACTCACAGGAAGGTTCAAATCATAGAAAGTGAGAGTGTCGGTCCTCTTGTACTTTAGTCGGCATTGTGCCATTGTATTAAATTCATATGCATTTTCTGTGTTTCATCGTCAATAAGAAGGTCCAAGGGATACAGTAAACCTGAAGTGAAGCAACGGAATCTAAAACTGGACTCCCAGGAGAGGTCAAATCATAGAAAGTGAGAGTGTCAGTCCTCTTGTACTTAAGTTTTCATTGTGCCATTTGTATTAAATTCGGATGCAATTTCTGTGTTTCATCGTCAATAACAAGGTCCAAGTGATACAGTAAACCTGAAGTGAAGCATCGGAATCTAAAACTGGACTCACAGGAGCGGGTCAATCATAGAATGGTAGAGTGTCAGTCCTCTTCATCTTAAGTCGGCATTGTGCCTTTTGTATTAAATTCGGATGCAATTTCTGTGTTTGATCGTCAATAAGAAGGTGCAAGGTATACAGTAAACCTGAAGTGAAGCTTCGGAATCTAAAACTGGACTCACAGGCGAGGTTCAAATCATAGAAAGTTAGATTGTCACTAGTCTTGTACTTAAACCGGTATTGTGATTTCTGTATTAAATTCGGTTGCAATTTCTGTGTTTCATCGTCAATAAGAAGGTCCAAGGGATACAGTAAACCTGAAGTGAAGCATCGGAATCTAAAACTGGACTCACAGAAGCGGTTCAAATCATAGAATGGTAGAGTGTCAGTCCTCTTTTACTTAAGTCAGGTATGTGCCTTTTGTATTAAATTCGGATGCAAACTCTGTGTTTAATCGTCAATAAGAAGGTCCAAGGGATACAGTAAACCAGGGGACAAGCATCGGAATGTAAACCTGGACTCACAGTAGAGGTTCAAATCATAGAAAGTGAGAGTGTCAGTCCTCTTGTACTTCAGTCGGCATTGTGTCTTTTGTATTAAATACTGATGCAATTTCTGTGTTTCATCGTCTATAAGAAGGTCCAAGTGATACAGTAAACCTGAAGTGAAGTATCGGAATCTAAAACTGCACTCACAGGAGAGATTCAAATCATAGATAGTTAGAGTGTCACTCCTCTCGTACTTAAGTCTGTATTGTGCCTTTTGTATTAAATTCGGATGCAATTTCTGTGTTTCATCGTCAGTAAGGAGGTCCAAGGGATACAGTAAACCTTAAGTGAAGCATCGGAATCTAAAACTGGTCACACAGGAGAGGTTCAAATCCTAGAATGTTAGAGTGTCAGTCCTCTATTACTTAAGTCGGCATAGTGCCTTTTGTATTAAATTGGGATGCGATTTCTGTGTTTCATCGTCAATAAGAAGGTAAAAGGGGTACAGTAAACCTGAAGTGAAGCATCGGAATCTAAAACTGGACTCACAGGAGCGGTTCAAATCATAGAATGGTAGAGTGTCAGTCCTTCTTACTTAAGTCGGCATTGTGCCTTTTGTATTAAATTCGGATGCAATTTCTGTGTTTCATCGTCAATAAGAAGGTCCTAGGGATACAGTATACTGGAAGAGAAGCATCTGAATCTAAAACTGGACTCACAGGAGAGGTTCAAATAGTAGAAAGTTAGAGTGTCAGTCCTCTTTTAGTTAAGTCGGCATTGTGCCATTTGTATTAAATTCCGATTCAATTTCTGTGTTTCATTGTCAATAAGAAGGTCCACGGTATACAGTAAACCTGAAGTGATGCATCGGAATCTAAAACTGGACTCACAGGAGGGGTTCAAATCATAGTAAGTTAGAGTGTTAGTCCTCCTTTACTTAAGTCGGCATTGTGCCTTTTGTATTAGATTCGGAAGCAATTTCTGTGTTTCATCGTCAATAAGAAGGTCCAAGGAATACAGTAAACCTGAATGAAGCATCGGATTCTAAAACTGGACTCACAGGAGAGGTTCAAATCATAGAAAGTGAGAGTGTGAGTCCACTTTTACTTAAGTCGGCATTATGCCATTTGTATTAAATTCGGATGCAATTTCTGTGTTTCATCGTCAATAAGAAGGTCCAAGGTATACAGTAAACGTGAAGTGAAGCATCGGATTGTAAAACTGGACTCACAGGAGGGGTCCAAATCATAGAAAGTTTGAGTGTCAGTCCTCTTTTACTTAAGTCGGCCTTGTGCCCTTTGTATTAAATTCCGATACAATTTCTGTGTTTCATTGTCAATAAGAAGGTCCACGGTATACAGTAAACCTGAAGTGATGCATCGGATTCTAAAACTGGACTCACAGGAGGGGTTCCATTCATAGTAAGTTAGAGTGTTAGTCCTCTTTTACTTAAGTCGGCATTGTGCCTTTTGCATTAAATTGGGATGCAATTTCTGTGTTTCATCGTCTATAAGAAGGTCCAAGTTATACAGTAAACCTAAAGTGAAGCATCGGAATCTAAAACTGGACTCACAGGAGAGGTTCAATTCATAGAAAGAGAGAGTGTCAGTCCTCTTGTACTTAAGTGGGCATTGTGCCATTTGTATTAAATTCGGATGCAATTTCTGTGTTTCACCGTCAATAAGAAGGTCCAAGGGGTACAGTAAACCTGAAGTGAAGCATCGGAATCTTAAACTAGACTCACAGGAGAGGTTCCTATCATAGAAAGTGAGAGTGTCAGTCCTCTTGTACTTAAGTCGGCATTTTACCATTTGTATTAAATTCGGATACAATTTCTGTGTTTCATCGTCAATAAGAAGGTGCAAGGTAACAGTAAACCTGAAGTCAAGTATCGGAATCTAAAAGTCGACTCACAGGAGAATTTCAAATCATAGAAAGTGAGAGTGTCAGTCCTCTTGTACTTAAGTCGGCATTGTGCTTTTAGTATTATATTCGAATGCAATTTCTGTGTTTCATCGTCTATAAGAAGGTCCAAATGATACAGTAAACCTGAAGTAAAGCATCGGAATCTAAAACTGCACTCACAGGAGAGATTCAAATCATAGAAAGTTAGAGTATCACTCCTCTCGTACTTAAGTCTGTATTGTGCCTTTTGTATTAAATTCGGATGCAATTTCTGTGTTTCATCGTCAGTAAGAAGGTCCAAGGTATACTGTAAACCTTAAGTGAAGCATCGGAATCTAAAACTGGTCTCACAGGAGAGGTTCGAATCATAGAATGTTAGAGTGTCAGTCCTCTATTACTTAAGTGGGCATAGTGCCTTTTGTATTAAATTCGGATGCAATTTCTGTGTTTCATCGTGAATAAGAAGGTCCAAGGGGTACAGTAAACCTGAAGTGAAGCATCGGAATCTAAAACTGGACTCACAGGAAGGTTCAAATCATAGAGAGTTAGAGTGTCAGTCCTCTTTTACTTAAGTCGGCATTGTGCCATTTGTATTAAATTCCGATGCAATTTCTGTGTTTCATCGTCAATAAAAAGGTGCAAGGTATACAGTAAACCTGAAGTGAGGCATCGGAATCTAAAACTCGACTCACAGGAGAGGTTCAAATCATAGAATGTGAGAGTGTCAGTCTTCTTGTACTTAAGTCGGCATTGTGCCATTTGCATTAAATTCGGATGCAATTTCTGTGTTTCATCGTTAGTAAGAAGGTCCAAGTGATACAGTAATCCTGAAGTGAAGGATCGGAATCTAAAACTGGACTCACAGGAGAGTTTCAAATCATAGAATGTTAGAGTGTCACTCCAACTGTACTTAAGTCGGTATTGTGCCCTTTGTATTAAATTCGGATGCAATTTCTGTGTTTCATCGTCAATTAGAAGGTCCAAGGTATACAGTAAACCTAAAGTGAAGCATCGGAATCTAAAACTCGTCTCACAGGAGAGGTTCAAATCATAGAAAGTGAGAGTGTCAGTCCTCTTGTACTTAAGTCGGCATTGTGCCATTTGTATTATATTCGGATGCAATTTCTGTGTTTCATCGTCGATAAGAAGGTCCAAGGGATACAGTAAACCTGAAGTGAAGCATCGGAATCTAAAACTGGACTCACAGGAGCGTTTCAAATCATAGAATGGTAGAGTGTCAGTCCTCGTTTACTTAAGTCGGCATTGTGCCTTTTGTATTAAATTCGGATGCAATTTCTGTGGTTCATCGTCAATAAGAAGGTCCAAGGGATACAGTAAACCGGAAGTGAAGCATCTGAATCTAAAACTGGACTCACAGGAGAGGTTCAAATCATAGAAAGTTAGAGTGTCAGTCCTCTTTTAGTTAAGTCGGCATTGTGCCATTTGTATTAAATTCCGATTCAATTTCTGTGTTTCATCGTCAATAAGATGGTGCAAGGTATACAGTAAACCTAAAGCGAAGCATCGGAATCTGAAACTGGACTCACAAGTGAGGTTCAAATCATAGAAAGTGAGAGTGTCAGTCCTCTTGTACTTAAGTCGGCAATGTTCCATTTGTATTAAACTCGGATACAATTTCTGTGTTTCATCGTCAATAAGAAGGTCCAAGGGATACAGTAAACCTGAAGTGAAGCATCGGATTCTAAAACTGGACTCACAGGAGGGGTTCAAATCATAGTAAGTTAGAGTGTCAGTCCTCTTTTACTTAAGTTGGCATTGTGCCATTTGTATTAAATTCGGATGCAATTTCTGTGTTTCATCGTCAATAACAAGGTCCAAGTGATACAGTAAACCTGAAGTGAAGCATCGGAATCTAAAACTGGACTCACAGGAGCGGTTCAAATCATAGAATGGTAGAGTGTCAGTCCTCTTCAACTTAAGTCGGCATTGTGCCTTTTGTATTAAATTCGGATGCAATTTCTGTGTTTGATCGTCAATAAGAAGGTGCAAGGTATACAGTAAACCTGAAGTGAAGCTTCGGAATCTAAAACTGGACTCACAGGCGAGGTTCAAATCATAGAAAGTTAGATTGTCACTAGTCTTGTACTTAAGCCGGTATTGTGATTTCTGTATTAAATTCAGTTGCAATTTCTGTGTTTCATCGTCAATAAGAAGGTCCAAGGGATACAGTAAACCTGAAGTGAAGCATCGGAATCTAAAACTGGACTAACAGAAGCGGTTCAAATCATAGAATGGTAGAGTGTCAGTCCTCTTTTTAACTTAAGTCAGGTATGTGCCTTTTGTATTAAATTCGGATGCAAACTCTGTGTTTAATCGTCAATAAGAAGGTCCAAGGGATACAGTAAACGAGGGGACAAGCATCGGAATGTAAAACTGGACTCACAGTAGAGGTTCAAATCATAGAAAGTGACAGTGTCAGTCCTCTTGTACTTCAGTCGGCATTGTGTCTTTTGTATTAAATTCGGATGCAATTTCTGTGTTTCATCGTCTATAAGAAGGTCCAAGTGATACAGTAAACCTGAAGTGAAGCATCGGAATCTAAAACTGCACTCACAGGAGAGATTCAAATCATAGAAAGTTAGAGTGTCACTCCTCTCGTACTTAAGTCTGTATTGTGCCTTT
Organism: Schistocerca piceifrons; assembly: GCF_021461385.2. NCBI lineage: Eukaryota > Metazoa > Arthropoda > Insecta > Orthoptera > Acrididae > Schistocerca > Schistocerca piceifrons. The sequence continues at coordinate 937,366,625 of NC_060149.1, forward strand.
TGTATTAAATTCGGATGCAATTTCTGTGTTTCATCGTCAGTAAGAAGGTCCAAGGGATACAGTAAACCTTAAGTGAAACATCGGAATCTAAAACTGGTCTCACAGGAGGGGTACAAATCATAGAATGTTAGAGTGTCAGTCCTCTATTACTTAAGTCGGCATAGTGCCTTTTGTATTAAATTGGGATGCAATTTCTGTGTTTCATCGTCAATAAGAAGGTCCAAGGGGTGCAGTAAACCTGAAGTGAAGCATCGGAATCTAAAACTGGACTCACAGGAAGGTTCAAATCATAGAGAGTTAGAGTGTCAGTCCTCTTTTACTTAAGTCGACATTGTGCCATTTGTATTAAATTCCAATGCAATTTCTGTGTTTCATCGTCAATAAGAAGGTCCAAGGGATACAGAAAACCTGAAGTGAAGCATCGGAATCTAAAACTGGACTCACAGGAGCGGTTCAAATCATAGAATGGTAGAGTGTCAGTCCTTTTTACTTAAGTCGGCATTGTGCCTTTTGTATTAAATTCGGATGCAATTTCTGTGTTTCATTGTCAATAAGAAGGTCCACGGTATACAGTAAACCTGAAGTGATGCATCGGAATCTAAAACTGGACTCACAGGAGGGGTTCAAATCATAGTAAGTTAGAGTATTAGTCCTCTTTTACTTAAGTCGGCATTGTGCCTTTTGTATTAGATTCGGAAGCAATTTCTGTGTTTCATCGTCAATAAGAAGGTCCAAGGAATACAGTAAACCTGAATGAAGCATCGGAATCTAAAACTGGACTCACAGGAGAGGTTCAAATCATAGAAAGTGAGAGTGTGAGTCCACTTTTACTTAAGTCGGCATTATGCCATTTGTATTAAATTCGGATGCAATTTCTGTGTTTCATCGTCAATAAGAAGGTCCAAGGTATACAGTAAACGTGAAGTGAAGCATCGGATTGTAAAACTGGACTCACAGGAGGGGTTCAAATCATAGAAAGTTTGAGTGTCAGTCCTCTTTTACTTAAGTCGGCCTTGTGCCCTTTGTGTTAAATTCCGATACAATTTCTGTGTTTCATTGTCAATAAGAAGGTCCACGGTATACAGTAAACCTGAAGTGATGCATCGGATTCTAAAACTGGACTCACAGGAGAGGTTCAAATCATAGTGAGTTAGAGTGTTAGTCCTCTTTTAATTAAGTCGGCATTGTGCCTTTTGTATTAAATTGGGATGCAATTTCTGTGTTTCATCGTCTATAAGAAGGTCCAAGTGATACAGTAAACCTAAAGTGAAGCATCGGAATCTAAAACTGGACTCACAGGAGAGGTTCAATTCATAGAAAGAGAGAGTGTCAGTCCTCTTGTACTTAAGTGGGCATTGTGCCATTTGTATTAAATTCGGATGCAATTTCTGTGTTTCATCGTCAATAAGAAGGTCCAAGGGGTACAGTAAACCTGAAGTGAAGCATCGGAATCTTAAACTAGACTCACAGGAGAGGTTCATATCATAGAAAGTGAGAGTGTCAGTCCTCTTGTACTTAAGTCGGCATTTTGCCATTTGTATTAAATTCGGATACAATTTCTGTGTTTCATCGTCAATAAGAAGGTGCAAGGTAACAGTAAACCTGAAGTCAAGTATCGGAATCTAAAACTCGACTCACAGGAGATTTTCAAATCATAGAAAGTGAGAGTGTCAGTCCTCTTGTACTTAAGTCGGCATTGTGCCATTTGTATTAAATTCATATCCATTTTCTGTGTTTCATTGTCAATAAGAAGGTCCAAGGGATACAGTAAACCTGTAGTGAAGCAACGGAATCTAAAACTGGACTCCCAGGAGAGGTCAAATCATAGAAAGTGAGAGTGTCAGTCCTCTTGTACTTAAGTTGGCATTGTGCCATTTGTATTAAATTCGGATGCAATTTCTGTGTTTCATCGTCAATAAGAAAGTCCAAGGGATACAGTAAACCTGAAGTGAAGCTTCGGAATCTAAAACTGGTCTCACAGGAGAGGTTCAAATCATAGAAAGTTAGATTGTCACTAGTCTTGTACTTAAGCCGGTATTGTGTTTTCTGTATTAAATTCGGATGCAATTTCTGTGTTTCATCGTCAATAAGAAGGTCCAAGGGATACAGTAAACCTGAAGTGAAGCATCGGAATCTAAAACTGGACTCACAGAAGCGGTTCAAATCATAGAATGGTAGAGTGTCAGTCCTCATTTACTTAAGTCAGTTATGTGCCTTTTGTATTAAATTCGGATGCAAACTCTGTGTTTCATCGTCAATAAGAAGGTCCAAGGGATACAGTAAACCAGGGGTCAAGCATCGGAATGTAAAACTGGACTCACAGGAAAGGTTCAAATCATAGAAAGTGAGAGTGTCAGTCCTCTTGTACTTAAGTCGGCATTGTGCCTTTTGTATTAAATTCGGATGCAATTTCTGTGTTTCATCGTCTATAAGAAGGTCCAAATGATACAGTAAACCTGAAGTGAAGCATCGGAATCTAAAACTGCACTCACAGGAGAGATTCAAATCATAGAAAGTTAGAGTGTCACTCCTCTCATACTTAAGTCGGTATTGTGCCTTTTGTATTAAATTCGGATGCAATTTCTGTGTTTCATCGTCAGTAAGAAGGTCCAAGGGATACTGTAAACCTTAAGTGAAGCATCGGAATCTAAAACTGGTCTCACAGGAGAGGTTCGAATCATAGAATGTTAGAGTGTCAGTCCTCTATTACTTAAGTCGGCATAGTGCCTTTTGTATTAAATTCGGATGCAATTTCTGTGTTTCATCGTGAATAAGAAGTTCCAAGGGGTACAGTAAACCTGAAGTGAAGCATCGGAATCTAAAACTGGACTCACAGGAGAGTTTCAAATCATAGAATGTTAGAGTGACACTCCAATTGTACTGAAGTCGGTATTGAGCCCTTTGTATTAAATTCGGATGCAATTTCTGTGTTTCATCGTCAATTAGAAGGTCCAAGGTATACAGTAAACCTAAAGTGAAGCATCGGAATCTAAAACTCGACTCACAGGAGAGGTTCAAATCATAGAATTTGAGAGTGTCAGTAGTCTTGTACTTAAGTCGGCATTGTGCCATTTGTATTATATTCGGATGCAATTTCTGTGTTTCATCATCAATAAGAAGGTCCAAGGGATACAGTAAACCTGAAGTGAAGCATCGGAATCTAAAACTGGACTCACAGGAGCGGTTCAAATCATAGAGTGGTAGAGTGTCAGTCCTCGTTTACTTAAGTCGGCATTGTGCCTTTTGTATTAAATTCGGATGCAATTTCTGTGTTTCATCGTCAATAAGAAGGTCCAAGGGATACAGTATACCGGAAGTGAAGCATCTGAATCTAAAACTGGACTCACAGGAGAGGTTCAAATCATAGAAAGTTAGAGTGTCAGTCCTCTTTTAGTTAAGTCGGCATTGTGCCATTTGTATTAAATTCCGATTCAATTTCTGTGTTTCATCGTCAATAAGAAGGTCCAAGGGATACAGTAAACCTGAAGTGAAGCATCGGATTCTAAAACTGGACTCACAGGAGGGGTTCAAATCATAGTAAGTTAGAATGTCAGTCCTCTTTTACTTAAGTCGACATTGTGCCATTTGTATTGAATTCGGATGCAATATCTGTGTTTCATCGTCAATAAGAAGATCCAAGGTATACAGTAAACCTGAAGTGAAGAATCGGATTGTAAAACTGGACTCACAGGAGGGGTTCATATCATAGAAAGTTAGTGTGTCAGTCCTCTTTTACTTAAGTCGGCATTGTGCCCTTTGTATTAAATTCTGTTGCAATTTCTGTGTTTCATTGTCAGTAAGAAGGTCCACGGTATACAGTAAACCTGAAATGAAGCATCAGATTCTAAAACTGGACTCACAGGAGGGGTTCAAATCATAGTAAGTTAGAGTATCAGTCCTCTTTTACTTAAGTCGGCATTGTGCCTTTTGTATTAAATTTCGATGATATTTCTGTGTTTCATCGTCAATAAGAAGGTCAACGGTATACAGTAAACCTGAAGTGAAGCATCGGATTCTAAAACTGGACTCACAGGAGGGGTTCGAATCATAGTATGTTAGAGTGTCAGTCCTCCTTTACTTAAGTCGGCATTGTGCTTTTTTATTAAATTCCGATGCAATTTCTGTGTTTCATCGTCAATAAGAAGGTCCAAGTGATACAGTAAACCTGAAGTGAAGCATTGGAATCTAAAACTGCAATCACAGGAGAGTTTGAAATCATAGAAAGTTAGAGTGTCACTCATCTCGTACTTAAGTCGGTATTGTGCCTTTTGTATTAAATTCGGATGCAGAGTCTGTGTTTCATCGTCAATAAGAGGGTCCAAGGGATACAGTAAACCTGAAGTGAAGCATCGGAATCTAAAACTGGACTCACAGGAGAAGTTCCAATCATAGAATGTTAGAGTGTCAGTCCTCTTTTACTTAAGTCGTCATTGTGCCATTTGTATTAAATTCCCATGCAATATCTGAGTTTCATCGGCAATAAGAACGTGCAAGGTAAACAGTAAACCTGAAGTCAAGCATCGAAATCTAAAACTCGACTCACAGGAGAGGTTCAAATCATAGAAAATGAGAGTGTCAGTCCTCTAGTACTTAAGTCGGCATTGTGCCATTTGTATTAAAGTAGGATGCATTTTCTGTGCTTCATCGTCAATAAGAATATCCAAGGTATACAGTAAACCTGAAGTGAAGCATCGGATTCTAAAACAGGAATCACAGGAGTGGTTCAATTGATAGAAAGTTAGAGTGTCAGTCCTCTTTTACTTAAGTCGGCATTTTGCCTTTTGTATTAAATTCGGATGCAATTTCTGTGTTTGATCGTCAATAAGAAGGTCCAAGGTATACAGTAAACCTGAAGTGAAGCATCGGATTCTAAAACTTGACTCACAGGAGGGGTTCAAATCATAGAAAGTCAAAGTGTTAGTCCTCGTTTACTTAAGTCGGCATTGTGCCTTTTGTATTAAATTCCGATGCAATTTCTGTGTCTCATCGTCTATAAGAAGGTGCATGGTATACAGTAAACCTAAAGTGAAGCATCGGAATCTAAAACTGGACTCACAGGAGAGGTTCAAATCATAGAAAGTGAGAGTGACAGTCCTCTTGTACTTAAGTCGGCATTGTGCCTTTTGTATTAAATTCGGATGCAATTTCTGTGTTTCATCGACAATAAGAAGGTTTAAGGGATACAGTAAACCGGAAAAGAAGCATCTGAATCTAAAGCTGGACTCACAGGAGAGTTTCAAATCATAGAATGTTAGAGTGTCAGTCCTCTTTTAGTTAAGTCGGCATTGTGCAATTTGTATTAAATTCCGATTCAATTTCTGTGTTTCATCGTCAATAAGATGGTGCAAGGTATACAGTAAACCTTAAGTGAAGCATCAGAATCTAAAACTGGGCTCACAGGAGAGGTTCAAATCATAGAAAGTGAGAGTGTCGGTCCGCTTGTACTTAAGTCGGCATTATGCCATCTGTATTAAATCCGGATGCAATTGCTGTGTTTCATCGTCAATAAGAAGGTCCAAGGGATACGGTAAACCAGAAGTGAAGCATCGAATCTAAAACTGGACTCACAGGAACGGTTCAAATCATAGGAAGTTAGAGTGTCACTCCTCTTTCACATAAGCCGGTATTGTGCCTTTTGTATTGAATTCGGATGCAATTTCCGTGTTTCATCGTCAATACGAAGGTGCAACGTATACAGTAAAATTGAAGTGAAGCATCGGAATCTAAAACTGGACTCACAGGAGAGGTTCAACTCATAGAAAGTGAGAGTGTCAGTCCTCTTGTACTTAAGTCGGCAATGTTCCATTTGTATTAAACTCGGATACAATTTCTGTGTTTCATCGCTAATAAGAAGGTCCAAGGGATACAGTAAACCTGAAGTGAAGCATCGGAATCTAAAACTGGACTCACAGGAGAGGTTCAAATCATAGAAAGTTAGAGTGCCACTCCTCCTGCACTTAAGTTGGTATTGTGCCTTTTGTATTAGATTCGGAAGCAATTTCTGTGTTTCATCGTCAATAAGAAGGTCCAAGAAATACAGTAAACCTGAATGAAGCATCCGAATCTAAAACTGGACTCACAGGAGAGGTTCAAATCATAGAATGTTAGAGTGTCAGTCCACCTTTACTTAATTCGGCATTGTGCCTTTTGTATTAAATTCGGATGCAATTTCTGTGTTTCATCGTCAATAAGAAGGTCCAAGGTATACAGTAAACCTGAAGTGAAGCATCGGGTTTTAAAACTGGACTCACAGGAGGGGTTCAAATCATAGAAAGTTAGAGTGTCAGTCCTCTTTTACTTAAGTCGGCATTCTGCCTTTTGTATTAAATTTCGTTGCTATTTCTGTGTTTCATCGTCAATAAGAAGGTCAACGGTATACAGTAAACCTGAAGTGAAGCATCGGATTCTAAAACTGGACTCACAGGAGGGGTTCGAATCATAGTATGTTAGAGTGTCAGTCCTCCTTTACTTAAGTCGGCATTGTGCCTTTTTTATTAATTACCGATGCAATTTCTGTGTTTCATCGTCAATAAGAAGGTGCAAGGTACACAGTAAACCTGAAGTGAAGCATCGGAATCTAAAACTGGACTCACAGGAGAGGTTCAAATCATAGAAAGTGAGAGTGTCAGTCCTCTTGTACATAAGTCGGCATTGTGCCTTTTGTATTAAATACAGAAGCAATTTCTGTGTTTCATCGTCAATAAGAAGGTCCAAGGGATACAGTAAACCTTAAGTGAAGCATCGGAATCTAAAACTGGTCTCACAGGAGAGGTTCAAATCATAGAATGTTAGAGTGTCAGTCCTCTTTTACTTAAGTCGGCATAGAGCTTTTTGTATTAAATTCCGATGCAATATCTGTGTTTCATCGTCAATAAGAATGTGCAAGCTATACAGTATACCTGAAGTGCAGCATCGGAATAAAAACTCGACTCACAGGAGAGGTTCAAATCATAGAAAGTGAGAGTGTCAGTCCTCTTGTATTTAAGTCGGCATTGTGCCATTTATATTAAATTCGGATGCAATTTCTATGTTTCATCGTCAATAAGAAGGTCCAAAGGATACAGTAAATATTAAGTGAAGCATCGGAATCCCAAACTAGGCTCACAGGACAGGTTCAAATCATAGAAAGTTAGAGTGTCACTCCTCTTGTACTTAAGATGGTATTGTGCTTTTTGCATTAAATTAGGATGCAATTTCTGTGTTTCATCGTCAATAAGAAGGTCCAAGGGATACAGTAAACCTGAAGTGAAGCATCGGAATCGAAAACTGGACTCACAGGAGAGGTTCAAATCATAGAATGTTAGAGTGTCAGTCCACTTTTACTTAAGTCGACATTGTGCCTTTTGTATTAAATTCGGATACAATTTCTGTGTTTCATCGTCAATAAGAATGTGCAAGGTAAACAGTAAACCTGAAGTCAAGTATCGCAATCTAAAACTCGACTCACAGGAGAGGTTCAAATCATAGAAAGTGAGAGTGTCAGTCCTTGTGTACTTAAGTCGGCATTGTGAAATTTGTATTAAAGTAGAATGCAATTTCTGTGTTTCATCGTCAATAAGATGATCCAAGGTATACAGTAAACCTGAAGTGAAGCATCGGATTCTAAAACTGGACTCACAGGAGGGGTTCAAATAATGGAAAGTTAGAGTGTCGGTCCTCTTGTACTTAAGTCGGCATTGTGCCATTGTATTAAAATCATATGCATTTTCTGTGTTTCATCGTCAATAAGAAGGTCCAAGGGATACAGTAAACCTGAAGTGAAGCAACGGAATCTAAAACTGGACTCCCAAAAGAGGTCAAATCATGGAAAGTGAGAGTGTCAGTCCTCTTGTACTTAAGTTGGCATTGTGCCATTTGTGTTAAATTCGGATGCAATTTCTGTGTTTCATCGTCAATAACAAGGTCCAAGGGATACAGTAAACCTGAAGTGAAGCTTCGGAATCTAAAACTGGACTCACAGGAGCGGTTGAAATCATAGAAAGTTAGATTGTCACTAGTCTTGTACTTAAGCCGGTATTGTGCTTTCTGAATTAAATTCGGATGCAATTTCTGTGTTTCATCGTCAATAAGAAGGTCCAAGGGATACAGTGAACCTGAAGTGAAGCATCGGAATCTAAACCTGGACTCACAGAAGCGGTTCAAATCATAGAATGGTAGAGTGTCAGTCCTCTTTCACTTAAGTCAGGTATGTGCCTTTTGTATTAAATTCGGATGCAAACTCTGTGTTTCATCGTCAGTAAGAAGGTCCAAGGGATACAGTAAACCTTAAGTGAAGCATCGGAATCTAAAACTGGTCTCACAGGAGTGGTTCAAACCATAGAATGTTAGAGTGTCAGTCCTCTATTACTTAAGTCGGCATAGTGCCTTTTGTATTAAATTCGGATGCAATTTCTGTGTTTCATCGTCAATAAGAAGGTCCAAGGGGTACAGTAAACCTGAAGTGAAGCATCGGAATCTAAAACTGGACTCACAGGAAAGTTCAAATCATAGAGAGTTAGAGTGTCAGTCCTCTTTTACTTAAGTCGACATTATGCCATTTGTATTAAATTCCGATGCAATTTCTGTGTTTCATCGTCAATAAGAAGGTCCAAGGGATACAGAAAACCGGAAGTGAAGCATCTAAATCTAAAACTGGACTCAAAGGAGAGGTTCAAATCATAGAAAGTTAGAGTGTCAGTCCTCTTTTAGTTAAGTCGGCATTGTGCCATTTGTATTAAATTCCGATTCAATTTCTGTGTTTCATCGTCAATAAGATGGTACAAGGTATACAGTAAACCTGAAGTGAAGCATCGGAATCTAAAACAGGACTCACAGGAAAGGTTCAACTCATAGAAAGAGAGAGTGTCAGTCCTCTTGTACCTAAGTCGGCAATCTTCCATTTGTATTAAACTCGGATACAATTTCTGTGTTTCATCGTCAATAAGAAGGTCCAAGGGATACAGTAAACCTGAAGTGAAGCATTGGAATCTAAATCTGGACTCACAGGAGAGGTTCCAATCATAGAATGTTAGAGTGTCAGTCCTCATTTACTTATGTCGGCATTGTGCCATTTGTATTAAATTCCCATACAATTTCTGTGTTTCATCGTCAATAAGAAGGTGCAATTTAAAGAGTAAACCTGAAGTCAAGCATCGAAATCTAAAACTCGACTCACAGGAGAGGTTCAAAACATAGAAAGTGAGAGTGTCAGTCGTCTTGTACTTAAGTCGGCATTGTGCCATTTGTATTAAAGTAGGATGCAATTTCTGTGCTTCATCGTCAATAAGAGGATCCAACGTATACAGTAAACCTGAAGTGAAGCATCGGATTCTAAAACTGGAATCACAGGATGGGTTCAAATAATAGAAAGTTAGAGTGTCAGTCCTCTTTTACTTAGGTCGGCATTGTGCCTTTTGTATTAAATTCGGATGCAATTTCTGTGTTTGATCGTCAATAAGAACGTCCAAGGTATACAGTAAACCTGAAGTGAAGCATCGGATTCTAAAACTGGAATCACAGGAGGGGTTCAAATAACAGAAAGTTAGAGTGTCAGTCCTCTTTTACTTAAATCGGCATTGTGCCTTTTGTATTAAATTCGGATGCAATTTCTGTGTTTGATCGTCAATACGAAGGTCCAAGGTATACAGTAAACCTGAAGTGAAGCATCGGAACCTAAAACTGGACTCACAGGAGAGGTTCAAATCATAGAAAGTTAGAATCCCACTCCTCTTGTACTTAAGTCAGTACTGTGCCTTTTGTATTAGATTCGGAAGCAATTTCTGTGTTTCATCGTCAATAAGAAGGTCCAAGGGATACAGTAAACCTGAAGTGAAGCATCGGAATCTAAAACTGGACTCACAGGAGAAGTTCCAATCATAGAATGTTAGAGTGTCAGTCCTCTTTTACTTAAGTCGGCATTGTGCCATTTGTATTAAATTCCCATGCAATTTCTGTGTTTCATCGTCAATAAGAAGGTGCAAGGTAAACAGTAAACCTGAAGTCAAGCAACGGAATCTAAAACTGGACTCACAGGAGCGGTTCAAATCATAGAATGGTAGAGTGTCAGTCCTCTTTTACTTAAGCTGGCATTGTGCCTTTTGTATTAAATTCGGATGCAAATTCTGTGTTTCATCGACAATAAGAAGGTTTAAGGGATACAGTAAACCGGAAGTGAAGCATCTGAATCTAAAACTGGACTCACAGGAGAGTTTCAAATCATACACAGTTAGAGTCTCAGTCCTCTTTTAGTTAAGTCGGCATTGTGCCATTTGTATTAAATTCCGATTCAATTTCTGTGTTTCATCGTCAATAAGATGGTGCAAGCTATACAGTAAACCTGAAGCGAAGCATCAGCATCTAAAACTGGACTCACAGGAGAGGTTCAAATCATAGAAAGTGAGAGCGTCAGTCCGCTTGTACTTAAGTCGGCATTATGCCATCTGTATTAAATCCGGATGCAATTGCTGTGGTTCATCGTCAATAAGAAGGTCCAAGGGATACAGTAAACCAGAAGTGAAGCATCGACTCTAAAACTGGACTCACAGGAGAGGTTCAAATCATAGGAAGTTAGAGTGTCACTCCGCTTGCACATAAGCCGGTATTGTGCTTTTGTATTGAATTCGGATGCAATTTCTGTGTTTCATCGTCAATAAGAAGGTGCAACGTATACAGTAAAATTGAAGTGAAGCATCGGAATCTAAAACTGGACTCACAGGAGAGATTCAACTCATAAAAGTGAGAGTGTCAGTCCTCTTGTACTTAAGTCGGCAATGTTCCATTTGTATTAAACTTGGATACAATTTCTGTGTTTCATCGTCAATAAGAAGGTCCAAGGGATACAGTAAACCTGAAGTGAAGCATCGGAATCTAAAACTGGACTCACAGGAGAGGTTCAAATCGTAGAAAGTTAGAGTGCCACTCCTCTTGTACTTAAGTCGGTATTGTGCCTTTTGTATTAGAGTCGGAAGCAATTTCTGTGTTTCATCGTCAATAAGAAGGTCCAAGGGATACAGTAAACCTGAATGAAGCATCCGAATCTAAAACTGGACTCACAGGAGAGGTTCAAATCATAGAATGTTAGAGTGTCAGTCCACTTTTACTTAAGTCGGCATTGTGCCTTTTGTATTAAATTCGGATGCAATTTCTGTGTTTCATCGTCAATAAGAAGGTCCAAGGTATACAGTAAACCTGAAGTGAAGCATCGGGATGTAAAACTGGACTCACAGGAGGGGTTCAAATCATAGAAAGATAGAGTGTCAGTCCTCTTGTATTTAAGTCGGCATTGTGCCATTTATATTAAATTCGGATGCAATTTCTGTGTTTCATCGTCAATAAGAAGGTCCAAAGGATACAGTAAATATTAAGAGAAGCATCGGAATCCAAAACTAGGCAAGCAGGACAGGTTCAAATCATAGAAAGTTAGAGTGTCACTCCTCTTGTACTTAAGATGGTATTGTGCTTTTTGCATTAAATTAGGATGCAATTTCTGTGTTTCATCGTCAATAAGAAGGTCCAAGGGATACAGTAAACCTGAAGTGAAGCATCGGAATCGAAAACTGGACTCACAGGAGAGGTTCAAATCATAGAATGTTAGAGTGTCAGTCCACTTTTACTTAAGTCGACATTGTGCCTTTTGTATTAAATTCGGATACAATTTCTGTGTTTCATCGTCAATAAGAATGTGCAAGGTAAACAGTAAACCTGAAGTCAAGTATCGCAGTCTAAAACTCGACTCACAGGAGAGGTTCAAATCATAGAAAGTGAGAATGTCAGTCCTTGTGTACTTAAGTCGGCATTGTGAAATTTGTATTAAAGTAGAATGCAATTTCTGTGTTTCATCGTCAATAAGATGATCCAAGGTATACAGTAAACCTGAAGTGAAGCATCGGATTCTAAAACTGGACTCACAGGAGGGGTTCAAATAATGGAAAGTTAGAGTGTCGGTCCTCTTGTACTTAAGTCGGCATTGTGCCATTGTATTAAAATCATATGCATTTTCTGTGTTTCATCGTCAATAAGAAGGTCCAAGGGATACAGTAAACCTGAAGTGAAGCAACGGAATCTAAAACTGGACTCCCAAAAGAGGTCAAATCATAGAAAGTGAGAGTGTCAGTCCTCTTGTACTTAAGTTGGCATTGTGCCATTTGTGTTAAATTCGGATGCAATTTCTGTGTTTCATTGTCAATAACAAGGTCCAAGGGATACAGTAAACCTGAAGTGAAGCTTCGGAATCTAAAACTGGACTCACAGGAGCGGTTGAAATCATAGAAAGTTAGATTGTCACTAGTCTTGTACTTAAGCCGGTGTTGTGCTTTCTGTATTAAATTCGGATGCAATTTCTGTGTTTCATCGTCAATAAGAAGGTCCAAGGGATACAGTGAACCTGAAGTGAAGCATCGGAATCTAAACCTGGACTCACAGAAGCGGTTCAAATCATAGAATGGTAGAGTGCCAGTCCTCTTTCACTTAAGTCAGGTATGTGCCTTTTGTATTAAATTCGGATGCAAACTCTGTGTTTCATCGTCAGTAAGAAGGTCCAAGGGATACAGTAAACCTTAAGTTAAGCATCGGAATCTAAAACTGGTCTCACAGGAGTGGTTCAAATCATAGAATGTTAGAGTGTCAGTCCTCTATTACTTAAGTCGGCATAGTGCCTTTTGTATTAAATTCGGATGCAATTTCTGTGTTTCATCGTCAATAAGAAGGTCCAAGGGGTACAGTAAACCTGAAGTGAAGCATCGGAATCTAAAACTGGACTCACAGGAAAGTTCAAATCATAGAGAGTTAGAGTGTCAGTCCTCTTTTACTTAAGTCGACATTGTGCCATTTGTATTAAATTCCGATGCAATTTCTGTGTTTCATCGTCAATAAGAAGGTGCAAGGTATACAGTAAACCTGAAGTGAAGCATCGGAATCTAAAACTCGACTTACAGGAGAGGTTCAAATCATAGAAAGTGAGAGTGTCAGTCCTCTTGTACTTAAGTCGGCATTGTGCCATTTGTATTAAATTCGGATGCAATTTCTGTGTTTCATCGTCAATAAGAAGGTCCAAGGGATACAGTAAACCTGAAGCGAAGCATCGGAATCTAAAACTGGACTCACAGGAGCGGTTCAAATCATAGAATGGTAGAGTGTCAGTCCTTTTTACTTAAGTCGGCATTGTGCCTTTTGTATTAAATTCGGATGCAATTTCTGTGTTTCATCGTCAATAAGAAGGTCCAAGGGATACAGTAAACCGAAAGTGAAGCATCTAAATCTAAAACTGGACTCAAAGGAGAGGTTCAAATCATAGAAAGTTAGAGTGTCAGTCCTCTTTTAGTTAAGTCGGCATTGTGCCATTTGTATTAAATTCCGATTCAATTTCTGTGTTTCATCGTCAATAAGATGGTACAAGGTATACAGTAAACCTGAAGTGAAGCATCGGAATCTAAAACTGGACTCACAGGAAAGGTTCAACTCATAGAAAGAGAGAGTGTCAGTCCTCTTGTACCTAAGTCGGCAATGTTCCATTTGTATTAAACTCGGATACAATTTCTGTGTTTCATCGTCAATTAGAAGGTCCAAGGGATACAGTAAACCTGAAGTTAAGCATTGGAATCTAAATCTGGACTCACAGGAGAGGTTCCAATCATAGAATGTTAGAGTGTCAGTCCTCTTTTACTTAAGTCGGCATTGTGCCATTTGTATTAAATTCCCATGCAATTTCTGTGTTTCATCTTCAATAAGAAGGTGCAAGGTAAAGAGTAAACCTGAAGTCAAGCATCGAAATCTAAAACTCGACTCACAGGAGAGGTTCAAAACATAGAAAGTGAGAGTGTCAGTCCTCTTGTACTTAAGTCGGCATTGTGCCATTTGTATTAAAGTAGGATGCAATTTCTGTGCTTCATCGTCAATAAGAGGATCCAACGTATACAGTAAACCTGAAGTGAAGCATCGGATTCTAAAACTGGAATCACAGGAGGGGTTCAAATAATAGAAAGTTAGAGTGTCAGTCCTCTTTTACTTAAGTCGGCATTGTGCCTTTTGTATTAAATTCGGATGCAATTTCTGTGTTTGATCGTCAATAAGAACGTCCAAGGTATACAGTAAACCTGAAGTGAAGCATCGGATTCTAAAACTGGAATCACAGGAGGGGTTCAAATAATAGAAAGTTAGAGTGTCAGTCCTCTTTTACTTAAGTCGGCATTGTGCCTTTTGTATTAAATTCGGATGCAATTTCTGTGTTTGATCGTCAATAAGAAGGTCCAAGGTATACAGTAAACCTGAATGAAGCATCCGAATCTAAAACTGGACTCACAGAGAGGTTCAAATCATAGAATGTTAGAGTGTCAGTCCACTTTTACTTAAGTCGGCATTGTGCCTTTTGTATTAAATTCGGATGCAATTTCTGTGTTACATCGTCAATAAGAAGGTCCAAGGGATACAGTAAACCGGAAGTGAAGCATCTGAATCTAAAACTGGACTCACAGGAGAGGTTCAAATCATAGAAAATTAGAGTGTCAGTCCTCTTTTAGTTAAGTCGGCATTGTGCCATTTGTATTAAATTCCGATTCAATTTCTGTGTTTCATCGTCAATAAGATGGTACAAGGTATACAGTAAACCTGAAGTGAAGCATCGGGATCTAAAACTGGACTCACAGGAGAGGTTCAACTCATAGAGAGAGTGTCAGTCCTCTTGTACTTAAGTCGTAAATGTTCCATTTGTATTAAACTCGGATACAATTTCTGTGTTTCATCGTCAATAAGAAGGTCCAAGGAGTACAGTTAACCTGAAGTGAAGCATCGGAATCTAAAACTGGACTCACAGGAGAAGTTCCAATCATAGAATGTTAGAGTGTCAGTCCTCTTTTACTTAAGTCGGCATTGTGCCATTTGTATTAAATTCGGATGCAAATTCTGTGTTTCATCGACAATAAGAAGGTTTAAGGGATACAGTAAACCGGAAGTGAAGCATCTGAATCTAAAACTCGACTCACAGGAGAGTTTCAAATCATACAAAGTTAGAGTCTCAGTCCTCTTTTAGTTAAGTCGGCATTGTGCCATTTGTATTAAATTCCGATTCAATTTCTGTGTCTCATCGTCAATAAGATGGTGCAAGCTATACAGTAAACCTGAAGCGAAGCATCAGCATCTAAAACTGGACTCACAGGAGAGGTTCAAATCATAGAAAGTGAGAGTGTCAGTCCGCTTGTACTTAAGTCGGCATTATGCCATCTGTATTAAATCCGGATGCAATTGCTGTGGTTCATCGTCAATAAGAAGGTCCAAGGGATACAGTAAACCAGAAGTGAAGCATCGAATCTAAAACTGGACTCACAGGAGAGGTTCAAATCATAGGAAGTTAGAGTGTCACTCCGCTTGCACATAAGCCGGTATTGTGCTTTTGTATTGAATTCGGATGCAATTTCTGTGTTTCATCGTCAATAAGAAGGTGCAACGTATACAGTAAAATTGAAGTGAAGCATCGGAATCTAAAACTGGACTCACAGGAGAGGTTCAACTCATAAAAGTGAGAGTGTCAGTCCTCTTGTACTTAAGTCGGCAATGTTCCATTTGTATTAAACTTGGATACAATTTCTGTGTTTCATCGTCAATAAGAAGGTCCAAGGGATACAGTAAACCTGAAGTGAAGCATCGGAATCTAAAACTGGACTCACAGGAGAGGTTCAAATCATAGAAAGTTAGAGTGCCACTCCTCTTGTACTTAAGTCGGTATTGTGCCTTTTGTATTAGAGTCGGAAGCAATTTCTGTGTTTCATCGTCAATAAGAAGGTCCAAGGGATAGAGTAAACCTGAATGAAGCATCCGAATCTAAAACTGGACTCACAGGAGAGGTTCAAATCATAGAATGTTAGAGTGTCAGTCCACTTTTACTTAAGTCGGCATTGTGCCTTTTGTATTAAATTCGGATGCAATTTCTGTGTTTCATCGTCAATAAGAAGGTCCAAGGTATACAGTAAACCTGAAGTGAAGCATCGGGATGTAAAACTGGACTCACAGGAGGGGTTCAAATCATAGAAAGTTAGAGTGTCAGTCCTCTTTTACTTAAGATGGTATTGTGCCTTTTGCATTAAATTAGGATGCAATTTCTGTGTTTCATCGTCAATAAGAAGGTCCAAGGGATACAGTAAACCTGAAGTGAAGCATCGGAATCTAAAACTGGACTCACAGGAGAGGTTCAAATCATAGAATGTTAGAGTGTCAGTCCACTTTTACTTAAGTCGACATTGTGCCTTTTGTATTAAATTCGGATGCAATTTCTGTGTTTCATCGTCAATACGAAGGTCCAAGGTATACGGTAAACCTGAAGTGAAGCATCGGATTCTAAAACTGGACTCACAGGAGGGGTTCAAATCATAGAAAGTTAGAGAGTCAGTCCTCTTTTACTTAAGTCGGCATTGTGCCTTTTGTATTGAATTCGGATGCAATTTCTGTGTTTCATCGTCTATAAGAAGGTCCAAGTGATACAGTAAACCTAAAGTGAAGCATCGGAATCTAAAACTGGACTCACAGGAGGGGTTCAAATCATAGAAAGTTAGAGAGTCAGTCCTCTTTTACTTAAGTCGGCATTGTGCCTTTTGTATTAAATTCGGATGCAATTTCTGTGTTTCATCGTCTATAAGAAGGTCCAAGTGATACAGTACCTTGAAGTGAAGCATTGGAATCTAAATCTGGACTCACAGGAGAGGTTCCAATCATAGAATGTTAGAGTGTCAGTCCTCTTTTACTTAAGTCGGCATTGTGCCATTTGTATTAAATTCCCATGCAATTTCTGTGTTTCATCGTCAATAAGAAGGTGCAAGGTAAGGAGTAAACCTGAAGTCAAGCATCGAAATCTAAAACTCGACTCACAGGAGAGGTTCAAAGCATAGAAAGTGAGAGTGTCAGTCCTCTTGTACTTAAGTCGGCATTGTGCCATTTGTATTAAAGTAGGATGCAATTTCTGTGCTTCATCGTCAATAAGAGGATCCAACGTATACAGTAAACCTGAAGTGAAGCATCGGATTCTAAAACTGGAATCACAGGAGGGGTTCAAATAATAGAAAGTTAGAGTGTCAGTCCTCTTTTACTTAAGTCGGCATTGTGCCTTTTGTATTAAATTCGGATGCAATTTCTGTGTTTGATCGTCAATAAGAACGTCCAAGGTATACAGTAAACCTGAAGTGAAGCATCGGATTCTAAAACTGGAATCACAGGGGGGGTTCAAATAATAGAAAGTTAGAGTGTCAGTCCTCTTTTACTTAAGTCGGCATTGTGCCTTTTGTATTAAATTCGGATGCAATTTCTGTGTTTGATCGTCAATAAGAAGGTCCAAGGTATACAGTAAACCTGAAGTGAAGCATCGGAATCTAAAACTGGACTCACAGGAGAGGTTCAAATCATAGAAACTTAGAATGCCACTCCTCTTGTACTTAAGTCAGTACTGTGCCTTTTGTATTAGATTCGGAAGCAATTTCTGTGTTTCATCGTCAATAAGAAGGTCCAAGGGATACAGTAAACCTGAATGAAGCATCCGAATCTAATACTGGACTCACAGGAGAGGTTCAAATCATAGAATGTTAGAGTGTCAGTCCACTTTTACTTAAGTCGGCATTGTGCCTTTTGTATTAAATTCGGATGCAATTTCTGTGTTTCATCGTCAATAAGAAGGTCCAAGGGATACAGTAAACCGGAAGTGAAGCATCTGAATCTAAAACTGGACTCACAGGAGAGGTTCAAATCATAGAAAATTAGAGTGTCAGTCCTCTTTTAGTTAAGTCGGCATTGTGCCATTTGTATTAAATTCCGATTCAATTTCTGTGTTTCATCGTCAATAAGATGGTACAAGGTATACAGTAAACCTGAAGTGAAGCATCGGAATCTAAAACTGGACTCACAGGAGAGGTTCAACTCATAGAAAGAGAGAGTGTCAGTCCTCTTGTACTTAAGTCGGAAATGTTCCATTTGTATTAAACTCGGATACAATTTCTGTGTTTCATCGTCAATAAGAAGGTCCAAGGAGTACAGTTAACCTGAGGTGAAGCATCGGAATCTAAAACTGGACTCACAGGAGAAGTTCCAATCATAGAATGTTAGAGTGTCAGTCCTCTTTTACTTAAGTCGGCATTGTGCCATTTGTATTAAATTCCCATGCAATTTCTGTGTTTCATCGTCAATAAGAAGGTGCAAGGTAAACAGTAAACCTGAAGTCAAGCAACGGAATCTAAAACTGGACTCACAGGAGCGGTTCAAATCATAGAATGGTAGAGTGTCAGTCCTCTTTTACTTAAGCCGGCATTGTGCCTTTTGTATTAAATTCGGATGCAAATTCTGTGTTTCATCGACAATAACAAGGTTTAAGGGATACAGTAAACCGGAAGTGAAGCATCTGAATCTAAAACTGGACTCACAGGAGAGTTTCAAATCATACAAAGTTAGAGTCGCAGTCCTCTTTTAGTTAAGTCGGCATTGTGCCATTTGTATTAAATTCCGATTCAATTTCTGTGTTTCATCGTCAATAAGATGGTGCAAGCTATACAGTAAACCTGAAGCGAAGCATCAGCATCTAAAACTGGACTCACAGGAGAGGTTCAAATCATAGAAAGTGAGAGCGTCAGTCCGCTTGTACTTAAGTCGGCATTATGCCATCTGTATTAAATCCGGATGCAATTGTTGTGGTTCATCGTCAATAAGAAGGTCCAAGGGATACAGTAAACCAGAAGTGAAGCATCGACTCTAAAACTGGACTCACAGGAGAGGTTCAAATCATAGGAAGTTAGAGTGTCACTCCGCTTGCACATAAGCCGGTATTGTGCTTTTGTATTGAATTCGGATGCAATTTCTGTGTTTCATCGTCAATAAGAAGGTGCAACGTATACAGTAAAATTGAAGTGAAGCATCGGAATCTAAAACTGGACTCACAGGAGAGATTCAACTCATAAAAGTGAGAGTGTCAGTCCTCTTGTACTTAAGTCGGCAATGTTCCATTTGTATTAAACTTGGATACAATTTCTGTGTTTCATCGTCAATAAGAAGGTCCAAAGGATACAGTAAATATTAAGTGAAGCATCGGAATCCAAAACTAGGCAAGCAGGACAGGTTCAAATCATAGAAAGTTAGAGTGTCACTCCTCTTGTACTTAAGATGGTATTGTGCTTTTTGCATTAAATTAGGATGCTATTTCTGTGTTTCATCGTCAATAAGAAGGTCCAAGGGATACAGTAAACCTGAAGTGAAGCATCGGAATCGAAAACTGGACTCACAGGAGAGGTTCAAATCATAGAATGTTAGAGTGTCAGTCCACTTTTACTTAAGTCGACATTGTGCCTTTTGTATTAAATTCGGATACAATTTCTGTGTTTCATCGTCAATAAGAATGTGCAAGGTAAACAGTAAACCTGAAGTCAAGTATCGCAGTCTAAAACTCGACTCACAGGAGAGGTTCAAATCATAGAAAGTGAGAATGTCAGTCCTTGTGTACTTAAGTCGGCATTGTGAAATTTGTATTAAAGTAGAATGCAATTTCTGTGTTTCATCGTCAATAAGATGATCCAAGGTATACAGTAAACCTGAAGTGAAGCATCGGATTCTAAAACTGGACTCACAGGAGGGGTTCAAATAATGGAAAGTTAGAGTGTCGGTCCTCTTGTACTTAAGTCGGCATTGTGCCATTGTATTAAAATCATATGCATTTTCTGTGTTTCATCGTCAATAAGAAGGTCCAAGGGATACAGTAAACCTGAAGTGAAGCAACGGAATCTAAAACTGGACTCCCAAAAGAGGTCAAATCATAGAAAGTGAGAGTGTCAGTCCTCTTGTACTTAAGTCGGCATTGTGCCATTTGTATTAAATTCGGATGCAATTTCTGTGTTTCATCGTCAATAAGAAGGTCCAAGGGATACAGTAAACCTGAAGTGAAGCATCGGAATCTAAAACTGGACTCACAGGAGCGGTTCAAATCATAGAATGGTAGAGTGTCAGTCCTTTTTACTTAAGTCGGCATTGTGCCTTTTGTATTAAATTCGGATGCAATTTCTGTGTTTCATCGTCAATAAGAAGGTCCAAGGGATACAGTAAACCGGAAGTGAAGCATCTAAATCTAAAACTGGACTCAAAGGAGAGGTTCAAATCATAGAAAGTTAGAGTGTCAGTCCTCTTTTAGTTAAGTCGGCATTGTGCCATTTGTATTAAATTCCGATTCAATTTCTGTGTTTCATCGTCAATAAGATGGTACAAGGTATACAGTAAACCTGAAGTGAAGCATCGGAATCTAAAACTGGACTCACAGGAAAGGTTCAACTCATAGAAAGAGAGAGTGTCAGTCCTCTTGTACCTAAGTCGGCAATGTTCCATTTGTATTAAACTCGGATACAATTTCTGTGTTTCATCGTCAATTAGAAGGTCCAAGGGATACAGTAAACCTGAAGTTAAGCATTGGAATCTAAATCTGGACTCACAGGAGAGGTTCCAATCATAGAATGTTAGAGTGTCAGTCCTCTTTTACTTAAGTCGGCATTGTGCCATTTGTATTAAATTCCCATGCAATT
The DNA here is from genome assembly GCF_021461385.2 of Schistocerca piceifrons. Lineage (NCBI taxonomy): Eukaryota > Metazoa > Arthropoda > Insecta > Orthoptera > Acrididae > Schistocerca > Schistocerca piceifrons. Next base: position 937,387,129 of record NC_060149.1, read on the forward strand.
TCTGTGTTTCATCTTCAATAAGAAGGTGCAAGGTAAAGAGTAAACCTGAAGTCAAGCATCGAAATCTAAAACTCGACTCACAGGAGAGGTTCAAAACATAGAAAGTGAGAGTGTCAGTCCTCTTGTACTTAAGTCGGCATTGTGCCATTTGTATTAAAGTAGGATGCAATTTCTGTGCTTCATCGTCAATAAGAGGATCCAACGTATACAGTAAACCTGAAGTGAAGCATCGGATTCTAAAACTGGAATCACAGGAGGGGTTCAAATAATAGAAAGTTAGAGTGTCAGTCCTCTTTTACTTAAGTCGGCATTGTGCCTTTTGTATTAAATTCGGATGCAATTTCTGTGTTTGATCGTCAATAAGAACGTCCAAGGTATACAGTAAACCTGAAGTGAAGCATCGGATTCTAAAACTGGAATCACAGGAGGGGTTCAAATAATAGAAAGTTAGAGTGTCAGTCCTCTTTTACTTAAGTCGGCATTGTGCCTTTTGTATTAAATTCGGATGCAATTTCTGTGTTTGATCGTCAATAAGAAGGTCCAAGGTATACAGTAAACATGAAGTGAAGCATCGGAATCTAAAACTGGACTCACAGGAGAGGTTCAAATCATAGAAAGTTAGAATGCCACTCCTCTTGTACTTAAGTCAGTACTGTGCCTTTTGTATTAGATTCGGAAGCAATTTCTGTGTTTCATCGTCAATAAGAAGGTCCAAGGGATACAGTAAACCTGAATGAAGCATCCGAATCTAAAACTGGACTCACAGAGAAGTTCAAATCATAGAATGTTAGAGTGTCAGTCCACTTTTACTTAAGTCGGCATTGTGCCTTTTGTATTAAATTCGGATGCAATTTCTGTGTTACATCGTCAATAAGAAGGTCCAAGGGATACAGTAAACCGGAAGTGAAGCATCTGAATCTAAAACTGGACTCACAGGAGAGGTTCAAATCATAGAAAATTAGAGTGTCAGTCCTCTTTTAGTTAAGTCGGCATTGTGCCATTTGTATTAAATTCCGATTCAATTTCTGTGTTTCATCGTCAATAAGATGGTACAAGGTATACAGTAAACCTGAAGTGAAGCATCGGGATCTAAAACTGGACTCACAGGAGAGGTTCAACTCATAGAGAGAGTGTCAGTCCTCTTGTACTTAAGTCGTAAATGTTCCATTTGTATTAAACTCGGATACAATTTCTGTGTTTCATCGTCAATAAGAAGGTCCAAGGAGTACAGTTAACCTGAAGTGAAGCATCGGAATCTAAAACTGGACTCACAGGAGAAGTTCCAATCATAGAATGTTAGAGTGTCAGTCCTCTTTTACTTAAGTCGGCATTGTGCCATTTGTATTAAATTCGGATGCAAATTCTGTGTTTCATCGACAATAAGAAGGTTTAAGGGATACAGTAAACCGGAAGTGAAGCATCTGAATCTAAAACTCGACTCACAGGAGAGTTTCAAATCATACAAAGTTAGAGTCTCAGTCCTCTTTTAGTTAAGTCGGCATTGTGCCATTTGTATTAAATTCCGATTCAATTTCTGTGTCTCATCGTCAATAAGATGGTGCAAGCTATACAGTAAACCTGAAGCGAAGCATCAGCATCTAAAACTGGACTCACAGGAGAGGTTCAAATCATAGAAAGTGAGAGTGTCAGTCCGCTTGTACTTAAGTCGGCATTATGCCATCTGTATTAAATCCGGATGCAATTGCTGTGGTTCATCGTCAATAAGAAGGTCCAAGGGATACAGTAAACCAGAAGTGAAGCATCGAATCTAAAACTGGACTCACAGGAGAGGTTCAAATCATAGAAAGTTAGAGTGCCACTCCTCTTGTACTTAAGTCGGTATTGTGCCTTTTGTATTAGAGTCGGAAGCAATTTCTGTGTTTCATCGTCAATAAGAAGGTCCAAGGGATAGAGTAAACCTGAATGAAGCATCCGAATCTAAAACTCGACTCACAGGAGAGGTTCAAATCATAGAATGTTAGAGTGTCAGTCCACTTTTACTTAAGTCGGCATTGTGCCTTTTGTATTAAATTCGGATGCAATTTCTGTGTTTCATCGTCAATAAGAAGGTCCAAGGTATACAGTAAACCTGAAGTGAAGCATCGGGATGTAAAACTGGACTCACAGGAGGGGTTCAAATCATAGAAAGTTAGAGTGTCACTCCTCTTGTACTTAAGTCGGTATTGTGCCTTTTGTATTGAATTCGGATGCAATTTCTGTGTTTCATCGTCTATAAGAAGGTCCAAGTGATACAGTAAACCTAAAGTGAAGCATCGGAATCTAAAACTGGACTCACAGGAGGGGTTCAAATCATAGAAAGTTAGAGAGTCAGTCCTCTTTTACTTAAGTCGGCATTGTGCCTTTTGTATTAAATTCGGATGCAATTTCTGTGTTTCATCGTCTATAAGAAGGTCCAAGTGATACAGTAAACCTGACGTGAAGCATTGGAATCTAAATCTGGACTCACAGGAGAGGTTCCAATCATAGAATGTTAGAGTGTCAGTCCTCTTTTACTTAAGTCGGCATTGTGCCATTTGTGTTAAATTCCCATGCAATTTCTGTGTTTCATCGTCAATAAGAAGGTGCAAGGTAAGGAGTAAACCTGAAGTCAAGCATCGAAATCTAAAACTCGACTCACAGGAGAGGTTCAAAGCATAGAAAGTGAGAGTGTCAGTCCTCTTGTACTTAAGTCGGCATTGTGCCATTTGTATTAAAGTAGGATGCAATTTCTGTGCTTCATCGTCAATAAGAGGATCCAACGTATACAGTAAACCTGAAGTGAAGCATCGGATTCTAAAACTGGAATCACAGGAGGGGTTCAAATAATAGAAAGTTAGAGTGTCAGTCCTCTTTTACTTAAGTCGGCATTGTGCCTTTTGTATTAAATTCGGATGCAATTTCTGTGTTTGATCGTCAATAAGAACGTCCAAGGTATACAGTAAACCTGAAGTGAAGCATCGGATTCTAAAACTGGAATCACAGGGGGGGTTCAAATAATAGAAAGTTAGAGTGTCAGTCCTCTTTTACTTAAGTCGGCATTGTGCCTTTTGTATTAAATTCGGATGCAATTTCTGTGTTTGATCGTCAATAAGAAGGTCCAAGGTATACAGTAAACCGGAAATGAAGCATCTGAATCTAAAACTGGACTCACAGGAGAGGTTCAAATCATAGAAAATTAGAGTGTCAGTCCTCTTTTAGTTAAGTCGGCATTGTGCCATTTGTATTAAATTCCGATTCAATTTCTGTGTTTCATCGTCAATAAGATGGTACAAGGTATACAGTAAACCTGAAGTGAAGCATCGGAATCTAAAACTGGACTCACAGGAGAGGTTCAACTCATAGAAAGAGAGAGTGTCAGTCCTCTTGTACTTAAGTCGGAAATGTTCCATTTGTATTAAACTCGGATACAATTTCTGTGTTTCATCGTCAATAAGAAGGTCCAAGGAGTACAGTTAACCTGAAGTGAAGCATCGGAATCTAAAACTGGACTCACAGGAGAAGTTCCAATCATAGAATGTTAGAGTGTCAGTCCTCTCTTACTTAAGTCGGCATTGTGCCATTTGTATTAAATTCCCATGCAATTTCTGTGTTTCATCGTCAATAAGAAGGTGCAAGGTAAACAGTAAACCTGAAGTCAAGCAACGGAATCTAAAACTGGACTCACAGGAGCGGTTCAAATCATAGAATGGTAGAGTGTCAGTCCTCTTTTACTTAAGCCGGCATTGTGCCTTTTGTATTAAATTCGGATGCAAATTCTGTGTTTCATCGACAATAAGAAGGTTTAAGGGATACAGTAAACCGGAAGTGAAGCATCTGAATCTAAAACTGGACTCACAGAAGAGTTTCAAATCATACAAAGTTAGAGTCTCAGTCCTCTTTTAGTTAAGTCGGCATTGTGCCATTTGTATTAAATTCCGATTCAATTTCTGTGTTTCATCGTCAATAAGATGGTGCAAGCTATACAGTAAACCTGAAGCGAAGCATCAGCATCTAAAACTGGACTCACAGGAGAGGTTCAAATCATAGAAAGTGAGTGTCAGTCCGCTTGTACTTAAGTCGGCATTATGCCATCTGTATTAAATCCGGGTGCAATTGCTGTGGTTCATCGTCAATAAGAAGGTCCAAGGGATACAGTAAACCAGAAGTGAAGCATCGAATCTAAAACTGGACTCACAGGAGAGGTTCAAATCATAGGAAGTTAGAGTGTCACTCCGCTTGCACATAAGCCGGTATTGTGCTTTTGTGTTGAATTCGGATGCAATTTCTGTGTTTCATCGTCAATAAGAAGGTGCAACGTATACAGTAAAATTGAAGTGAAGCATCGGAATCTAAAACTGGACTCACAGGAGAGGTTCAACTCATAAAAGTGAGAGTGTCAGTCCTCTTGTACTTAAGTCGGCAATGTTCCATTTGTATTAAACTTGGATACAATTTCTGTGTTTCATCGTCAATAAGAAGGTCCAAGGGATACAGTAAACCTGAAGTGAAGCATCGGAATCTAAAACTGGACTCACAGGAGAGGTTCAAATCATAGAAAGTTAGAGTGCCACTCCGCTTGTACTTAAGTCGGTATTGTGCCTTTTGTATTAGAGTCGGAAGCAATTTCTGTGTTTCATCGTCAATAAGAAGGTCCAAGGGATACAGTAAACCTGAATGAAGCATCCGAATCTAAAACTGGACTCACAGGAGAGGTTCAAATCATAGAATGTTAGAGTGTCAGTCCACTTTTACTTAAGTCGGCATTGTGCCTTTTGTATTAAATTCGGATGCAATTTCTGTGTTTCATCGTCAATAAGAAGGTCCAAGGTATACAGTAAACCTGAAGTGAAGCGTCGGAATCAAAAACTCGACTCACAGGAGAGGTTCAAATCATAGAAAGTGAGAGTGTCAGTCCTCTTGTATTTAAGTCGGCATTGTGCCATTTATATTAAATTCGGATGCAATTTCTGTGTTTCATCGTCAATAAGAAGGTCCAAGGGATACAGTAAATCTGAAGTGAAGCATCGGAAACCAAAACTGGACTCACAGGAGAGGTTCATATCATAGAAAGTTAGAGTGTCACTCCTCTTGTACTTAAGATGGTATTGTGCCTTTTGCATTAAATTAGGATGCAATTTCTGTGTTTCATCGTCAATAAGAAGGTCCAAGGGATACAGTAAACCTGAAGTGAAGCATCGGAATCTAAAACTGGACTCACAGGAGAGGTTCAAATCATAGAATGTTAGAGTGTCAGTCCACTTTTACTTAAGTCGACATTGTGCCTTTTGTATTAAATTCGGATGCAATTTCTGTGTTTCATCGTCAATACGAAGGTCCAAGGTATACGGTAAACCTGAAGTGAAGCATCGGATTCTAAAACTGGACTCACAGGAGGGGTTCAAATCATTGAAGTTAGAGAGTCAGTCCTCTTTTACTTAAGTCGGCATTGTGCCTTTTGTATTTAATTCGGATGCAATTTCTGTGTTTCATCGTCTATAAGAAGGTCCAAGTGATACAGTAAACCTAAAGTGAAGCATCGGAATCTAAAACTGGACTCACAGGAGGGGTTCAAATCATAGAAAGTTAGAGAGTCAGTCCTCTTTTACTTAAGTCGGCATTGTGCCTTTTGTATTAAATTCGGATGCAATTTCTGTGTTTCATCGTCTATAAGAAGTTCCAAGTGATACAGTAAACCTGAAGTGAAGCATTGGAATCTAAATCTGGACTCACAGGAGAGGTTCCAATCATAGAATGTTAGAGTGTCAGTCCTCTTTTACTTAAGTCGGCATTGTGCCATTTGTATTAAATTCCCATGCAATTTCTGTGTTTCATCGTCAATAAGAAGGTGCAAGGTAAAGAGTAAACCTGAAGTCAAGCATCGAAATCTAAAACTCGACTCACAGGAGAGGTTCAAACATAGAAAGTGAGAGTGTCAGTCCTCTTGTACTTAAGTCGGCATTGTGCCATTTGTATTAAAGTAGGATGCAATTTCTGTGCTTCATCGTCAATAAAAGGATCCAACGTATACAGTAAACCTGAAGTGAAGCATCGGATTCTAAAACTGGAATCACAGGAGGGGTTCAAATAATAGAAAGTTAGAGTGTCAGTCCTCTTTTACTTAAGTCGGCATTGTGCCTTTTGTATTAAATTCGGATGCAATTTCTGTGTTTCATCGTCAATAAGAAGGTACAAGGGATACAGTAAACCGGAAGTGAAGCATCTGAATCTAAAACTGGACTCACAGGAGAGGTTCAAATCATAGAAAATTAGAGTGTCAGTCCTCTTTTAGTTAAGTCGGCATTGTGCCATTTGTATTAAATTCCGATTCAATTTCTGTGTTTCATCGTCAATAAGATGGTACAAGGTATACAGTAAACCTGAAGTGATGCATCGGAATCTAAAACTGGACTCACAGGAGAGGTTCAACTCATAGAAAGAGAGAGTGTCAGTCCTCTTGTACTTAAGTCGGAAATGTTCCATTTGTATTAAACTCGGATACAATTTCTGTGTTTCATCGTCAATAAGAAGGTCCAAGGAGTACAGTTAACCTGAAGTGAAGCATCGGAATCTAAAACTGGACTCACAGGAGAAGTTCCAATCATAGAATGTTAGAGTGTCAGTCCTCTTTTACTTAAGTCGGCATTGTGCCATTTGTATTAAATTCCCATGCAATTTCTGTGTTTCATCGTCAATAAGAAGGTGCAAGGTTAACAGTAAACCTGAAGTCAAGCAACGGAATCTAAAACTGGACTCACAGGAGCGGTTCAAATCATAGAATGGTAGAGTGTCAGTCCTCTTTTACTTAAGCCGGCTTTGTGCCTTTTGTATTAAATTCGGATGCAAATTCTGTGTTTCATCGACAATAAGAAGGTTTAAGGGATACAGTAAACCGGAAGTGAAGCATCTGAATCTAAAACTGGACTCACAGGAGAGTTTCAAATCATACAAAGTTAGAGTCTCAGTCCTCTTTTAGTTAAGTAGGCATTGTGCCATTTGTATTAAATTCCGATTCAATTTCTGTGTTTCATCGTCAATAAGATGGTGCAAGCTATACAGTAAACCTGAAGCGAAGCATCAGCATCTAAAACTGGACTCACAGGAGAGGTTCAAATCATAGAAAGTGAGAGTGTCAGTCCGCTTGTACTTAAGTCGGCATTATGCCATCTGTATTAAATCCGGATGCAATTGCTGTGGTTCATCGTCAATAAGAAGGTCCAAGGGGTACAGTAAACCTGAAGTGAAGCATCGGAATCTTAAACTAGACTCACTGGAGGGGTTCAAATAATGGAAGGTTAGAGTGTCAGTCCTCTTCTACTTAAGTCGGCATTGTGCCTTTTGTATTAAATTCGGATGCCATTTCTGTGTTTGATCGTCAATAAGAAGGTGCAAGGTATACAGTAAACCTGAAGTGAGGCATCGGAATCTAAAACTGGACTCACAGGAGAGGTTCAAATCATAGAAAGTTAGATTGTCACACCTCTTGTACTTAAGCCTATATTGTGCATTTTGTATTAAATTCGGATGCAATTTCTGTGTTTCATCGTCAATAACAATGGCCAAGGGATACAGTAAACCTGAAGTGAAGCATCGGAATCTAAAACTGGACTCACAGGAGAGGTTCAAATCATAGAAAGTTAGAGTGCCACTCCTCTTGTACTTAAGTCGGCATTGTGCCTTTTGTATTAGATTCGGAAGCAATTTCTGTGTTTCTTGGTCAATAAGAAGGTCCAAGGGATACATTAAACCTGAATGAAGCATCGGAATCTAAAACTGGACTCACAGGAGAGGTTCAAATCATAGAATGTTAGAGTGTCAGTCCACCTTTACTTAAGTCGGCATTGTGCCTTTTGTATTAAATTCGGATGCAATTTCTGTGTTTCATCGTCAATAAGAAGGTCCAAGGTATACAGTAAACCTGAAGTGAAGCATCGGGTTGTAAAACTGGACTCACAGGAGGGGTTCAAATCATAGAAAGTTAGAGTGTCAGTCCTCTTTTACTTAAGTCGGCATTGTGCTTTTTGTAGTAAATTCCGATGCAATTTCTGTGTTTCATCGTCAATAAGAAGGTCAACGGTATACTTTAAACCTGAAGTGAAGCATCGGTTTCTAAAACTGGATTCACAGGAGGGGTTCAAATCATAGTATGTTAGAGTGTCAGTCCTCTTTTACTTAAGTCGGCATTATGCCTTTTTTATTAAATTCCGATGCAATTTCTGTGTTTCATCGTCAATAAGAAGGTGCAAGCTATACAGTAAACCGAAAGTGAAGCATCGGAATCTAAAACTGGACTCACAGGAGAGGTTCAAATCATAGAAAGTGAGAGTGTCAGTCCTCTTGTACTTAAGTCGGCATTGTGTCTTTTGTATTAAATTCGGAAGCAATTTCTGTGTTTCATCGTCAATAAGAAGGTCCAAGGGGTACAGTAAACCTTAAGTGAAACATCGTAATCTCAAACTGGTCTCACAGGAGAGGTTCACATCATAAATTGTTAGAGTGTCAGTCCTGTTTTACTTAAGTCGGCATTGAGCCTTTTGTATTAAATTCCGATGCAATTTCTGTGTTTCATCGTCAATAAGAAGGTGCAAGCTATACAGTAAACCTGAAGTGAAGCTTCGGAAGCAAATACTCGACTCACAGGAGAGGTTCAAATCAAAGAAAGTGAGAGTGTCAGTCCTCTTGTATTTAAGTCGGCATTGTGCCCTTTATATTAAATTCGGATGCAATTTCTGTGTTTCATCGTCAATAAGAAGGTCCAAGAGATACAGTAAACCGGAAGTGAAGCATCGGAATCCAAAACTGGACTCACAGGAGAGGTTCAAATCATAGAAAGTTAGAGTGTCACTCCTCTTGTACTTAAGACGGTATTGTGCCTTTTGTATTAAATTAGGATGCAATTTCTGTGTTTCATCGTCAATAAGAAGGTCCAAGGGATACAGTAAACCTAAAGTGAAGCATCGGAATCTAAAACTGGACTCACAGGAGAGGTTCAAATCATAGAATGTTAGAGTGTCAGTCCACTTTTACTTAAGTCGACATTGTGCCTTTTGTATTAAATTCGGATGCCATTTCTGTGTTTCATCGTCAATAAGAAGGTCCAAGGTATACATTAAACCTGAAGTGAAGCATCGGAATCTAAAACTGGACTCACAGGAGAAGTTCCAATCATAGAATGTTAGAGTGTCAGTCCTCTTTTACTTAAGTCGGCATTGTGCCATTTGTATTAAATTCCCATGCAATTTCTGTGTTTCATCGTCAATAAGAAGGTGCAAGGTTAACAGTAAACCTGAAGTCAAGCAACGGAATCTAAAACTGGACTCACAGGAGCGGTTCAAATCATAGAATGGTAGAGTGTCAGTCCTCTTTTACTTAAGCCGGCATTGTGCCTTTTGTATTAAATTCGGATGCAAATTCTGTGTTTCATCGACAATAAGAAGGTTTAAGGGATACAGTAAACCGGAAGTGAAGCATCTGAATCTAAAACTGGACTCACAGGAGAGTTTCAAATCATACAAAGTTAGAGTCTCAGTCCTCTTTTAGTTAAGTCGGCATTGTGCCATTTGTATTAAATTCCGATTCAATTTCTGTGTTTCATCGTCAATAAGATGGTGCAAGCTATACAGTAAACCTGAAGCGAAGCATCAGCATCTAAAACTGGACTCACAGGAGAGGTTCAAATCATAGAAAGTGAGAGTGTCAGTCCGCTTGTACTTAAGTCGGCATTATGCCATCTGTATTAAATCCGGATGCAATTGCTGTGGTTCATCGTCAATAAGAAGGTCCAAGGGGTACAGTAAACCTGAAGTGAAGCATCGGAATCTTAAACTAGACTCACTGGAGGGGTTCAAATAATGGAAGGTTAGAGTGTCAGTCCTCTTCTACTTAAGTCGGCATTGTGCCTTTTGTATTAAATTCGGATGCCATTTCTGTGTTTGATCGTCAATAAGAAGGTGCAAGGTATACAGTAAACCTGAAGTGAGGCATCGGAATCTAAAACTGGACTCACAGGAGAGGTTCAAATCATAGAAAGTTAGATTGTCACACCTCTTGTACTTAAGCCTATATTGTGCATTTTGTATTAAATTCGGATGCAATTTCTGTGTTTCATCGTCAATAACAATGGCCAAGGGATACAGTAAACCTGAAGTGAAGCATCGGAATCTAAAACTGGACTCACAGGAGAGGTTCAAATCATAGAAAGTTAGAGTGCCACTCCTCTTGTACTTAAGTCGGCATTGTGCCTTTTGTATTAGATTCGGAAGCAATTTCTGTGTTTCTTGGTCAATAAGAAGGTCCAAGGGATACATTAAACCTGAATGAAGCATCGGAATCTAAAACTGGACTCACAGGAGAGGTTCAAATCATAGAATGTTAGAGTGTCAGTCCACCTTTACTTAAGTCGGCATTGTGCCTTTTGTATTAAATTCGGATGCAATTTCTGTGTTTCATCGTCAATAAGAAGGTCCAAGGTATACAGTAAACCTGAAGTGAAGCATCGGGTTGTAAAACTGGACTCACAGGAGGGGTTCAAATCATAGAAAGTTAGAGTGTCAGTCCTCTTTTACTTAAGTCGACATTGTGCCTTTTGTATTAAATTCGGATGCCATTTCTGTGTTTCATCGTCAATAAGAAGGTCCAAGGTATACAGTAAACCGAAAGTGAAGCATCGGAATCTAAAACTGGACTCACAGGAGAGGTTCAAATCATAGAAAGTGAGAGTGTCAGTCCTCTTGTACTTAAGTCGGCATTGTGTCTTTTGTATTAAATTCGGAAGCAATTTCTGTGTTTCATCGTCAATAAGAAGGTCCAAGGGGTACAGTAAACCTTAAGTGAAACATCGTAATCTCAAACTGGTCTCACAGGAGAGGTTCACATCATAAATTGTTAGAGTGTCAGTCCTGTTTTACTTAAGTCGGCATTGAGCCTTTTGTATTAAATTCCGATGCAATTTCTGTGTTTCATCGTCAATAAGAAGGTGCAAGCTATACAGTAAACCTGAAGTGAAGCTTCGGAAGCAAATACTCGACTCACAGGAGAGGTTCAAATCAAAGAAAGTGAGAGTGTCAGTCCTCTTGTATTTAAGTCGGCATTGTGCCCTTTATATTAAATTCGGATGCAATTTCTGTGTTTCATCGTCAATAAGAAGGTCCAAGAGATACAGTAAACCGGAAGTGAAGCATCGGAATCCAAAACTGGACTCACAGGAGAGGTTCAAATCATAGAAAGTTAGAGTGTCACTCCTCTTGTACTTAAGACGGTATTGTGCCTTTTGTATTAAATTAGGATGCAATTTCTGTGTTTCATCGTCAATAAGAAGGTCCAAGGGATACAGTAAACCTAAAGTGAAGCATCGGAATCTAAAACTGGACTCACAGGAGAGGTTCAAATCATAGAATGTTAGAGTGTCAGTCCACTTTTACTTAAGTCGACATTGTGCCTTTTGTATTAAATTCGGATGCCATTTCTGTGTTTCATCGTCAATAAGAAGGTCCAAGGTATACATTAAACCTGAAGTGAAGCATCGGATTCTAAAACTGGACTCACAGGAGGGTTTGAAATCATAGAAAGTTAGGGTGCCAGTCCTCTTTTACTTAAGTCGGCATTGTGCCTTTTGTATTAAATTCCGATGCAATTTCTGTGTTTCATCGTCAATAAGAAGGTGCAAGGTATACAGTAAACCTGAAGTGAAGCATCGGAATGTAAAACTGGACTCACAGGACAGGTTCAAATCATAGAAAGTGAGAGTGTCAGTCCTCTTGTACTTAAGTCGGCATTGTGCCATTTGTATTAAATTTGGATGCATTATCTGTGTTTCACCGTCAATAAGAAGGATCAAGGGATACAGTAAACCTGAAGTGAAGCATAGGAATCTAAAACTAGACTCACAGGAGAGGTTCAATTCATATTAAGTTAGAGTGTCTGTCCTCTTGTACCTAAGTCGGCATTGTGCCTTTTGTATTAAATTCGGATACAAACTCTGTGTTTCATCGTCAATAAGAAGGTCCAAGGGATACAGTAAACCTGAGGTGAAACATAGGAATCTAGAACTGGACTCACAGTAGAGGTCAAATCATAGAAAGTGAGAGTCTCAGTCCTCTTTTACTTAAGCCGGCATTGTGCCTTTTGTATTAAATTCGGATGCAATTTCTGTGTTTCATCGACAATAAGAAGGTTGAAGGGATACAGTAAACCGGAAGTGAAGAATCTGAATCTAAAACTGGACTCACAGGAGAGTTTCAAATCATAGAAAGTTAGAGTGTCAGTCCTCTTTTAGTTAAGTAGGCATTGTGCCATTTGTATTAAATTCCGATTCAATTTCTGTGTTTCATCGTCAATAAGATTGTTGCAAGGTATACAGTAAACCTGAAGTGAAGCATCGGGTTGTAAAACTGGACTCACAGGAGGGGTTCAAATCATAGAAAGATAGAGTGTCAGTCCTCTTTGACTTAAGTCGGCATTCTGTCTTTTGTACTAAATTTCGATGCTATTTCTGTGTTTCATCGTCAATAAGAAGGTCAACGGTCTACAGTAAACCTGAAGTGAAGCATCAGATTCTAAAACTGGACTCAAAGGAGGGGTTCGAATCATAGTATGTTAGAGTGTCAGTCCTCCTTTACTTAAGTCGCCATTGTGCCTTTTTTATTAAATTCCGATGCAATTTCTGTGTTTCATCGTCAATAAGAAGGTGCAAGGTATACAGTAAACATGAAGTGAGGCATCGGAATCTAAAACTGGACTCACAGGAGAGGTTCAAATCATAGAAAGTGAGAGTGTCAGTCCTCTTGTACTTAAGTCGGCATTGTGCCTTTTGTATTAAGTCGGAAGCAATTTCTGTGTTTCATCGTCAATAAGAAGGTCCAAGGGATACAGTAAACCTTAAGTGAAGCATCGGAATCTAAAACTGGTCTCACAGGAAAGGTTCAAATCATAGAATGTTAGAGTGTCAGGCCTCTTTTACTTAAGTCGGCATTGAGCATTTGTATTAAATTCCGATGCAATTTCTATGTTTCATGGTCAATAAGAAGGTGCAAGCTATACAGTAAACCTGAAGTGAAGCATCGGAATCAAAAACTCGACTCACAGGAGAGGTTCAAATCATAGAATGTTAGAGTGTCAGTCCACTTTTACTTAAGTCGACATTGTGCCTTTTGTATTAATTTCGGATGCAATTTCTGTGTTTCATCGCCATACGAAGGTCCAAGGTATACGGTAAACCTGAAGTGAAGCATCGGATTCTAAAACTGGACTCAAAGGAGGGGTTCAAGTCATAGAAAGTTAGAGAGTCAGTCCTCTTTTACTTAAGTCGGCATTGTGCTTTTTGTATTAAATTCCGATGCAATTTCTGTGTTTCATCGTCAATAAGAAGGTGCAAGGTATACAGTAAACCTGAAGTGAAGCATCGGAATGTAAAACTGGACTCACAATACAGGTTCAAATCATAGAAAGTGAGAGTGTCAGTCCTCTTGTACTTTAGTCGGTATTGTGGCCTTTGTATAAAATTCGGATGGAATTTCTGTGTTTCATCGTCAATAAGAAGGTCCAAGTGATACCGTAAACCTGAAGTGAAGCATCGGAATCTAAAACCGCACTCACAGGAGAGTTTGAAATCATAGGAAGTTAGTGTGTCACTCCTCTCGTACTTAAGTCGGTATTGTGCCTTTTGTATTAAATTCGGATGCAGAGTCTGTGTTTCATCGTCAATAAGAAGGTCCAAGGGATACAGTAAACCTGAAGTGAAGCATCGGAATCTAAAACTGGACTCACAGGAGAGGTTCAAATCATAGAAAGTTATATGGTCGGTCCTCTTTTACTTAAGTCGGCATTGTGCCATTTGTATTAAATTCCCATGCAATTTCTGTGTTTCATCGTCAATAAGAAGGTGCAAGGTAAACAGTAAACCTGAAGTCAAGCATCGGAATCTAAAACTCGACTCACAGGAGAGGTTCAAATCATAGAAAGTGAGAGTGTCAGTCCTCTTGTACTTAAGTCGGCATTGTGCCATTTGTATTAAATTCCGATGCAATTTCTGTGTTTCATCGTCAAAAAGAAGATCCAAGGTATACAGTAAACCTGAAGTGAAGCATCGGATTCTAAAACTGGACTCACAGGAGGGGTTCAAATAATAGAAAGTTAGAGTGTCAGTCCTCTTTTACTTAATTCGGCATTGTGCCTTTTGTATTAAATTCGGATGCAATTTCTGTGTTTGATAGTCAATAAGAAGGTGCAAGGTATACAGTAAACCTGAAGTGAAGCATCGGAAACTAAAACTGGACTCACAGGAGAGGTTCAAATCATAGAAAGTTAGATTGTCGCTCCTCTTGTACTTAAGCCTATATTGTGCATTTTGTATTAAATTCGGATGCAATTTCTGTGTTTCATCGTCAATAACAATGGCCAAGGGATACAGTAAACCTGAAGTGAAGCATCGGAATCTAAAACTGGACTCACAGGTGAGGTTCAACTCATAGAAAGTGAGAGTGTCACTCCTCTTGTACTTAAGTCGGCATTGTTCCATTTGTATTAAACTCGGATACAATTTCTGTGTTTCATCGTCAATAAGAAGGTCCAAGGGGTACATTAAACCTGAATGAAGCATCGGAATCTAAAACTGGACTCACAGGAGAGGTTCAAATCATAGAATGTTAGAGTGTCAGTCCACCTTTACTTAAGTCGGCATTGTGCCTTTGGTATTAAATTCGGATGCAAATTCTGTGTTTCATCGTCAATAAGAAGGTCCAAGGTATACACTAAACCTGAAGTGAAGCATCGGGTTGTAAAACTGGACTCACAGGAGGGGTTCAAAACATAGAAAGTTAGAGTGTCAGTCCTCTTTTACCTAAGTCGGCATTGTGCTTTTTCTAGTAAATTCCGATGCAATTTCTGTGTTTCATCGTCAATAAGAGGGTCAACGGTATACAGTAAACCTGAAGTGAAGCATCGGTTTCTAAAACTGGATTCACAGGAGGGGTTCAAATCATGGTATGTTAGAGTGTCAGTCCTCTTTTACTTAAGTCGGCATTGTGCCTTTTTTATTAAATTCCGATGCAATTTCTGTGTTTCATCGTCAATAAGAAGGTCCAAGGGGTACAGTAAACCTTAAGTGAAGCATCGGAATCTAAAACTATTCTCACAGGAGAGGTTCACATCATAGAATGTTAGAGTGTCAGTCCACCTTTACTTAAGTCGGCATTGTGCCTTTTGTATTAAATTCGGATGCAATATCTGTGTTTCATCGTCAATAAGAAGGTCCAAGGTATACAGTAAACCTGAAGTGAAGCATCGGGTTGTAAAACTGGACTCACAGGAGGGGTTCAAATCATAGAAAGTTAGAGTGTCAGTCCTCTTTTACTTAAGTCGGCATTGTGCTTTTTGTAGTAAATTCCGATGCAATTTCTGTGTTTCATCGTCAATAAGAAGGTCAACGGTCTACAGTAAACCTGAAGTGAAGCATCGGATTCTAAAACTGGACTCAAAGGAGGGGTTCGAATCATAGTATGTTAGAGTGTCAGTCCTCCTTTACTTAAGTCGCCATTGTGCCTTTTTTATTAAATTCCGATGCAATTTCTGTGTTTCATCGTCAATAAGAAGGTGCAAGGTATACAGTAAACTTGAAGTGAGGCATCGGAATCTAAAACTGGACTCACAGGAGAGGTTCAAATCATAGAAAGTGAGAGTGTCAGTCCTCTTGTACTTAAGTCGGCATTGTGCCTTTTGTATTAAGTCGGAAGCAATTTCTGTGTTTCATCGTCAATAAGAAGGTCCAAGGGATACAGTAAACCTTAAGTGAAGCATCGGAATCTAAAACTGGTCTCACAGGAAAGGTTCAAATCATAGAATGTTAGAGTGTCAGGCCTCTTTTACTTAAGTCGGCATTGAGCATTTGTATTAAATTCCGATGCAATTTCTATGTTTCATGGTCAATAAGAAGGTGCAAGCTATACAGTAAACCTGAAGTGAAGCATCGGAATCAAAAACTCGACTCACAGGAGAGGTTCAAATCATAGAATGTTAGAGTGTCAGTCCACTTTTACTTAAGTAGACATTGTGCCTTTTGTATTAATTTCGGATGCAATTTCTGTGTTTCATCGCCATACGAAGGTCCAAGGTATACGGTAAACCTGAAGTGAAGCATCGGATTCTAAAACTGGACTCACAGGAGGGGTTCAAGTCATAGAAAGTTAGAGAGTCAGTCCTCTTTTACTTAAGTCGGCATTGTGCCTTTTGTATTAAATTCCGATGCAATTTCTGTGTTTCATCGTCAATAAGAAGGTGCAAGGTATACAGTAAACCTGAAGTGAAGCATCGGAATGTAAAACTGGACTCACAATACAGGTTCAAATCATAGAAAGTGAGAATGTCAGTCCTCTTGTACTTTAGTCGGTATTGTGGCCTTTGTATTAAATTCGGATGGAATTTCTGTGTTTCATCGTCAATAAGAAGGTCCAAGTGATACCGTAAACCTGAAGTGAAGCATCGGAATCTAAAACTGCACTCACAGGAGAGTTTGAAATCATAGGAAGTTAGTGTGTCACTCCTCTCGTACTTAAGTCGGTATTGTGCCTTTTGTATTAAATTCGGATGCAGAGTCTGTGTTTCATCGTCAATAAGAAGGTCCAAGGGATACAGTAAACCTGAAGTGAAGCATCGGAATCTAAAACTGGACTCACAGGAGAGGTTCAAATCATAGAAAGTTATATGGTCGGTCCTCTTTTACTTAAGTCGGCATTGTGCCATTTGTATTAAATTCAAATGCAATTTCTGTGTTTCATCGTCAATAAGAAGGTGCAAGGTAAACAGTAAACCTGAAGTCAAGCATCGGAATCTAAAACTCGACTCACAGGAGAGGTTCAAATCATAGAAAGTGAGAGTGTCAGTCCTCTTGTACTTAAGTCGGCATTGTGCCATTTGTATTAAATTCCGATGCAATTTCTGTGTTTCATCGTCAAAAAGAAGATCCAAGGTATACAGTAAACCTGAAGTGAAGCATCGGATTCTAAAACTGGACTCACAGGAGGGGTTCAAATAATAGAAAGTTAGAGTGTCAGTCCTCTTTTACTTAAGTCGGCATTGAGCTTTTGTATTAAATTCCGATGCAATTTCTGTGTTTCATCGTCAATAAGAAGGTGCAAGCTATACAGTAAACCTGAAGTGAAGCTTCGGAAGCAAATACTCGACTCACAGGAGAGGTTCAAATCATAGAAAGTGAGAGTGTCAGTCCTCTTGTATTTAAGTCGGCATTGTGCCCTTTATATTAAATTCGGATGCAATTTCTGTGTTTCATCGTCAATAAGAAGGTCCAAGGGATACAGTAAACCGAAAGTGAAGCATCGGATTCCAAAACTGGACTCACAGGAGAGGTTCAAATCATAGAAAGTTAGAGTGTCACTCCTCTTGTACTTAAGACGGTATTGTGCCTTTAGTATTAAATTAGGATGCAATTTCTGTGTTTCATCGTCAATAAGAAGGTCCAAGGGATACAGTAAACCTGAAGTGAAGCATCGGAATCTAAAACTGGACTCACAGGAGAGGTTCAAATCATAGAATGTTAGAGTGTCAGTCCACTTTTACTTAAGTCGACATTGTGCCTTTTGTATTAAATTCGGATGCAATTTCTGTGTTTCATCGTCAATAAGAAGGTCCAAGGTATACAGTAAACCTGAAGTGAAGCATCGGATTCTAAACCTGGACTCACAGGAGGGTTTGAAATCATAGAAAGTTAGGGTGTCAGTCCTCTTTTACTTAAGTCGGCATTGTGCCTTTTGTATTAAATTCCGATGCAATTCCTGTGTATCATCTTCAATAGGAAGGTGCAAGGTATACAGTAAACCTGAAGTGAAGCATCGGAATGTAAAACTGGACTCACAGGACAGGTTCAAATCATAGAAAGTGAGAGTGTCAGTCCTCTTGTACTTAAGTCGGCATTGTGCCATTTGTATTAAATTTGGATGCATTATCTGTGTTTCACCGTCAATAAGAAGGATCAAGGGATACAGTAAACCTGAAGTGAAGCATAGGAATCTAAGACTAGTCTCACAGGAGAGGTTCAATTCATAGAAAGTTAGAGGGTCTGTCCTCTTGTACTTAAGTCGGCATTGTGCCTTTTGTATTAAATTCGGATACAAACTCTGTGTTTCATCGTCAATAAGAAGGTCCAAGGGATACAGTAAACCTGAGGTGAAACATCGGAATCTAGAACTGGACTCACAGTAGAGGTTCAAATCATAGAAAGTGAGAGTCGCAGTCCTCTTTTACTTTGTATTTTGTATTAAATTCGGATGCAATTTCTGTGTTTCATCGACAATAAGAAGGTTGAAGGGATACAGTAAACCGGAAGTGAAGCATCTGAATCTAAAACTGGACTCACAGGAGTGTTTCAAATCATAGAAAGTTAGAGTGTCAGTCCTCTTTTAGTTAAGTCGGCATTGTGCCATTTGTATTAAATTCCGATTCAATTACTGTGATTCATCGTCAATAAGATGGTGCAAGGTATACAGTACACCTGAAGTGAAGCATCAGAATCTAAAACTGGACTCACAGGAGAGCTTCAAATCATAGAAAGAGAGAGTGTCAGTCCGCTTGTACTTAAGTCGGCATTATGCCATCTGTATTAAATCCGGATGCAATTGCTGTGTTTCATCGTCAATAAGAAGGTCCAAGGGATACAGTAAACCAGAAGTGAAGCATCGAATCTAAAACTGGACTCACAGGAGAGGTTCAAATCATAGGAAGTTAGAGTGTCACTCCTCTTGCACATAAGCCGGTATTGTGCCTTTTGTATTGAATTCGGATGCAATTTCTGTGTTTCATCGTCAATAAGAAGGTGCAACGTATACAGTTAAATTGAAGTGAAGCATCGGAATCTAAAACTGGACTCACAGGAGAGGTTCAACTCATAGAAAGTGAGAGTGTCAGTCCTCTTGCACTTAAGTCGGCAGTGTTCCATTTGTATTAAACTCGGATACAATTTCTGTGTTTCATCGTCAATAAGAAGGTCCAAGGGATACAGTAAACCTGAAGTGAAGCATCGGAATCTAAAACTGGACTCACAGGAGGGTTTCAAATTATAGAAAGTGAGAGTGTCAGTCCTCTTTTACTTAAGTCGGCATTCTGCCTTTTGTACTAAATTTCGATGCTATTTCTGTGTTTCATCGTCAATAAGAAGGTAAACGGTCTACAGTAAACCTGAAGTGAAGCATCGGAGTCTAAAACTCGACTCACAGGAGGGGTTCGAATCATAGTATGTTAGAGTGTCAGTCCACTTTTACTTAAGTCAACATTGTGCCTTTTGAATTAAATTCGGATGCAATTTCTGTGTTTCATCGTCAATACGAAGGTCCAATTTATACGGTAAACCTGAAGTGAAGCATCGGATTCTAAAACTGGACTCTCAGGAGGGGTTCAAATCATAGAAAGTTAGAGAGTCAGTCCTCTTTTACTTAAGTCGGCATTGTGCCTTTTGTATTAAATTCCGATGCAATTTCTGTGTTTCATCGTCAATAAGAAGGTGCAAGGTATACAGTAAACCTGAATTGAAGCATCGGAATGTAAAACTAGACTCACAGGACAGGTTCAAATAATAGAAAGTGAGAGTGTCAGTCCTCTTGTACCTAAGTCGGCATTGTGCCATTTATATTAAATTCGGATGCAATATCTGTGTTTGATCGTCAATAAGAAGGTGCAAGGTATACAGTAAACCTGAAGTGAAGCATCGGAATCTAAAACAGGACTCACAGGAGAGGTTCAAATCATAGAAAGTTAGAGTGCCACTCCTCTTGTACTTAAGTCGGTATTGTGCCTTTGTATTAGATTCGGAAGCAATTTCTGTGTTTCTTGGTCAATAAGAAGGTCCAAGGGATACATTAAACATGAATGAATAATCGGAATCTAAAACTGGATTCACAGGAGAGGTTCAAATCATAGAATGTTAGAGTGTCAGTCCACCTTTACTTAAGTCGGCATTGTGCCTTTTGTATTAAATTCGGATGCAATTTCTGTGTTTCATCGTCAATAAGAAGGTCCAAGGGATACAGTGAACCTGAGGTGAAACATCGGAATCTAGAACTGGACTCACAGTAGAGGTTCAAATCATAGAAAGTGAGAGTCTCAGTCCTCTTTTACTTAAGCTGGCATTGTGCCTTTTGTATTAAATTCGGATGCAATTTCTGTGTTTCATCGACAATAAGAAGGTTAAAGGGATACAGTAAACCGGAAGTGAAGCATCTGAATCTAAAACTGGACTCACAGGAGAGTTTCAAATCGTAGAAAGTTAGAGTGTCAGTCCTCTTTTAGTTAAGTCGGCATTGTGCCATTTGTATTAAATTCCGATTCAATTGCTGTGTTTCATCGTCAATAAGATGGTGCAAGGTATACTGTAAACCTGAAGTGAAGCATCAGAATCTAAAACTGGACTCACAGGAGAGGTTCAAATCATAGAAAGAGAGAGTGTCAGTCCGCTTGTACTTAAGTCGGCATTATGCAATCTGTATTAAATCCGGATGCAATTGCTGTGTTTCATCGTCAATAAGAAGGTCCAAGGGATACAGTAAACCAGAAGTGAAGCATCGAATCTGTAACTGGACTCACAGGAGAGGTTCAAATCATAGGAAGTTAGAGTGTCACTCCTCTTGCACACAAGCCGGTATTGTGCCTTTTGTATTGAATTCGGATGCAATTTCTGTGTTTCATCGTCAATAAGAAGGTGCAACGTATACAGTTAAATTGAAGTGAAGCATCGGAATCTAAAACTGGACTCACAGGAGAGGTTCAACTCATAGAAAGTGAGAGTGTCAGTCCTCTTGTACTTAAGTCGGCAATGTTCCATTTGTATTAAACTCGGATACAATTTCTGTGCTTCATCGTCAATAAGAAGGTCCAAGGGATACAGTAAACCTGAAGTGAAGCATCGGAATCTAAAACTGGACTCACAGGAGAGTTTCAAATCATAGAAAGTGAGAGCGTCAGTCCTCTTTTACTTAAGTCGGCATTCTGAATTTTGTACGAAATTTCGATGCTATTTCTGTGTTTCATCGTCAATAAGAAGGTCAACGGTATACAGTAAACCTGAAGTGAAGCATCGGAGTCTAAAACTGGACTCACAGGAGGGGTTCGAATCATAGTATGTTAGAGAGTCAGTCCTCCTTTACTTATGTCGGCATTGTGCCATTTTTATTAAATTCCGATGCAATTTCTGTGTTTCATCGTCAATAAGAAGGTGCAAGGTATACAGTAAACCTGAAGTGAAGCATCGGAATCTAAAACTGGACTCACAGGAGAGGTTCAAATCATACAAAGTGAGAGTGTCAGTCCTCTTGTACTTATGTCGGCATTGTGCCTTTTGTATTAAATCGGAAGCAATTTCTGTGTTTCATCGTCAATAAGAAGGTCCAAGGGATACAGTAAACCTTAAGTGAAGCATCGGAATCTAAAACTGGTCTCACAGGAAAGGTTCAAATCTTAGAATGTTAGAGTGTCAGTCCTCTTTTACTTAAGTCGGCATTGAGCTTTTTGTATTAAATTCCGATGCTATTTCTGTGTTTCATCGTCAATAAGAAGGTGCAAGCTATACAGTAAACCTGAAGTGAAGTATCGGAATCAAAAACTCGACTCACAGGAGAGGTTCAAATCATAGAATGTTAGAGTGTCAGTCCACTTTTACTTAAGTCGACATTGTGCCTTTTGTATTAAATTCGGATGCAATTTCTGTGTTTCATCGTCAATACGAAGGTCCAAGGTTTACGGTAAACCTGAAGTGAAGCATCGGATTCTAAAACTGGACTCACAGGAGGGGTTCAAATCAAAGACAGTTAGAGAGTCAGTCCTCTTTTACTTAAGTCGGCATTGTGCCTTTTGTATTAAATTCCGATGCAATTTCTGTGTTTCATCGTCAGTAAGAAGGTGCAAGATATACAGTAATCCTGAAGTGAAGCATCGGAATGTAAAACTGGACTCACAGGACAGGTTCAAATCATAGAAAGTGAGAGTGTCAGTCCTCTTGTACTTTAGTCGGTATTGTGGCCTTTGTATTAAATTCGGATGGAATTTCTGTGTTTCATCGTCAATAAGAAGGTCCAAGTGATACCGTAAACCTGAAGTGAAGCATCAGAATCTAAAACTGCACTCACAGGAGAGTTTGAAATCATAGGAAGTTAGTGTGCCACTCCTCTGGTACTTAAGTCGGTATTGTGCCTTTTGTATTAAATTAGGATGCAATTTCTGTGTTTCATCGTCAATAAGAAGGTCCAAGGGATACAGTAAACCTGAAGTGAAGCATCGGAATCTAAATCTGGACTCACAGGAGAGGTTCAAATCATAGAATGTTAGAGTGTCAGTCCACTTTTACTTAAGTCGACATTGTGCCTTTTGTATTAAATTCGGATGCAATTTCTGTGTTTCATCGTCAATAAGAAGGTCCAAGGTATACAGTAAACCTGTAGTGAAGCATCGGATTCTAAACCTGGACTCACAGGAGGGTTTGAAATCATAGAAAGTTAGGGTGTCAGTCCTCTTTTACTTAAGTCGTCATTGTGCCTTTTGTATTAAATTCCGATGCAATTTCTGTGTACCATCTTCAATAAGAAGGTGCAAGGTATACAGTAAACCTGAAGTGAAGCATCGGAATGTGAAACTGGACTCACAGGACAGGTTCAAATCATAGAATGTGAGAGTCTCAGTCCTCTTTTACTTAAGCCGGTATTGTGCCTTTTGTATTGAATTCGGATGCAATTTCTGTGTTTCATCGTCAATAAGAAGGTCCAAGGGATACAGTAAACCTGAAGTGAAGCATCGGAATCTAAAACTGGACTCACAGGATGGTTTCAAATCATAGAAAGTGAGAGTGTCAGTCCTCTTTTACTTAAGTCGGCATTCTGCCTTTTGTACTAAATTCCGATGCAATTTCT
This sequence comes from Schistocerca piceifrons, assembly GCF_021461385.2. Classification (NCBI taxonomy): domain Eukaryota; kingdom Metazoa; phylum Arthropoda; class Insecta; order Orthoptera; family Acrididae; genus Schistocerca; species Schistocerca piceifrons. The sequence continues at coordinate 937,410,003 of NC_060149.1, forward strand.
GTGTTTCATCGTCAATAAGAAGGTGCAAGGTATACAGTAAACCTGAAGTGAAGCATCGGAATCTAAAACTGGACTCACAGGAGAGGTTCAAATCATAGAAAGTGAGAGTGTCAGTCCTCTTGTACTTATGTCGGAATTGTGCCTTTTGTGTTAAATCGGAAGCAATTTCTGTGTTTCATCGTCAATAAGAAGGTCCAAGGGATACAGTAAACCTTAAGTGAAGCATCGGAATCTAAAACTGGTCTCACAGGAAAGGTTCAAATCATAGAATGTTAGAGTGTCAGTCCTCTTTTACTTAAGTCGGCATTGAGCTTTTTGTATTAAATTCCAATGCAATTTCTGTGTTTCATCGTCAATAAGAAGGTGCAAGCTATACAGTAAACCTGAAGTGAAGCATCGGAATCAAAAACTCGACTCACAGGAGAGGTTCAAATCATAGAATGTTAGAGTGTCAGTCCTCTTTTACTTAAGTCGGCATTGTGCCATTTATATTAAATTCGGATGCAATATCTGTGTTTGATCGTCAATAAGAAGGTGCAAGGTATACAGTAAACCTGAAGTGAAGCATCGGAATCTAAAACAGGACTCACAGGAGAGGTTCAAATCATAGAAAGTTAGAGTGCCACTCCTCTTGTACTTAAGTCGGTATTGTGCCTTTTGTACTAGATTCGGAAGCAATTTCTGTGTTTCTTGGTCAATAAGAAGGTCCAAGGGATACATTAAACATGAATGAAGCATCGGAATCTAAAACTGGACTCACAGGAGAGGTTCAAATCATAGAATGTTAGAGTGTCAGTACACCTTTACTTAAGTCGGCATTGTGCCTTTTGTATTAAATTCGGATGCAATTTCTGTGTTTCATCGTCAATAAGAAGGTCCGCGGGATACAGTGAACCTGAGGTGAAACATCGGAATGTAGAACTGGACTCACAGTAGAGGTTCAAATCATAGAAAGTGAGAGTCTCAGTCCTCTTTTACTAAAGCTGGCATTGTGCCTTTTGTATTAAATTCGGATGCAATTTCTGTGTTTCATCGACAATAAGAAGGTTAAAGGGATACAGTAAACCGGAAGTGAAGCATCTGAATCTAAAACTGGACTCACAGGAGAGTTTCAAATCATAGAAAGTTAGAGTGTCAGTCCTCTTTTAGTTAAGTCGGCATTGTGCCATTTGTATTAAATTCCGATTCAATTTCTGTGTTTCATCGTCAATTAGATGGTGCAAGGTATACAGTAAACCTGAAGTGAAGCATCAGAATCTGAAACTGGACTCACAGGAGAGGTTCAAATCATAGAAAGTGAGAGTGTCAGTCCGCTTGTACTTAAGTCGGCATTATGCCATCTGTATTAAATCCGGATGCAATTGCTGTGTTTCATCGTCAATAAGAAGGTCCAAGGGATACAGTAAACCAGAAGTGAATCATCGAATCTAAAACTGGACTCACAGGAGAGGTTCAAATCATAGGAAGTTAGAGTGCCCCTCCTCTTGCACATAAGCCGGTATTGTGCCTTTTGTATTGAATTCGGATGCAATTTCTGTGTTTGATCGTCAATAAGAAGGTGCAACGTATACAGTTAAATTGAAGTGAAGCATCGGAATCTAAAACTGGACTCACAGGAGAGGTTCAACTCATAGAAAGTGAGAGTGTCAGTCCTCTTGTACTTAAGTCGGCAATGTTCCATTTGTATTAAACTCGGATACAATTTCTGTGTTTCATCGTCAAATAAGAAGGTCCAAGGGATACAGTAAACCTGAAGTGAAGCATCGGAATCTAAAACTGGACTCACAGGAGAGTTTCAAATCATAGAAAGTGAGAGTGTCAGTCCTCTTTTACTTAAGTCGGCATTCTGCCTTTTGTACGATATTTCGATGCTATTTCTGTGTTTCATCGTCAATAAGAAGGTCAACGGTATACAGTAAACCTGAAGTGAAGCATCGGAGTCTAAAACTGGACTCACAGGAGGGGTTCGAATCATAGTATGTTAGAGTGTCAGTCCTCCTTTACTTATGTCGGCATTGTGCCTTTTTTATTAAATTCCGATGCAATTTCTGTGTTTCATCGTCAATAAGAAGGTGCAAGGTATACAGTAAACCTGAAGTGAAGCATCGGAATCTAAAACTGGACTCACAGGAGAGGTTCAAATCATAGAAAGTGAGAGTGTCAGTCCTCTTTTACTTAAGTCGGCATTGAGCTTTTTGTATTAAATTCCGATGCAATTTCTGTGTTTCATCGTCAATAAGAAGGTGCAAGCTATACAGTAAACCTGAAGTGAAGCATCGGAATCAAAAACTCGACTCACAGGAGAGGTTCAAATCATAGAATGTTACAGTGTCAGTCCACTTTTACTTAAGTCGACATTGTGCCTTTTGTATTAAATTCGGATGCAATTTCTGTGTTTCATCGTCAATACGAAGGTCCATGGTATACGGTAAACCTGAAGTGAAGCATCGGATTCTAAAACTGGACTCACAGGAGGGGCTAAAATCATAGAAAGTTAGAGAGTCAGTCCTCTTTTACTTAAGTCGGCATTGTGCCTTTTGTATTAAATTCCGATGCAATTTCTGTGTTTCATCGTCAATAAGAAGGTGCAAGGTATACTGTAAACCTGAAGTGAAGCATCGGAATGTAAAACTGGACTCACAATACAGGTTCAAATCATAGAAAGTGAGAGTGTCAGTCCTCATGTACTTAAGTCGGCATTGTGCCATTTATATTAAATTCGGATGCAATATCTGTGTTTGATCGTCAATAAGAAAGTGCAAGGTATACAGTAAACCTGAAGTGAAGCATCGGAAACTAAAACTGGACTCACAGGAGAGGTTCAAATCATAGAAAGTTAGATTGTCACTCCTCTTGTACTTAAGCTTATATTGTGCATTTTCTATTAAATTCGGATGCAATTTCTGTGTTTCATCGTCAATAACAATGTCCAAGGGATACAGTAAACCAGAAGTGAAGCATCGGAATCTAAAACTGGACTCACAGGAGAGGTTCAAATCATAGAAAGTTAGAGTGCCACTCCTCTTGTACTTAAGTCGGTATTGTGCCTTTTGTATTAGATTCGGAAGCAATTTCTGTGTTTCTTGGTCTATAAGAAGGTCCAAGGGATACATTATACCTGAATGAAGCATCGGAATCTAAAACTGGACTCACAGGAGAGGTTCAAATCATAGAATGTTAGAGTGTCAGTCCACCTTTACTTAAGTCGGCATTGTGCCTTTTGTATTAAATTCGGATGCAATTTCTGTGTTTCATCGTCAATAAGAAGGTCCAAGGTATACAGTAAACCTGAAGTGAAGCATCGGGTTGTAAAACTGGACTCACAGGAGGGGTTCAAATCATAGAAAGTTAGAGTGTCAGTCCTCTTTTACTTAAGTCGGCATTGTGCTTTTTGTAGTAAATTCCGATGCAATTTCTGTGTTTCATCGTCAATAAGAAGATCAACGGTATACAGTAAACCTGAAGTGAAGCATCGGTTTCTAAAACTGGACTCACAGGAGGGGTTCAAATCATAGTATGTTAGAGTGTCAGTCCTCTTTTACTTAAGTCGGCATTGTGCCTTTTTTATTAAATTCCGATGCAATTTCTGTGTTCCATCGTCAATACGAAGGTGCAAGGTATACAGTAAACCTAAAGTGAAGCAACGGAATCTAAAACTGGACTCACAGGAGAGGTTCAAATCATAGAAAGTGAGAGTGTCAGTCCTCTTGTACTTAAGTCGGCATTGTGTCTTTTGTATTAAAGTCGGAAGCAATTTCTGTGTTTCATCGTCAATAAGAAGGTCCAAGGGGTACAGTAAACCTTAAGTGAAGCATCGGAATCTAAAACTGGTCTCACAGGAGAGGTTCACATCATAGAATGTTAGAGTGTCAGTCCTGTTTTACTTAAGTCGGCATTGAGCCTTTTGTATTGAATTCCGATGCAATTTCTGTGTTTCTTCGTCAATAAGAAGGTCCTAGGGATACAGTAAACCTGAAGTGAAGCATCGGAATCTAAAACTGGACTCACAGGAAAGGTTCTAATCATAGAATGTTAGAGAGTCAGTCCACTTTTACTTAAGTCGACATTGTGCCTTTTGTATTAAATTCGGATGCAATTTCTGTGTTTCATCGCCAATAAGAAGGTCAACGCTATACAGTAAACCTGAAGTGAAGCTTCGGAAGCAAATACTCGTCTCACAGGAGAGGTTCAATTCATAGAAAGTGAGAGTGTCAGTCCTCTTGTATTTAAGTCGGCATTGTGCCCTTTATATTAAATTCGGATGCAATTTCTGTGTTTCATCGTCAATAAGAAGGTCCAAGGGATACAGTAAACCTGACGTGAAGCATCGGAATCCAAATCTGGACTCACAGGAGAGGTTCGAATCATAGAAAGTTAGAGTGTCACTCCTCTTGTACTTAAGTCGGCAATGTTCCATTTGTATTAAACTCGGATATAATTTCTGTGTTTCATCGTCAATAAGAAGGTCCTAGGGATACAGTAAACCTGAAGTGAAGCATCGGAATCTAAAACTGGACTCACAGGAAAGGTTCAAATCATAGAATGTTAGAGTGTCAGTCCACTTTTACTTAAGTCGACATTGTGCCTTTTGTATTACATTCGGATGCGATTTCTGTGTTTCATCGTCAATAAGAAGGTCCAAGGTATACAGTAAACCTGAAGTGAAGCATAGGAATCTAAATCTAGACTCACAGGAGAGGTTCAATTCATAGAAAGTTAGAGTGTCTGTCCTCTTGTACTTAAGTCGGCATTGTGCCTTTTGTATTAAATTCGGATACAAACTCTGTGTTTCATCGTCAATAAGAAGGTCCATGGGATACAGTATACCTGAGGTGAAACATCGGAATCTAGAACTGGACTCACAGTAGAGGTTCAAATCATAGAGAGTGAGAGTCTCAGTCCTCTTTTATTTAAGCCGGCATTGTGCCTTTTGTATTATGTTCGGATGCAATTTCTGTGTTTCATCGACAATAAGAAGGTTGAAGGGATACAGTAAACCGGAAGTGAAGCATCTGAATCTAAAACTGGACTCACAGGAGAGTTTCAAATCATAGAAAGTTAGAGTGTCAGTCCTCTTTTAGTTAAGTCGGCATTGTGCCATTTGTATTAAATTCCGATTCAATTTCTAGGTTTCATCGTCAATAAGATGGTGCAAGGTATACAGTAAACCTGAAGTGAAGCATCAGAATCTAAAACTGGACTCACAGGTGAGGTTCAAATCATAGAAAGTGAGAGTGTCAGTCCGCTTGTACTTAAGTCGGCATTATGCCATCTGTATTAAATCCGGATGCAATTGCTGTGTTTCATCGTCAATAAGAAGGTCCAAGGGATACAGTAAACCAGAAGTGAATCATCGAATCTAAAACTGGACTCACAGGAGAGGTTCAAATCATAGGAAGTTAGAGTGTCAGTCCACTTTTACTTAAGTCGGCATTGTGCCTTTTGTATTGAATTCGGATGCAATTTCTGTGTTTCATCGTCAATACGAAGGTCCAAGGTATACGGTAAACCTGAAGTGAAGCATCGGATTCTAAAACTGGACTCACAGGAGGGGTTCAAGTCATAGAAAGTTAGAGAGTCAGTCCTCTTTTACTTAAGTCGGCCTTGTGCCCTTTGTATTAAATTCCGATACAATTTCTGTGTTTCATCGTCAATAAGAAGGTCATCGGTATACAGTAAACCTGAAGTGAAGCATCGGATTCTAAAACTGGACTCACAGGAGGGGTTCGAATCATAGTATGTTACAGTGTCAGTCCTCCTTTACTTAAGTCGGCATTGTGCCTTTTTTATTAAATTCCGATGCAATTTCTGTGTTTCATCGTCAATAAGAAGGTGCAAGGTATACAGTAAACCTGAAGTGAAGCATCGGAATCTAAAACAGGACTCACAGGAGAGATTCAAATCATAGAAAGTGAGAGTGTCAGTCCTCTTGTACTTATGTCGGCATTGTGCCTTTTGTATTAAATCGGAAGCAATTTCTGTGTTTCATCGTCAATTAGAAGGTCCAAGGGATACAGTAAACCTTAAGTGAAGCATCGGATTCTAAAACTGGTCTCGCAGGAAAGGTTCAAATCATAGAATGTTAGAGTGTCAGTCCTCTTTTACTTAAGTGGCATTGAGCTTTTTGTATTAAATTCCGATGCAATTTCTGTGTTTCATCGTCAATAAGAAGGTGCAAGCTATACAGTAAACCTGAAGTGAAGCATCGGAATCAAAAACTCGACTCACAGGAGAGGTTCAAATCATAGAATGTTAGAGTGTCAGTCCACTTTTACTTAAGTCGACATTGTGCCTTTTGTATTAAATTCGGATGCAATTTCTGTGTTTCATCGTCAATACGAAGGTCCAAGGTATACGGTAAACCTGAAGTGAAGCATCGGATTCTAAAACTGGACTCACAGGAGGGGTTCAAATCATAGAAAGTTAGAGAGTCAGTCCTCTTTTACTTAAGTCGGCATTGTGCCTTTTGTATTACATTCCGATGCAATTTCTGTGTTTCATCGTCAATAAGAAGGTGCAAGGTATAAAGTGAACCTGAAGTGAAGCATCGGAATGTAAAACTGGACTCACAGGACAGGTTCAAATCTTAGAGAGTGAGAGTTTCAGTCCTCTTGTACTTAAGTCGGCATTGTGCCATTTGTATTAAATTTGGATGCAATATCTGTGTTCCACCGTCAATAAGAAGGTTCAAGGGATACACTATACCTGAAGTGATGCATAGGAATCTAAAACTTGACTCACAGGAGAGATGCAAACCATAGAAAGTGAGAGTGTCAGTCCTCTTGTACTTAAGTCGGTATTGTGGCCTTTGTATTAAATTCGGATGCAATTTCTGTGTTTCATCGTCAATAAGAAGGTCCAAGTGATACAGTAAACCTGAAGTGAAGCATCGGAATCTAAAACTGCACTCACGGGAGAGTTTGAAATCATAGAAAGTTACTGTGTCACTCCCCTCGTACTTAAGTCGGTATTGTGCCTTTTGTATTATATTCGGGTGCAATTTCTGTGTTTGATCGTCAATAAGAAGGTGCAAGCTGTACAGTAAACCTGAAGTGAAGCATCGGAATCTAAAACTGGACTCACAGGAGAGGTTCACATCATAGAAAGTTAGATTGTCACTCCTCTTGTACTGAAGCCTATATTGTGCATTTTGTATTAAATTCGGATGCAATTTCTGTGTTTCATCAGTCAATAACAATGTCCAAGGGATATAGTAATCCTGAAGACAAGCATCGGAATCTAAAACTCGACTCACAGGAGAGGTTCAAATCATAGAAAGTGAGTGTGTCAGTCCTCTTGTACTTAAGTCGGCATTGTGCCATTTGTATTAAAGTAGGATGCAATTTCCGTGTTTCATCGTCAAAAAGGAGATCCAAGGTATACAGTAAACCTGAAGTGAAGCATCGGATTCTACAACTGGACTCACAGGAGGGGTTCAAATAATAGAAATTTAGAGTGTCAGTCCTCTTTTACTTAAGTCGGCATTGTGCCTTTTGTATTAAATTCGGATGCAATTTCTGTGTTTGATCGTCAATAAGAAGGTCCAAGGTATACAGTAAACCTGAAGTGAAGCATCGGGTTGTAAAACTGGACTCACAGGAGGGGTTCAAATCATAGAAAGTTAGAGTGTCAGTCCTCTTTTACTTAAGTCGGCATTGTGCTTTTTGTAGTAAATTCCGATGCAATTTCTGTGTTTCATCGTCAATAAGAAGGTCAACGGTATACAGTAAACCTGAAGTGAAGCATCGGATTCTAAAACTGGACTCACAGGAGGGGTTCGAATCATAGTATGTTACAGTGTCAGTCCTCCTTTACTTAAGTCGGCATTGTGCATTTTTTATTAAATTCCGATGCAATTTCTGTGTTTCATCGTCAATAAGAAGGTGCAAGGTATACAGTAAACATGTAGTGAAGCATCGGAATCTAAAACAGGACTCACAGGAGAGGTTCAAATCATAGAAAGTGAGAGTGTCAGTCCTCTTGAACTTCTGTCGGCATTGTGCCTTTTGTATTAAATCGGAAGCAATTTCTGTGTTTCATCGTCAATAAGAAGGTCCAAGGGATACAGTAAACCTTAAGTGAAGCATCGGAATCTAAAACTGGTCTCACAGGAAAGGTTCTAATCATAGAATGTTAGAGTGTCAGTCCTCTTTTACTTAAGAGGCATTGAGCTTTTTGTATTAAATTCCGATGCAATTTCTGTGTTTCATCATCAATATGAAGGTGCAAGCTATACAGTAAACCTGAAGTGAAGCATCGGAATCAAAAACTGGACTCACAGGAGGGGTTCAAATCATAGAAAGTTAGAGAGTCAGTCCTCTTTTACTTAAGTCGGCATTGTGCCTTTTGTATTAAATTCCGATGCAATTTCTGTGTTTCATCGTCAATAAGAAGGTGCAAGGTATACAGTAAACCTGAAGTGAAGCATCGGAATGTAAAACTGGACTCACAGGACAGGTTCAAATCATAGAAAGTGAGAGTGTCAGTCCTCTTGTACTTAAGTCGGCATTGTGCTATTTGTATTAAATTTCGATGCAATATCTGTGTTTCACCGTCAATAAGAAGGTTCAAGGGATACAGTATACCTGAAGTGATGCATAGGAATCTAAAACTGGACTCACAGGAGAGGTTCAAATCATAGAAAGTTATATGGTCAGTCCTCTTTTACTTAAGTCGGCATTGTGCCATTTGTATTAAATTCCGATGCAATTTCTGTGTTTCATCGTCAATAAGAAGGTGCAAGCTAAACAGTGAACCTGAAGTGAAGCATCGGAATCAAAAACTCGACTCACAGGAGAGGTTCAAATCATAGAATGTTAGAGTGTCAGTCCACTTTTACTTAAGTCGACATTGTGCCTTTTGTATTAAATTCGGATGCAATTTCTGTGTTTCATCGTCAATACGAAGGTCCAAGGTATACGGTAGACCTGAAGTGAAGCATCGGATTCTAAAACTGGACTCACAGGAGGGGTCAAATCATAGAAAGTTTTAGAGTCAGTCCTCTTTTACTTAAGTCGGCATTGTGCCTTTTGCATTAAATTCCGATGCAATTTCTGTGTTTCATCGTCAATAAGAAGGTGCAAGCTATACAGTAAACCTGATGTGAAGCATCGGAATCTAAAACTGGACTCACAGGAGAGGTTCAAATCATAGATAGTTAGATTGTCACTCCTCTTGTACTTAAGACTATATTGTGCATTTACTATTAAATTCGGATGCAATTTCTGTGTTTCATCGTCAATAACAATGTCCAAGGGATACCGTAAACCTGAAGTGAAGCATCGGAATCTAAAACTGGACTCACAGGAGAGGTTCAAATCATTGAAAATTAGAGTGCCACTCCTCTTGTACTTCAGTCGGTATTGTGCCTTTTGTATTAAATTCGGATGCAATTTCTGTGTTTCATCGTGAATAAGAAGGTCCAAGGTATACAGTAAACCTGAAGTGAAGCATCGGGTTGTAAAACTGGACTCACAGGAGGGGTTCAAATCATAGAAAGTTAGAGTGTCAGTCCCCTTTTACTTAAGTCGGCATTGTGCTTTTTGTAGTAAATTCCGATGCAATTTCTGTGTTTCATCGTCAATAAGAAGGTCAACGGTATACAGTAAACCTGAAGTGAAGCATCGGTTTCTAAAACTGGACTCACAGGAGGGGTTCAAATCATAGTATGTTAGAGTGTCAGTCCTCTTTTACTTAAGTCGGCATTGTGCCTTTTTTATTAAATTCCGATGCAATTTCTGTGTTCCATCGTCAATACGAAGGTGCAAGGTATACAGTAAACCTAAAGTGAAGCATCGGAATCTAAAACTGGACTCACAGGAGAGGTTCAAATCATAGAAAGTGAGAGTGTCAGTCCTCTTGTACTTAAGTCGGCATTGTGTCTTTTGTATTAAAGTCGGAAGCAATTTCTGTGTTTCATCGTCAATAAGAAGGTCCAAGGGGTACAGTAAACCTTAAGTGAAGCATCGGAATCTAAAACTGGTCTCACAGGAGAGGTTCACATCATAGAATGTTAGAGTGTCAGTCCTGTTTTACTTAAGTCGGCATTGAGCCTTTTGTATTAAATTCCGATGCAATTTCTGTGTTTCATCGTCAATAAGAAGGTCCTAGGGAAACAGTAAACCTGAAGTGAAGCATCGGAATCTAAAACTGGACTCACAGGAAAGGTTCAAATCATAGAATGTTAGAGTGTCAGTCCACTTTTACTTAAGTCGACATTGTGCCTTTTGTATTAAATTCGGATGCAATTTCTGTGTTTCATCGTCAATAAGAAGGTAAACGCTATACAGTAAACCTGAAGTGAAGCTTCGGAAGCAAATACTCGACTCACAGGAGAGGTTCAAATCATAGAAAGTGAGAGTGTCAGTCCTCTTGTATTTAAGTCGGCATTGTGCCCTTTACATTAAATTCGGATGCAATTTCTGTGTTTCATCGTCAATAAGAAGGTCCAAGGGATACAGTAAACCTGACGTGAAGCATCGGAATCCAAAACTGGACTCACAGGAGAGGTTCGAATCATAGAAAGTTAGAGTGTCACTCTTCTTTTACTTAAGACGGTATTGTGCCTTTTGTATTAAATTAGGATGCAATTTCTGTGTTTCATCGTCAATAAGAAGGTCCTAGGGATACAGTAAACCTGAAGTGAAGCATCGGAATCTAAAACTGGACTCACAGGAAAGGTTCAAATCATAGAATGTTAGAGTGTCAGTCCACTTTTACATAAGTCGACATTGTGCCTTTTGTATTGAATTCGGATGCAATTTCTGTGTTTCATCGTCAATAAGAAGGTCCAAGGTATACAGTAAACCTGAAGTGAAGCATCGGATTCTAAAACTGGACTCACAGGAGGGTTTGAAATCATAGAAAGTTAGGGTGTCAGTCCTCTTTTACTTAAGTCGGCATTGTGCCTTTTGTATTAAATTCCGATGCAATTTCTGTGTTTCATCGTCAATAAGAAGGTGCAAGGTATACAGTAAACCTGAAGTGAAGCATCGGAATGTAAAACTGGACCCACAGGACAGGTTCAAATCATAGAAAGTGAGAGTGTCAGTCCTCTTGTACTTAAGTCGGCACTGTGCCATTTGTGTTAAATTTGGATGCAATATCTGTGTTTCACCGTCAATAAGAAGGATCAAGGGATACAGTAAACCTGAAGTGAAGCATAGGAATCTAAATCTAGACTCACAGGAGAGGTTCAATTCATAGAAAGTTAGAGTGTCTGTCCTCATGTACTTAAGTCGGCATTGTGCCTTTTGTATTAAATTCGGATACAAACTCTGTGTTTCATCGTCAATAAGAAGGTCCAAGGGATACAGTAAACCTGAGGTGAAACATCGGAATCTAGAACTGGACTCACAGTAGAGGTTCAAATCATAGAAAGTGAGAGTCTCAGTCCTCTTTTACTTAAGCCGGCATTGTGCCTTTTGTATTAAATTCAGATGCAATTTCTGTGTTTCATCGACAATAAGAAGGTTGAAGGGATACAGTAAACCGGAAGTGAAGCATCTGAATCTAAAACTGGACTCACAGGAGAGTTTCAAATCATAGAAAGGTAGAGTGTCAGTCCTCTTTTAGTTAAGTCGGCATTGTGCCATTTGTATTAAATTCCGATTCAATTTCTAGGTTTCATCGTCAATAAGATGGTGCAAGGTATACAGTAAACCTGAAGTGAAGCATCAGAAACTAAAACAGGACTCACAGGAGAGGTTCAAATCATAGAAAGTGAGAGTGTCAGTCCGCTTGTACTTAAGTCGGCATTATGACATCTGTATTAAATCCGGATGCAATTGCTGTGTTTCATCGTCAATAAGAAGGTCCAAGGGATACAGTAAACCAGAAGTGAAGCATCGAATCTAAAACTGGACTCACAGGAGAGGTTCAAATCATAGGAAGTTAAAGTGTCACTCCTCTTGCACATAAGCCGGTATTGTGCCTCTTGTATTGAATTCGGATGCAATTTCTGTGTTTCATCGTCTATAAGAAGGTGCAACGTATACAGTAAAATTGAAGTGAAGCATCGGAATCTAAAACTGGACTCACAGGAGAGGTTCAACTCATAGAAAGTGAGAGTGTCAGTCCTCTTGTACTTAAGTCGGCAATGTTCCATTTGTATTAAACTCGGATACAATTTCTGTGTTTCATCGTCAATAAGAAGGTCCAAGGGATACAGTAAACCTGAAGTGAAGCATCGGAATCTAAAACTGGACTCACAGGAGGGTTTCAAATCATAGAAAGTTAGAGTGCCACTCCTCTTGTACTTAAGTCGGTATTGTGCCTTTTGTATTAGATTCGGAAGCAATTTCTGTGTTTCATCGTCAATAAGAAGGTCCAAGGGATACTGTAAACCTGAATGAAGCATCCGAATCTAAAACTGGACTCACAGGAGAGGTTCAAATCATAGAATGTTAGAGTGTCAGTCCACTTTTACTTAAGTCGACATTGTGCCATTTGTATTAAATTCGGATGCAATTTCTGTGTTTCATCGTCAATACGAAGGTCCAAGGTATACGGGAAACCTGAAGTGAAGCATCGGATTCTAAAACTGGACTCACAGGAGGGGTTCAAATCATAGAAAGTTAGAGAGTCAGTCCTCTTTTACTTAAGTCGGCATTGTGCCTTTTGTATTAAATTCCGATGCAATTTCTGTGTTTCATCGTCAATACGAAGGTGCAAGGTATACAGTAAACCTGAAGTGAAGCATCGGAATGTAAAAGTGGACTCACAGGACAGGTTCAATGCATAGAGAGTGAGAGTGTCAGTCCTCTTGTACTTAAGTAGGCATTGTGCCGTTTGTATTAAATTTGGATGCAATATCTGCGTTTCACCGTCAATAAGAAGGTTCAAGGGATACAGTATACCTGAAGTGATGCATAGGAATCTAAAACTTGACTCACAGGAGAGATGCAAACCATAGAAAGTGAGAGTGTCAGTCCGCTTGTACTTAAGTCGGTATTGTGGCCTTTGTATTAAATTCGGATGCAATTTCTGTGTTTCATCGTCAATAAGAATGTCCAAGTGATACAGTAAACCTGAAGTGAAGCATCGGAATCTAAAACTGCACTCACGGGAGAGTTTGAAATCATAGGAAGTTACTGTGTCACTCCCCTCGTACTTAAGTCGGTATTGTGCCTTTTGTATTAAATTCGGATGCAGAGTCTGTGTTTCATCGTCAATAAGAAGGTCCAAGGGATACAGTAAACCTGAAGTGAAGCATCGGAATCTAAAACTGGACTCACAGGAGAGGTTCAAATCATAGAGTGTTATATGGTCAGTCCTCTTTTACTTAAGTCGGCATTGTGCCATTTGTATTAAATTCCCATGCAATTTCTGTGTTTCATCGTCAATAAGAAGGTGCAAGGTAAACAGTAAACCTGAAGTCAAGCATCGGAATTTAAAACTCGACTCACAGGAGAGGTTCAAATCATAGAAAGTGAGAGTGTCAGTCCTCTTGTACTTAAGTCGGCATTGTGCCATTTGTATTAAAGTAGGATGCAATTTCTGTGTTTCATCGTCAAAAAGGAGATCCAAGTTATACAGTAAACCTGAAGTGAAGCATCGGATTCTAAAACTGGACTCACAGGAGGGGTTCAAATAATAGAAATTTAGAGTGTCAGTCCTCTTTTACTTAAGTCGGCATTGTGCCTTTTGTATTAAATTCGGATGCAATTTCTGTGTTTGATCGTCAATAAGAAGGTGCAAGGTATACAGTAAACCTGAAGTGAAGCATCGGAATCTAAAACTGGACTCACAGGAGGGTTTCAAATCATAGAAAGTTAGAGTGCCACTCCTCTTGTACTTAAGTCGGTATTGTGCCTTTTGTATTAGATTCGGAAGCAATTTCTGTGTTTCATCGTCAATAAGAAGGTCCAAGGGATACAGTAAACCTGAATGAAGCATCCGAATCTAAAACTGGACTCACAGGAGAGGTTCAAATCATAGAATGTTAGAGTGTCAGTCTACTTTTACTTAAGTCGACATTGTGCCTTTTGTATTAAATTCGGATGCAATTTCTGTGTTTCATCGTCAATACGAAGGTCCAAGGTATACGGGAAACCTGAAGTGAAGCATCGGATTCTAAAACTGGACTCACAGGAGGGGTTCAAATCATAGAAAGTTAGAGAGTCAGTCCTCTTTTACTTAAGTCGGCATTGTGCCTTTTGTATTAAATTCCGATGCAATTTCTGTGTTTCATCGTCAATACGAAGGTGCAAGGTATACAGTAAACCTGAAGTGAAGCATCGGAATGTAAAACTGGACTCACAGGACAGGTTCAATGCATAGAGAGTGAGAGTGTCAGTTCTCTTGTACTTAAGTAGGCATTGTGCCATTTGTATTAAATTTGGATGCAATATCTGCGTTTCACCGTCAATAAGAAGGTTCAAGGGATACAGTATACCTGAAGTGATGCATAGGAATCTAAAACTTGACTCACAGGAGAGATGCAAACCATAGAAAGTGAGAGTGTCAGTCCTCTTGTACTTAAGTCGGTATTGTGGCCTTTGTATTAAATTCGGATGCAATTTCTGTGTTTCATCGTCAATAAGAATGTCCAAGTGATACAGTAAACCTGAAGTGAAGCATCGGAATCTAAAACTGCACTCACGGGAGAGTTTGAAATCATAGGAAGTTACTGTGTCACTCCCCTCGTACTTAAGTTGGTATTGTGCCTTTTGTATTAAATTCGGATGCAGAGTCTGTGTTTCATCGTCAATAAGAAGGTCCAAGGGATACAGTAAACCTGAAGTGAAGCATCGGAATCTAAAACTGGACTCACAGGAGAGGTTCAAATCATAGAAAGTTATATGGTCAGTCCTCTTTTACTTAAGTCGGCATTGTGCCATTTGTATTAAATTCCCATGCAATTTCTGTGTTTCATCGTCAATAAGAAGGTGCAAGGTAAACAGTAAACCTGAAGTCAAGCATCGGAATTTAAAACTCGACTCACAGGAGAGGTTCAAATCATAGAAAGTGAGAGTGTCAGTCCTCTTGTACTTAAGTCGGCATTGTGCCATTTGTATTAAAGTAGGATGCAATTTCTGTGTTTCATCGTCAAAAAGGAGATCCAAGGTATACAGTAAACCTGAAGTGAAGCATCGGATTCTAAAACTGGACTCACAGGAGGGGTTCAAATAATAGAAATTTAGAGTGTCAGTCCTCTTTTACTTAAGTCGGCATTGTGCCTTTTGTATTAAATTCGGATGCAATTTCTGTGTTTGATCGTCAATAAGAAGGTGCAAGGTATACAGTAAACCTGAAGTGAAGCATCGGAATCTAAAACTGGACTCACAGGAGGGTTTCAAATCATAGAAAGTTAGAGTGCCACTCCTCTTGTACTTAAGTCGGTATTGTGCCTTTTGTATTAGATTCGGAAGCAATTTCTGTGTTTCATCGTCAATAAGAAGGTCCAAGGGATACAGTAAACCTGAATGAAGCATCCGAATCTAAAACTGGACTCACAGGAGAGGTTCAAATCATAGAATGTTAGAGTGTCAGTCCACTTTTACTTAAGTCGACATTGTGCCTTTTGTATTAAATTCAGATGCAATTTCTGTGTTTCATCGTCAATACGAAGGTCCAAGGTATACGGGAAACCTGAAGTGAAGCATCGGATTCTAAAACTGGACTCACAGGAGGGGTTCAAATCATAGAAAGTTAGAGAGTCAGTCCTCTTTTACTTAAGTCGGCATTGTGCCTTTTGTATTAAATTCCGATGCAATTTCTGTGTTTCATCGTCAATACGAAGGTGCAAGGTATACAGTAAACCTGAAGTGAAGCATCGGAATGTAAAACTGGACTCACAGGACAGGTTCAATGCATAGAGAGTGAGAGTGTCAGTCCTCTTGTACTTAAGTAGGCATTGTGCCATTTGTATTAAATTTGGATGCAATATCTGCGTTTCACCGTCAATAAGAAGGTTCAAGGGATACAGTATACCTGAAGTGATGCATAGGAATCTAAAACTTGACTCACAGGAGAGATGCAAACCATAGAAAGTGAGAGTGTCAGTCCTCTTGTACTTAAGTCGGTATTGTGGCCTTTGTATTAAATTCGGATGCAATTTCTGTGTTTCATCGTCAATAAGAATGTCCAAGTGATACAGTAAACCTGAAGTGAAGCATCGGAATCTAAAACTGCACTCACGGGAGAGTTTGAAATCATAGGAAGTTACTGTGTCACTCCCCTCGTACTTAAGTTGGTATTGTGCCTTTTGTATTAAATTCGGATGCAGAGTCTGTGTTTCATCGTCAATAAGAAGGTCCTAGGGATACAGTAAACCTGAAGTGAAGCATCGGAATCTAAAACTGGACTCACAGGAGAGGTTCAAATCATAGAAAGTTATATGGTCAGTCCTCTTTTACTTAAGTCGGCATTGTGCCATTTGTATTAAATTCCCATGCAATTTCTGTGTTTCATCGTCAATAAGAAGGTGCAAGGTAAACAGTAAACCTGAAGTCAAGCATCGGAATTTAAAACTCGACTCACAGGAGAGGTTCAAATCATAGAAAGTGAGAGTGTCAGTCCTCTTGTACTTAAGTCGGCATTGTGCCATTTGTATTAAAGTAGGATGCAATTTCTGTGTTTCATCGTCAAAAAGGAGATCCAAGGTATACAGTAAACCTGAAGTGAAGCATCGGATTCTAAAACTGGACTCACAGGAGGGGTTCAAATAATAGAAATTTAGAGTGTCAGTCCTCTTTTACTTAAGTCGGCATTGTGCCTTTTGTATTAAATTCGGATGCAATTTCTGTGTTTGATCGTCAATAAGAAGGTGCAAGGTATACAGTAAACCTGAAGTGAAGCATCGGAATCTAAAACTGGACTCACAGGAGAGGTTCAAATCATAGAAAGTTAGATTGTCACTCCTCTTGTACTTAAGCCTATATTGTGCATTTTGTATTAAATTCGGATGCAATTTCTGTGTTTCATCGTCAATAACAATGTCCAAGGGATATAGTAATCCTAAAGTCAAGCATCGGAATCTAAAACTCGACTCACAGGAGAGGTTCAAATCATAGAAAGTGAGAGTGTCAGTCCTCTTGTACTTAAGTCGGCATTGTGCCATTTGTATTAGAGTAGGATGCAATTTCTGTGTTTCATCGTCAAAAAGGAGATCCAAGGTATACAGTAAACCTGAAGTGAAGCATCGGATCCTAAAACTGGACTCACAGGAGGGGTTCAAATAATAGAAATTTAGAGTGTCAGTCCTCTTTTACTTAAGTCGGCATTGTGCCTTTTGTATTAAATTCGGATGCAATTTCTGTGTTTGATCGTCAATAAGAAGGTCCAAGGTATACAGTAAACCTGAAGAGAAGCATCGGGTTGTAAAACTGGACTCACAGGAGGGGTTCAAATCATAGAAAGTTAGAGTGTCAGTCCTCTTTTACTTAAGTCGGCATTGTGCTTTTTGTAGTAAATTCCGATGCAATTTCTGTGTTTCATCGTCAATAAGAAGGTCAACGGTATACAGTAAACCTGAAGTGAAGTATCGGTTTCTAAAACTGGACTCACAGGAGGGGTTCAAATCAAAGTATGTTAGAGTGTCAGTCCTCTTTTACTTAAGTCGGCATTGTGCCTTTTTTATTACATTCCGATGCAATTTCTGTGTTTCATCGTCAATAAGAAGGTGCAAGGTATACAGTAAACCTAAAGTAAAGCATCGGAATCTAAAACTGGACTCACAGGAGAGGTTCAAATCATAGAAAGTGAGAGTGTCAGTCCACTTTTACTTAAGTCGGCATTGTGCCTTTTGTATTGAATTCGGATGCAATTTCTGTGTTTCATCGTCAATAAGAAGGTCCAAGGTATACAGTAAACCTGAAGTGAAGCATCGGGTTGTAAAACTGGACTCACACTAGGGGTTCAAATCATAGAAAGTTAGAGGGTCTGTCCTCTTTTACTTAAGTCGGCATTCTGCCTCTTGTACTAAATTTCGATGCTATTTCTGTGTTTCATCGTCAATAAGAAGGTCAACGGTATACAGTAAACCGGAAGTGAAGCATCGGATTCTAAAACTGGACTCACAGGAGGGGTTCGAATCATAGTATGTTACAGTGTCAGTCCTCCGTTACTTAAGTCGGCATTGTGCCTTTTTTATTAAATTCCGATGCAATTTCTGTGTTTCATCGTCAATAAGAAGGTGCAAGGTATACAGTAAACCTGAAGTGAAGCATCGGAATCTAAAACAGGACTCACAGGAGAGGTTCAAATCATAGAAAGTGAGAGTGTCAGTCCTCTTGAACTAATGTCGACATTGTGCCTTTTGTATTAAATCGGAAGCAATTTCTGTGTTTCATCGTCAATAAGAAGGTCCAAGGGATACAGTAAACCTTAAGTGAAGCATCGGAATCTAAAACTGGTCTCACAGGAAAGGTTCAAATCATAGAAAGTGAGAGTGTCAGTCCTCTTGTACTTAAGTCGGTATTGTGGCCTTTGTATTAAATTCGGATGCAATTTCTGTGTTTCATCGTCAATAAGAAGGTCCAAGTGATACAGTAAACCTGAAGTGAAGCATCGGAATCTAAAACTGCACTCACGGGAGAGTTTGAAATCATAGGAAGTTACTGTGTCACTCCCCTCGTTTTTAAGTCGGTATTGTGCCTTTTGTATTAAATTCGGATGCAGAGTCTGTGTTTCATCGTCAATAAGAAGGTCCAAGGGATACAGTAAACCTGAAGTGAAGCATCGGAATCTAAAACTGGACTCACAGGAGAGGTTCAAATCATAGAAAGTTAAATTGTCACTCTTGTACTTAAGCCTATATTGTGCATTTTGTATTAAATTCGGATGCAATTTCTGTGTTTCATCGTCAATAACAACGTCCAAGGGATACAGTAATCCTGAAGTCAAGCATCGGAATCTAAAACTCGACTCACAGGAGAGGTTCAAATCATAGAATGAGAGAGTGTCAGTCCTCTTGTACTTAAGTCGGCATTGTGCCATTTGTATTAAAGTAGGATGCAATTTCTGTGTTTCATCGTCAAAAAGGAGATCCAAGGTATACAGTAAACCTGAAGTGAAGCATCGGATTCTAAAACTGGACTCACAGGAGGGGTTCAAATAATTGAAATTTAGAGTGTCAGTCCACCTTTACCTAAGTCGGCATTGTGCCTTTTGTATTAAATTCGGATGCAGAGTCTGTGTTTCATCGTCAATAAGAAGGTCCAAGTGATACAGTAAACCTGAAGTGAAGCATTGGAATCAAAAACTCGACTCACAGGAGAGGTTCAATTCATAGAATGTTAGAGTGTCAGTCCACTTTTACTTAAGTCGACATTGTGTCTTTTGTATTAAATTCGGATGCAATTTCTGTGTTTCATCGTCAATACGAAGGTCCAAGGTATACATTAAACCTGAAGTGAAGCATCGGATTCTAAAACTGGACTCACAGGAGGGGTTCAAATCATAGAAAGTTAGAGAGTCAGTCCTCTTTTACTTAAGTCGGCATTGTGCCTTTTGTATTAAATTCCGATGCAATTTCTGTGTTTCATCGTCAATAAGAAGGTGCAAGGTATACAGTAAACCTGAAGTGAAGCATCGGAATGTAAAACTGGACTCACAGGACAGGTTCAAATCATAGAAAGTGAGAGTGTCAGTCCTTTTGTACTTAAGTCGGCATTGTGCCATTTGTATTAAATTTGGATGCAATATCTGTGTTTCACCGTCAATAAGAAGGTTCAAGGGATACAGTATACCTGAAGTGATGCATAGGAATCTAAAACTAGACTCACAGGAGAGATTCAAACCATAGAAAGTGAGAGTGTCAGTCCTCTTGTACTTAAGTCGGTATTGTGGCCTTTGTATTAAATTCGGATGCAATTTCTGTGTTTCATCGTCAATAAGAAGGTCCAAGTGATACAGTAAACCTGAAGTGAATCATCGGAATCTAAAACTGCACTTACGGGAGAGTTTGAAATCATAGGAAGTTACTGTGTCACTCCCCTCGTACTTAAGTCGGTATTGTGCCTTTTTTATTAAATTCGGATGCAGAGTCTGTGTTTCATCGTCAATAAGAAGGTCCAAGGGATACAGTAAACCTGAAGTGAAGCATCGGAATCTAAAACTGGACTCACAGGAGAGGTTCAAATCATAGAAAGTTATATGGTCAGTCCTCTTTTACTTAAGTCGGCATTGTGCCTTTTGTATTAAATTCCGATGCAATTTCTGTGTTTCATCGTCAATAAGAAGGTGCAAGGTATACAGTAAACCTGAAGTGAAGCATCGGAATGTAAAACTGGACTCACAGGACAGGTTCAAATCATAGAAAGTGAGAGTGTCAGTCCTCTTGTACTTAAGTCGGCATTGTGCCATTTGTATTAAATTTGGATGCAATATCTGTGTTTCACCGTCAATAAGAAGGTTCAAGGGATACAGTATACCTGAAGTGATGCATAGGAATCTAAAACTAGACTCACAGGAGAGATTCAAACCATAGAAAGTGAGAGTGTCAGTCCTCTTGTACTTAAGTCGGTATTGTGGCCTTTGTATTAAATTCGGATGCAATTTCTGTGTTTCATCGTCAATAAGAAGGTCCAAGTGATACAGTAAACCTGAAGTGAATCATCGGAATCTAAAACTGCACTTACGGGAGAGTTTGAAATCATAGGAAGTTACTGTGTCACTCCCCTCGTACTTAAGTCGGTATTGTGCCTTTTTTATTAAATTCGGATGCAGAGTCTGTGTTTCATCGTCAATAACAACGTCCAAGGGATACAGTAATCCTGAAGTCAAGCATCGGAATCTAAAACTCGACTCACAGGAGAGGTTCAAATCATAGAAAGAGAGAGTGTCAGTCCTCTTGTACTTAAGTCGGCATTGTGCCATTTGTATTAAAGTAGGATGCAATTTCTGTGTTTCATCGTCAAAAAGGAGATCCAAGGTATACAGTAAACCTGAAGTGAAGCATCGGATTCTAAAACTGGACTCACAGGAGGGGTTCAAATAATTGAAATTTAGAGTGTCAGTCCACCTTTACCTAAGTCGGCATTGTGCCTTTTGTATTAAATTCGGATGCAATTTCTGTGTTTCATCATCAACAAGAAGGTCCAAGGTATACAGTAAACCTGAAGTGAAGCATCGGGTTGTAAAACTGGACTCACAGGAGGGGTTCAAATCATAGAATGTTAGAGTGTCAGTCCACTTTTACTTAAGAGGCATTGAGCTTTTTGTATTAAATTCCGATGCAATTTCTGTGTTTCATCGTCAATAAGATGGTGCAAGCTATACAGTAAACCTGAAGTGAAGCATTGGAATCAAAAACTCGACTCACAGGAGAGGTTCAATTCATAGAATGTTAGAGTGTCAGTCCACTTTTACTTAAGTCGACATTGTGTCTTTTGTATTAAATTCGGATGCAATTTCTGTGTTTCATCGTCAATACGAAGGTCCAAGGTATACATTAAACCTGAAGTGAAGCATCGGATTCTAAAACTGGACTCACAGGAGGGGTTCAAATCATAGAAAGTTAGAGAGTCAGTCCTCTTTTACTTAAGTCGGCATTGTGCCTTTTGTATTAAATTCCGATGCAATTTCTGTGTTTCATCGTCAATAAGAAGGTGCAAGGTATACAGTAAACCTGAAGTGAAGCATCGGAATGTAAAACTGGACTCACAGGACAGGTTCAAATCATAGAAAGTGAGAGTGTCAGTCCTCTTGTACTTAAGTCGGCATTGTGCCATTTGTATTAAATTTGGATGCAATATCTGTGTTTCACCGTCAATAAGAAGGTTCAAGGGATACAGTATACCTGAAGTGATGCATAGGAATCTAAAACTAGACTCACAGGAGAGATTCAAACCATAGAAAGTGAGAGTGTCAGTCCTCTTGTACTTAAGTCGGTATTGTGGCCTTTGTATTAAATTCGGATGCAATTTCTGTGTTTCATCGTCAATAAGAAGGTCCAAGTGATACAGTAAACCTGAAGTGAATCATCGGAATCTAAAACTGCACTTACGGGAGAGTTTGAAATCATAGGAAGTTACTGTGTCACTCCCCTCGTACTTAAGTCGGTATTGTGCCTTTTTTATTAAATTCGGATGCAGAGTCTGTGTTTCATCGTCAATAAGAAGGTCCAAGGGATACAGTAAACCTGAAGTGAAGCATCGGAATCTAAAACTGGACTCACAGGAGAGGTTCAAATCATAGAAAGTTATATGGTCAGTCCTCTTTTACTTAAGTCGGCATTGTGCCTTTTGTATTAAATTCCGATGCAATTTCTGTGTTTCATCGTCAATAAGAAGGTGCAAGGTATACAGTAAACCTGAAGTGAAGCATCGGAATGTAAAACTGGACTCACAGGAGAGGTTCAAATCATAGGAAGTGAGAGTGTCAGTCCTCATGTACTTAAGTCGGCATTGTGCCATTTATATTAAATTCGGATGCAATATCTGTGTTTGATCGTCAATAAGAAAGTGCAAGGTATACAGTAAACCTGAAGTGAAGCATCGGAATCTAAAACTGGACTCACAGGAGAGGTTCCAATCATAGAAAGTTAGATTGTCACTCCTCTTGTACTTAAGCCTATATTGTGCATTTTCTATTAAATTCGGATGCAATTTCTGTGTTTCATCGTCAATAACAATGTCCAAGGGATACAGTAAACCTGAAGTGAAGCATCGGAATCTAAAACTGGACTCACAGGAGAGGTTCAAATCATAGAAAATTAGAGTGCCACTCCTCTTGTACTTAAGTCGGTATTGTGCCTTTTGTATTAAATTCGGATGCAATTTCTGTGTTTCATCGTCAATAAGAAAATCCAAGGTATACAGTAAACCTGAAGTGAAGCATCGGGTTGTAAAACTGGACTCACAGGAGGGGTTCAAATCATAGAAAGTTAGAGTGTCAGTCCTCTTTTACTTAAGTCGGCATTGTGCTTTTTGTAGTAAATTCCGATGCAGTTTCTGTGTTCCATCGTCAATAAGAAGGTCAACGGCATACAGTAAACCTCAAGTGAAGCATCGGTTTCTAAAACTGGACTCACAGGAGGGGTTCAAATCATAGTATGTTAGAGTGTCAGTCCTCTTTTACTTAAGTCGGCATTGTGCCTTTTTTATTAAATTCCGATGCAATTTCTGTGTTCCATCGTCAATACGAAGGTGCAAGGTATACAGTAAACCTAAAGTGAAGCATCGGAATCTAAAACTGGACTCACAGGAGAGGTTCAAATCATAGAAAGTGAGAGTGTCAGTCCTCTTGTACTTAAGTCGGCATTGTGTCTTTTGTATTAAAGTCGGAAGCAACTTCTGTGTTTAATCGTCAATAAGAAGGTCCAAGGTGTACAGTAAACCTTAAGTGAAGCATCGGAATCTAAAACTGGTCTCACAGGAGAGGTTCACATCATAGAATGTTAGAGTGTCAGTCCTGTTTTACTTAAGTCGGCATTGAGCCTTTTGTATTAAATTCCGATGCAATTTCTGTGTTTCATCGTCAATAAGAAGGTCCTAGGGATACAGTAAACCTGAAGTGAAGCATCGGAATCTAAAACTGGACTCACAGGAAAGGTTCAAATCATAGAATGTTAGAGTGTCAGTCCACTTTTACTTAAGTCGACATTGTGCCTTTTGTATTAAATTCGGATGCAATTTCTGTGTTTCATCGTCAATAAGAAGGTCAACGCTATACAGTAAACCTGAAGTGAAGCTTCGGAAGCAAATACTCGACTCACAGGAGAGGTTCAAATCATAGAAAGTGAGAGTGTCAGTCCTCTTGTATTTAAGTCGGCATTGTGCCCTTTATATTAAATTCGGATGCAATTTCTGTGTTTCATCGTCAATAAGAAGGTCCAAGGGATACAGTAAACCTGACGTGAAGCATCGGAATCCAAAACTGGACTCACAGGAGAGGTTCGAATCGTAGAAAGTTAGAGTGCCACTCTTCTTGTACTTAAGACGGTATTGTGCCTTTGTATTAAATTAGGATGCAATTTCTGTGTTTCATCGTCAATAAGAAGGTCCTAGGGATACAGTAAACCTGAAGTGAAGCATCGGAATCCAAAACTGGACTCACAGGAAAGGTTCAAATCATAGAATGTTAGAGTGTCAGTCCACTTTTACTTAAGTCGACATTGTGCCTTTTGTATTAAATTCGGATGCAATTTCTGTGTTTCATCGTCAATAAGAAGGTCCAAGGTATACAGTAAACCTGAAGTGAAGCATCGGATTCTAAAACTGGACTCACAGGAGGGTTTGAAATCATAGAAAGTTAGGGTGTCAGTCCTCTTTTACTTAAGTCGGCATTGTGCCTTTTGTATTAAATTCCGATGCAATTTCTGTGTTTCATCGTCAATAAGAAGGTGCAAGGTATACAGTAAACCTGAAGTGAAGCATCGGAATGTAAAACTGGACCCACAGGACAGGTTCAAATCATAGAAAGTGAGTGTGTCAGTCCTCTTGTACTTAAGTCGGCATTGTGCCATTTGTATTAAATTTGGATGCAATATCTGTGTTTCACCGTCAATAAGAAGGATCAAGGGATACAGTAAACCTGAAGTGAAGCATAGGAATCTAAATCTAGACTCACAGGAGAGGTTCAATTCATAGAAAGTTAGAGTGTCTGTCCCCTTGTACTTAAGTCGGCATTGTGCCTTTTGTATTAAATTCGGATACAAACTCTGTGTTTCATCGTCAATAAGAAGGTCCAAGGGATACAGTAAACCTGAGGTGAAACATCGGAATCTAGAACTGGACTCACAGTAGGGGTTCAAATCATAGAAAGTGAGAGTCTCAGTCCTCTTTTACTTAAGCCGGCATTGTGCCTTTTGTATTAAATTCGGATGCAATTTCTGTGTTTCATCGACAATAAGAAGGTTGAAGGGATACAGTAAACCGGAAGTGAAGCATCTGAATCTAAAACTGGACTCACAGGAGAGTTTCAAGTCATAGAAAGTTAGAGTGTCAGTCCTCTTTTAGTTAAGTCGGCATTGTGCCATTTGTATTAAATTCCGATTCAATTTCTAGGTTTCATCGTCAATAAGATGGTGCAAGGTATACAGTAAACCTGAAGTGAAGCATCAGAATCTAAAACTGGACTCACAGGAGAGGTTCAAATCATAGAAAGTGAGAGTGTCAGTCCGCTTGTACTTAAGTCGGCATTATGCCATCTGTATTAAATCCGCATGCAATTGCTGTGTTTCATCGTCAATAAGAAGGTCCAAGGGATACAGTAAACCAGAAGTGAAACATCGAATCTAAAACTGGACTCACAGGAGAGGTTCAAATCATAGGAAGTTAAAGTGTCACTCCTCTTGCACATAAGCCGGTATTGTGCCTTTTGTATTGAATTCGGATGCAATTTCTGTGTTTCATCGTCTATAAGAAGGTGCAACGTATACAGTAAAATTGAAGTGAAGCATCGGAATCTAAAACTGGACTCACAGGAGAGGTGCAACTCATAGAAAGTGAGAGTGTCAGTCCTCTTGTACTTAAGTCGGCAATGTTCCATTTGTATTAAACTCGGATACAATTTCTGTGTTTCATCGTCAATAAGAAGGTCCAAGGGATACAGTAAACCTGAAGTGAAGCATCGGAATCTAAAACTGGACTCACAGGAGGGTTTCCAATCATAGAAAGTTAGAGTGCCACTCCTCTTGTACTTAAGTCGGTATTGTGCCTTTTGTATTAGATTCGGAAGCAATTTCTGTGTTTCATCGTCAATAAGAAGGTCCAAGGGATACAGTAAACCTGAATGAAGCATCCGAATCCAAAACTGGACTCACAGGAGAGGTTCAAATCATAGAAAGTTATATGGTCAGTCCTCTTTCACTTAAGTCGGCATTGTGCCATTTGTATTAAATTCCCATGCAATTTCTGTGTTTCATCGTCAATAAGAAGGTGCAAGGTAGACAGTAAACCTGAAGTCAAGCATCGGAATCTAAAACTCGACTCACAGGAGAGGTTCAAATCATAGATAGTGAGAGTGTCAGTCCTTTTGTACTTAAGTCGGCATTGTGCCATTTGTATCAAAGTAGGATGCAATTTCTGTGTTTCATCGTCAAAAAGGAGATCCAAGGTATACAGTAAACCTGAAGTGAAGCATCGGATTCTAAAACTGGACTCACAGGAGAGGTTCAAATAATAGAAATTTAGAGTGTCAGTCCTCTTTTACTTAAGTCGGCATTGTGCCTTTTGTATTAAATTCGGATGCAATTTTTGTGTTTGATCGTCAATAAGAAGGTGCAAGGTATACAGTAAACCTGAAGTGAAGCATCGGAATCTAAAACTGGACTCACAGGAGAGGTTCAAATCATAGAAAGTTAGATTGTCACTCCTCTTATACTTAAGGCTATATTGTGCATTTTGTATTAAATTCGGATGCAATTTCTGTGTTTAATCGTCAATAACAATGTCCAAGGGATATAGTAATCCTGAAGTCAAGCATCGGAATCTAAAACTCGACTCACAGGAGAGGTTCAAATCATAGAAAGTGAAAGTGTCAGTCCTCTTGTACTTAAGTCGGCATTGTGCCATTTGTATTAAAGTAGGATGCAATTTCTGTGTTTCATCGTCAAAAAGGAGATCCAAGGTATACAGTAAACCTGAAGTGAAGCATCGGATCCTAAAACTGGACTCACAGGAGGGGTTCAAAAAATAGAAATTTAGAGTGTCAGTCCTCTTTTACTTAAGTCGGCATTGTGCCTTTTGTATTAAATTCGGATGCAATTTCTGTGATTGATCGTCAATAAGAAGGTCCAAGGTATACAGTAAACCTGAAGTGAAGCATCGGGTTGTAAAACTGGACTCACAGGAGGGGTTCAAATCATAGAAAGTTAGAGTGTCAGTCCTCTTTTACTTAAGTCTGCATTGTGCTTTTTGTAGTAAATTCCGATGCAATTTCTGTGTTTCATCGTCAATAAGAAGGTCAACAGTATACAGTAAACCTGAAGTGAAGCATCGGTTTCTAAAACTGGACTCACAGGAGGGGTTCAAATCAAAGTATAATAGAGTGTCAGTCCTCTTTTACTTAAGTCGGCATTGTGCCTTTTTTATTACATTCCGATGCAATTTCTGTGTTTCATCGTCAATAAGAAAATGCAAGGTATACAGTAAACCTAAAGTGAAGCATCGGAATCTAAAACTGGACTCACAGGAGAGGTTCAAATCATAGAAAGTGAGAGTGTCAGTCCACTTTTACTTAAGTCGGCATTGTGCCTTTTGTATTGAATTCGGATGCAATTTCTGTGTTTCATCGTCAATAAGAAGGTGCAAGGTATACAGTAAACCTGAAGTGAAGCATCGGAATCTAAAACAGGACTCACAGGAGAGGTTCAAATCATAGAAAGTGAGAGTGTCAGTCCTCTTGAACTAATGTCGGCATTGTGCCTTTTGTATTAAATCGGAAGCAATTTCTGTGTTTCATCGTCAATAAGAAGGTCCAAGGGATACAGTAAACCTTAAGTGAAGCATCGGAATCTAAAACTGGTCTCACAGGAAAGGTTCAAATCATAGAATGTTAGAGTGTCAGTCCTCTTTTACTTAAGAGGCATTGAGCTTTTTGTATTAAATTCCGATGCTATTTCTGTGTTTCATCGTCAATAAGAAGGTGCAAGCTATACAGTAAACCTGAAGTGAAGCATCGGAATGAAAAACACGACTCACAGGAGAGGTTCAAATCATAGAATAATAGAGTGTCAGTCCACTTTTACTTAAGCCGACATTGTGTCTTTTGTATTAAATTCGGATGCAATTTCTGTGTTTCATCGTCAATACGAAGGTCCAAGGTATACGGTAAACCTGAAGTGAAGCATCGGATTCTAAAACTGGACTCACAGGAGGGGTTCAAATCATAGAAAGTTAGAGAGTCAGTCCTCTTTTACTTAAGTCGGCATTGTGCCTTTTGTATTAAATTCCGATGCAATTTCTGTGTTTCATCGTCAATAGGAAGGTGCAAGGTATACAGTAAACCTGAAGTGAAGCATCGGAATGTAAAACTGGACTCACAGGACAGGTTCAAATCATAAAAAGTGAGAGTATCAGTCCTCTTGTACTTAAGTCGGCATTGTGCCTTTTGTATTAAATTTGGATGCAATATCTGTGTTTCACCGTCAATAAGAAGGTTCAAGGGATACAGTATACCTGAAGTGATGCATAGGAATCTAAAACTAGACTCACAGGAGAGATTGAAACCATAGAAAGTGAGAGTGTCAGTCCTCTTGTACTTAAGTCGGTATTGTGGCCCTTGTATTAAATTCGGATGCAATTTCTGTGTTTCATCGTCAATAAGAAGGTCCAAGTGATACAGTAAACCTGAAGTGAAGCATCGGAATCTAAAACTGCACTCACTGGAGAGTTTGAAATCATAGGAAGTTACTGTGTCACTCCCCTCGTACTTAAGTCGGTATTGTGCCTTTTGTATTAAATTCGAATGCAGAGTCTGTGTTTCATCGTCAATAAGAAGGTCCAAGGGATACAGTAAACCTGAAGTGAAGCATCGGAATCAAAAACTGGACTCACAGGAGAGGTTCAAATCATAGAAAGTTATATGGTCAGTCCTCTTTTACTTAAGTCGGCATTGTGCCATTTGTATTAAATTCCCATGCAATTTCTGTGTTTCATCGTCAATAAGAAGGTGCAAGGTAAACAGTAAACCTGAAGTCAAGCATCGGAATCTAAAACCCGACTCACACGAGAGGTTCAAATAATAGAAAGTGAGAGTGTCAGTCCTCTTGTACTTAAGTCGGCATTGTGCCATTTGTATTAAAGTAGGATGCAATTTCTGTGTTTCATCGTCAAAAAGGAGATCCAAGGTATACAGTAAACCTGAAGTGAAGCATCAGATTCTAAAACTGGACTCACAGGAGGGGTTCAAATAATAGAAATTTAGAGTGTCGGTCCTCTTTTACTTAAGTCGGCATTGTGCCTTTTGTATTAAATTCGGATGCAATTTCTGTGTTTGATCGTCAATAAGAAGGTGCAAGGTATACAGTAAACCTGAAGTGAAGCATCGGAATCTAAAACTGGACTCACAGGAGAGGTTCGAATCATAGAAAGTTAGATTGTCACTCCTCTTGTACTTAAGCCTATATTGTGCATTTTGTATTAAATTCGGATGCAATTTCTGTGTTTCATCGTCAATAACAACGTCCAAGGGATACAGTAATCCTGAAGTCAAGCATCGGAATCTAAAACTCGACTCACAGGAGAGGTTCAAATCGAAGAAAGTGAGAGTGTCAGTCCTCTTGTACTTAAGTCGGCATTGTGCCATTTGTATTAAAGTAGGATGCAATTTCTGTGTTTCATCGTCAAAAAGGAGATCCAAGGTATACAGTAAACCTGAAGTGAACCATCGGATTCTAAAACTGGACTCACAGGAGGGGTTCAAATAATTGAAATTTAGAGTGTCAGTCCACCTTTACTTAAGTCGGCATTGTGCCTTTTGTATTAAATTCGGATGCAATTTCTGTGTTTCATCATCAACAAGAAGGTCCAAGGTATACAGTAAACCTGAAGTGAAGCATCGGGTTGTAAAACTGGACTCACAGGAGGGGTTCAAATCATAGAAAGTTAGAGTGTCAGTCCTCTTTTACTTAAGTCGGTATTGTGCTTTTTTGTAGTAAATTCCGATGCAATTTCTGTGCATCATCGTCAACAAGAAGGTCAACGGTATATAGTAAACCTGAAGTGAAGCATCGGTTTCTAAAACTGGACTCACAGGAGGGGTTCAAATCATAGTATGTTAGAGTGTCAGTCCTCTTTTACTTAAGTCGGCATTGTGCCTTTTTTATTAAATTCCGATGCAATTTCTGTGTTTCGTCGTCAATAAGAAGGTGCAAGGTATACAGTAAACCAAAAGTGAAGCATCGGAATCTAAAACTGGACTCACAGGAGAGGTTCAAATCATAGAAAGTGAGAGTGTCAGTCCTCTTGTACTTAAGTCGGCATTGTGTCTTTTGTATTAAATTCGGAAGCAATTTCTGTGTTTCATCGTCAATAAGAAGGTCCAAGGGGTTACAGTAAACCTTAAGTGAAGCATCGGAATCTAAAACTGGTCTCACAGGAGAGGTTCAAATCATAGAATGTTAGAGTGTCAGTCCTCTTTTACTTAAGTCGGCATTGAGCCTTTTGTATTAAATTCCGATGCAATTTCTGTGTTTCATCGTCAATAAGAAGGTGCAAGCTATACAGTAAACCTGAAGTGAAGCTTCGGAAGCAAATACTCGACCCACAGGAGAGGTTCAAATCATAGAAGTGAGAGTGTTAGTCCTCTTGTATTTAAGTCGGCAATGTGCCATTTATATTAAATTCGGATGCAATTTCTGTGTTTCATCGTCAATAAGAAGGTCCAAGAGATACAGTAAACCTGAAGTGAAGCATCGGAATCCAAAACTGGACTCACAGGAGAGGTTCAAATCATAGAAAGTTAGAGTGTCACTCCTCTTGTACTTAAGACGGTATTGTGCCTTTTGTATTAAATTAGGATGCAATTTCTGTGTTTCATCGTCAATAAGAAGGTCCAAGGGATACAGTAAACCTGAAGTGAAGCATCGGAATCTAAAACTGGACTCACAGGAGAGGTTCAAATCATAGAATGTTAGAGTGTCAGTCCACTTTTACTTAAGTCGACATTGTGCATTTTGTATTAAATTCGGATGCAATTTCTGTGTTTCATCGTCAATAAGAAGGTCCAAGGTATACAGTAAACCTGAAGTGAAGCATCGGATTCTAAAACTGGACTCACAGGAGGGTTTGAAATCATAGAAAGTTAAGGTGTCAGTCCTCTTTTACTTAAGTCGGCATTGTGCCTTTTGTATTAAGTTCCGATGCAATATCTGTGTTTCATCGTCAATGAGAAGGTGCAAGGTATACAGTAAACCTGAAGTGAAGCATCGGAATGTAAAACTGGACTCACAGGACAGGCTCAAATCATAGAAAGTGAGAGTGTCAGTCCTCTTGTACTTAAGTCGGCATTGTGCCATTTGTATTAAATTTGGATGCAATATCTGTGTTTCACCGTCAATAAGAAGGATCAAGGGATACAGTAAACCTGAAGTGAAGCATAGGAATCTAAAACTAGACTCACAGGAGAGGTTCAATACAAAGAAAGTTAGAGTGTCTGTCCTCTTGTACTTAAGTCGGCATTGTGCCTTTTGTGTTAGATTCGGATACAAACTCTGTGTTTCATCGTCAATAAGAAGGTCCAAGGGATACAGTAAACCTGAGGTGAAACATCGGAATCTAGAACTGGACTCACAGTAGAGGTTCAAATCATAGAAAGTGAGAGTCTCAGTCCTCTTTTACTTAAGCCGGCATTGTGCCTTTTGTATTAAATTCGGATGCAATTTCTGTGTTTCATCGACAATAAGAAGGTTGAAGGGATACAGTAAACCGGAAGTGAAGCATCTGAATCTAAAACTGGACTCACATTACAGTTTCAAATCATAGAAAGTTAGAGTGTCAGTCCTCATTTAGTTAAGTCGGCATTGTGCCATTTGTATTAAATTCCGATTCAATTTCTGTGTTTCATCGTCAATAAGAAGGTGCAAGGTATACAGTAAACCTGAAGTGAAGCATCGGAATGTAAAACTGGACTCACAGGACAGGTTCAAATTATAGAAAGTGAGAGTGTCAGTCCTCTTGTACTTAAGTCGGCATTGTGCCATTTGTATTAAATTTGGATGCAATATCTGTGTTTCACCGTCAATAAGAAGGTTCAAGCGATACAGTATACCTTAAGTGTTGCATAGGACTCTAAAACTAGACTCACAGGAGAGGTTCAAACCATAGAAAGTGAGAGTGTCAGTCCTCTTGTACTTAAGTCGGTATTGTGGCCTTTGTTTTAAATTCGGATGCAATTTCTGTGTTTCATCGTCAATAAGAAGGTCCAAGGGATACAGTAAACCTGAAGTCAAGCATCGGAATCTAAAACTCGACTCACAGGAGAGGTTCAAATCATAGAAAGTGAGAGTGTCAGTCCTCTTGTACTTAAGTCGGCATTGTGACATTTGTATTAAAGTAGGATGCAATTTCTGTGTTTCATCGTCAAAAAGGAGATCCAAGGTATACAGTAAACCTGAAGTGAAGCATCGGATTCTAAAACTGGACTCACAGGAGAGGTTCAAATCATAGAAAGTGAGAGTGTCAGTCCTCTTGTACTTAAGTCGGCATTGTGTCTTTTGTATTAAATTCGGAAGCAATTTCTGTGTTTCATCGTCAATAAGAAGGTCCAAGGGGTACAGTAAACCTTAAGTGAAGCATCGGAATCTAAAACTGGTCTCACAGGAGAGGTTCAAATCATAGAATGTTAGAGTGTCAGTCCTCTTTTGCTTAAGTCGGCATTGAGCCTTTTGTATTAAATTCCGATGCAATTTCTGTGTTTTAGCGTCAATAAGAAGGTGCAAGCTATACAGTAAACCTGAAGTGAAGCTTCGGAAGCAAATACTCGACTCACAGGAGAGGTTCAAATCATAGAAAGTGAGAGTGTCAGTCCTCTTGTATTTAAGACGGCATTGTGCCATTTATATTAAATTCGGATGCAATTTCTGTGTTTCATCGTCAATAAGATGGTCCAAGGGATACAGTAAACCTGAAGTGAAGCATCGGAATCCAAAACTGGACTCACAGGAGAGGTTCAAATCATAGAAAGTTAGAGTGTCACTCCTCTTGTACTTAAGACGGTATTGTGCCTTTTGTATTAAATTAGGATGCAATTTCTGTGTTTAATCGTCAATAATAAGGTCCAAGGGATACAGTATACCTGAAGTGAAGCATCGGAATCTAAAACTGGACTCACAGGAGAGGTTCAAATCATAGAATGTTAGAGTGTCAGTCCACTTTTACTTAAGTCGACATTGTGCATTTTGTATTTAATTCGGATGCAATTTCTGTGTTTCATCGTCAATAAGAAGGTCCAAGGTATACAGTAAACCTGAAGTGAAGCATCGGATTCTAAAACTTGACTCACAGGAGGGTTTGAAATCATAGAAAGTTAAGGTGTCAGTCCTCTTTTACTTAAGTCGGCATTGTGCCTTTTGTATTAACTTCCGATGCAATTTCTGTGTTTCATCGTCAATGTGAAGGTGCAAGGTATACAGTAAACCTGAAGTGAAGCATCGGAATGTGAAACTGGACTCACAGGACGGGTTCAAATCATAGAAAGTGAGAGTGTCAGTCCTCTTGTACTTAAGTCGGCATTGTGCTTTTTGCATTAAATTTGGATGCAATATCTGTGTTTCACCGTCAATAAGAAGGATTAAGGGATACAGTAAACCTGAAGTGAAGCATAGGAATCTAAAACTAGACTCACAGGAGGGGTTAAATACATAGAAAGTTAGTGTGTCTGTCCTCTTGTACTTAAGTCGGCATTGTGCCTTTTGTATTAAATTCGGATACAAACTCTGTGTTTCATCGTCAATAAGAAGGTCCAAGGGATACAGTAAACCTGAGGTGAAACATCGGAATCTAGAACTGGACTCACAGTAGAGGTTCAAATCATAGAAAGTGAGAGTCTCAGTCCTCTTTTACTTAAGCCGGCATTGTGCCTTTTGTATTAAATTCGGATGCAATTTCTGTGTTTCATCGACAATAAGAAGGTTGAAGGGATACAGTAAACCAGAAGTGAAGCATCTGAATCTAAAACTGGACTCACATTACAGTTTCAAATCATAGAAAGTTAGAGTGTCAGTCCTCTTTTAGTTAAGTCGGCATTGTGCCATTTGTATTAAATTCCGATTCAATTTCTGTGTTTCATCGTTAATAAGATGGTGCAAGGTATACAGTAAACCTGAAGTGAAGCATCAGAATCTAAAATTGGACTTACAGGAGAGGTTCAAATCATAGAAAGTGAGAGTGTCAGTCCGCTTGTACGTAAGTCGAAATTATGCCATCTGTATTAAATCCGGATGCAATTGCTGTGTTTCATCGTCAATAAGAAGGTCCAAGGGATACAGTAAACCAGAAGTGAAGCATCGAATCTAAAACTGGACTCACAGGAGAGGTTCAAATCATAGGAAGTTATAGTGTCACTCCTCTTGCACATAAGCCGGTATTGTGCCTTTTGTATTGAATTCGGATGCAATTTCTGTGTTTCATCGTCAATAAGAAGGTGCAACGTATACAGTAAAATTGAAGTGAAGCATCGGAATCTAAAACTGGACTCACAGGAGAGGTTCAACTCATAGAAAGTGAGAGTGTCAGTCCTCTTGTACTTAAGTCGGCAATGTTCCATTTCTATTAAACTCGGATACAATTTCTGTGTTTCATCGTCAATAAGAAGGTCCAAGGGATACAGTAAACCTAAAGTGAAGCATCGGAATCTAAAACTGGACTCACAGGAGAGGTTCAAATCATGGAAAGTTAGAGTGCCACTCCTCTTGTACTTAAGTCAGTATTGTGCCTTTTGTATGAGATCCGGAAGCAATTTCTGTGTTTCTTGGTCAATCAGAAGGTCCAAGGGATACATTAAACCTGAATGAAGCATCGGAATCTAAAACTGGACTCACAGGAGAGGTTCAAATCATAGAATGTTAGAGTGTCAGTCCACCTTTACTTAAGTCGGCATTGTGCCTTTTGTATTAAATTCGGATGCTATTTCTGTGTTTCGTCGTCAATAAGAAGGTCCAACGTATACAGTAAACCTGAAGGGAAGCATCGGGTTGTAAAACTGGACTCACAGGAGGGGTTCAAATCATAGAAAGTTAGAGTGTCAGTCCTCTTTTACTTAAGTCGGCATTGTGCTTTTTGTAGTAATTTCCGATGCAATTTCTGTGTTTCATCGTCAATAGGAAGGTCAACGGTATACAGTAAACCTGAAGTGAAGCATCGGAATCTAAAACTGGACTCACAGGAGAGGTTCAAGTCATAGAAAGTGAGAGTGTCAGTCCTCTTGTACTTATGTAGGCATTGTGTCTTTTGTATTAAATTCGGAAGCAATTTCTGTGTTTCATCGTCAATAAGAAGGTCCAAGGGGTACAGTTAACCGGAAGTGAAGCATCGGAATCTAAAACTGGACTCACAGGAGAGGTTCAAATCATAGAATGTTATACCGTCAGTCCACTTTTACTTAAGTCGCCATTGTGCCTTTTGTATTAAATTCGGATGCAATTTCTGTGTTTCATCGTCAATAAGAAGGTCCAAGGTATACAGTAAACCTGAAGTGAAGCATCGGATTCTAAAACTGGACTCACAGGAGGGTTTGAAATTATAGAAATTTAGGGTGTCAGTCCTCTTTTACTTAAGTCGGCATTGTGCCTTTTGTATTAAATTCCGATGCAATTTCTGTGTTTCATCGTCAATAAGAAGGTGCAAGGTATACAGTAAACCTGAAGTGAAGCATCGGAATGTAAAACTGGACTCACAGGACAGGTTCAAATCATAGAAAGTGAGAGTGTCTGTCCTCTTGTACTTAAGTCGGCATTGTGCCTTTTGTATTAAATTCGGATACAAACTCTGTGTTTCATCGTCAATAAGAAGGTCCAAGGGATACAGTAAACCTAAGGTGAAACATCGGAATCTAGAACTGGACTCGCAGTAGAGGTTCAAATCATAGAAATTGAGAGTCTCAGTCCTCTTGCACTTAAGTCGTCATTGTGCCTTTTGTATTAAATTCGGATGCAATTTCTGTGTTTCATTGTCAATAAGAATGTCCAAATGATACAGTAAACCTGAAGTGAAGCATCGGAATCTAAAACTGGTCTCACAGGAGAGGTTCAAATCATAGAATGTTAGAGTGTCAGTCCTCTTTTAATTTAGTCGGCATTGTGCCTCATGTATTAAATTCGGATGCAATTTCTGTGTTTCGTCGTCAATAAGAAGGTCCAAGGGATACAGTTAACCAGAAGTGAAGCATCGGATTCTAAAACTAGACTCTCAGGAGAGGTCAAATCATAGAAAGTTAGAGTGTCAGTCCACTTGTGCTTAAGTCGGCATTGAGCCATTTGTATTAAATTCCGATGCAATTTCTGTGTTTCATCGTCAATAAGAAGGTCCAAGGTATACAGTAAACCTGAAATGAAGCATCGGAATCTAAAACTGGACTCACAGGAGAGGTTCAAATCATAGAAAGTGAGAGTGTCAGTTCTCTTGTACTTAAGTCGGCATTGTGCCATTTGTATTAAATTCGGATGCAATTTCTGTGTTTCATCGTCAATGAGAAGGTCCAGGGGATACAGTAACCTGAAGTGAAGCATCGGAATCTAAAACTAGACTCACAGGAGAGGTTCAAATCATAGAAAGTTAGAGTGTCTGTCCTCTTGTACTTAATTCGGCATTGTTAATTTTGTATTAAATTCGGATGCAATTTCTGTGTTTCATCGTTAATAAGAACGTCAAAGGGATACAGTAATCCTGAAGTGAAGCATCGGAATCTAAAACTGGACTCACAGGAGAGGTTCAAATCATAGAACGTTAGAGTGTCACTCCCCTTGTACTTAAGTCGGTATTGTGACCTTTGTATTAAATTCGGATGCAATTTCTGTGTTTCATCGTCAACAAGAAGGTCCAAGGGATACAGTTAACCTGAAGTGAAGCATCGGAATCTAAAACTGGCCTCACAGGAGAGGTTCAAATCAGAGAATGTTAGAGTGTCAGTCCACTTTTACTTAAGACGACATTGTGCCTTTTGTATTAAATTCGGATGCAATTTCTGTGTTTCATCGTCAATATGAAAGTCCAAGGTATACAGTAAACCTGAAGAGAAGCATCGGATTCTAAAACTATACTCACAGGAGGAGTTCAAATCATAGAAAGTTAAAGTGTCAGTCCTCGTTTACTTAAGTCGGCATTGTGCCTTTTGTATTAAATTCCGATGCAATTTCTGAGTTTCATCGTCAATAAGAAGGTGCAAGGTATACAGTAAACCTAAAGTGAAGCATCGGAATCTAAAACTGGACTCACAGGAGAGGTTCAAATCATAGAAAGTGAGAGTGTCAATCCTCTTGTACTTAAGTCGGCATTGTGCTATTTGTATTAAATTCGGATGCAATTTCAGTGTTTCATCGTCAATAAGAAGGTCCAAGGGATACAGTAAACCTGAAGTGAAGCATCGGAATCTAAAACTGGACTCACAGGAGCGGTTCAAATCATAGAATGGTAGAGAGTCAGTCATCTTTTACTTAAGTCAGCATTGTGCCTTTTGTATTAAATTCGGATGCTATTTATGTGTTTCATCGTCAATAAGAAGGTCCAAATGAGACAGTAAACCTGAAGTGAAGCATCTAAAACTAAAACTGGAATCACAGGAGATGTTCAAATCATAGAAAGTTAGAGTGTCAGTCCTCTTTTAGTTAAGTCGGCATTGTGCCTTTTGTATTGATTTCGGATGCAATTTATGTGTTTCATCGTCAATAAGAAGGTGCAACGTAAACAGTAAAATTGAAGTGAAGCATCGGAATCTAAAACTTGACTCACAGGAGAGGTTCAACTTATAGAAAGTGAGAGTGTCAGTCCTCTTGTACTTAAGTCGGCAATATTCGATTTGTATTAAAGTCGGATACAATTTCTGTGTTTCATCGTCAATAAGAAGGTCCAAGTGATACAGTAAACCTGAAGTGAAGCAACGGAATCTAAAACTGGACTCACAGGAGAGGTTCAAATCATAGAAAGTTAGAGTGCCACTCCTCTTGTACTTAAGTCGGTATTGTGCCTTTTGTATTAGATTCGGAAGCAATTTCTGTGTTTCATGGTCAATAAGAAGGTCCAAGGGATACAGTAAACCTGAATGAAGCATCGGAATCTAAAACTGGACTCACAGGAGAGGTTCAAATCATAGAATGTTAGAGTGTCAGTCCACTTTTACTTAAGTCGGCATTGTGCCTTTTGTATTAAATTCGGATGCAATTTCCGTGTTTCATCGTCAATAAGAAGGGCCAAGGTATACAGTAAACCTGAAGTGAAGCATCGGGTTGTAAAACTGGACTCACAGGAGGGGTTCAAATCATAGAAAGTTAGAGTGTCAGTCCTCTTTTACTTAAATGGGCATTGTGCTTTTGTAGTAAATTCCGATGCAATTTCTGTGTTTCATCGTCAATAAGAAGGTGCACGGCATACAGTAAACCTAAAGTGAAGCTTCGGAATCTAAAACTGGACTCACAGGAGAGGTTCAAATCATAGAAAGTGAGAGTGTCAGTCCTCTTGTACTTAAGTCGGCATTGTGCCTTTTGTATTAAATTCGGAAGCAATTTCTGTGTTTCATCGTCAATAAGAAGGTCCAAGGGATACAGTAAACCTTAAGTGAAGCATCGGAATCTAAAACTGGACTAACAGGAGAGGTTCAAATCATAGAAAGTTAGAGTGTCACTCCTCTTGTACTTAAGACGGTATTGTGCCTTTTGTATTAAATTAGAATGCAATTTCTGTGTTTCATCGTCAATAAGAAGGTCCAAGGGATACAGTAAACCTGAAGTGAAGCATCGGAAACTAAAACTGGACTCACAGGAGAGGTTCAAATCATAGAATGTTAGAGTGTCAGTCCACTTTTACTTAAGTCGACATTGTGCCTTTTGTATTAAATTCGGATGCAATTTCTGTGTTTCATCGTCAATAAGAAGGTCCAAGGTATACAGTAAACCTGAGGTGAAACATCGGAATCTAGAACTGGACTCACAGTAGAGGTTCAAATCATAGAAAGTGAGAGTCTCAGTCCTCTTGTACTTAAGTCGTCATTGTGCCTTTTGTATTAATTCGGATGCAATTTCTGTGTATCATCGTCAATAAGAAGGTCCAAATGTTACAGTAAACCTGAAGAGAAGCATTGGAATCTAAAACTGGTCTCACAGGAGAGGTTCAAATCATAGAATGTTAGAGTGTCAGTCCTCTTTTAATTAAGTCGGCATTGTGCCTCTTGTATTAAATTCGGATACAATTTCCGTGTTTCATCGTCAATAAGAAGGTCCAAGGGATACAGTAAACCTGAAGTGAAGCATCGGAATCTAAAACTAGACTCTCAGGAGAGGTTCTAATCATAGAAAGTTAGAGTGTCAGTCCTCTTGTGCTTAAGTCGGCATTGTCCCATTTGTATTAAATTCCGATGCAATTTCTGTGTTTCATCGTCAATAAGAAGGTCCAAGGTATACAGTAAACCTGAAGTGAAGCATCGGAATCTAAAACTGGACTCACAGGAGAGGTTCAAATCATAGAAAGTGAGAGTGTCAGTTCTCTTGTACTTAAGTCGGCATTGTGCCATTTGTATTAAATTCGGATGCAATTTCTGTGTTTCATCGTCAATGAGACAGTCCAGGGGATACAGTAAACCTGAATTGAAGCATCGGAATCTAAAACTGGACTCACAGGAGATGTTTAAATCATAGAAAGTTAGAGTGCCTGTCCTCTTGTACTTAAGTCGGCATTGTTCCTTTTGTATTAAATTCGGATGCAATTTCTGTGTTTCATCGTCAATAAGTAGGTCCAAGTGATACAGTAAACCTGACGTGAAGCTTCGGAATCTAAAACTGCACTCACAGGAGAGATTCAAATCATAGAAAGTTAGAGTGTCACTCCTCTCGTACTTAAGTAGGTATTGTGCCTTTTGTATTAAATTCGGATGCAATTTCTGTGTTTCATCGTCAATAAGAAGGTCCAAGGGATACAGTAAACCTTAAGTGAAGCATCTGAATCTAAAACTGGACTCACAGGAGAGGTTAAATCATAGAAAGTGAGAGTGTCAGTCCTCTTGTACTTAAGACGGCATTGTGCCTTTTGTATTAAATTCGGATGCAATATCTGTGTTTCATCGTCAATAAGAAGGTTTCAAGGATACAGTAAACCGGAAGTGCAGCATCTGAATCTAAAACTGGACTCACAGGAGATGTTCAAATTACAGAAAGTTAGAGTGTCAGTCCTCTTTTAGTTAAGTCGGCATTGTGCCATTTGTATTAAATTCCGATTCAATTTCTGTGTTTCATCGTCAATAAGATGGTGGAAGGTATACAGTAAACCTGAAGTGAAGCATCAGAATGTAAAACTGGACTCACAGGAGAGGTTCAAATCATAGAAAGTGAGAGTGTCAGTCCGCATGTACTTAAGTCGGCATTATGCCATCTGTATTAAATCCGGATGCAATTTCTGTGTTTCATCGTCAATAAGAAGGTCCAAGGGATACAGTAAACGAGAAGTGAAGCATCGAATCTAAAACTGGACTCACAGGAGAGGTTCAAATCATAGAAAGTGAGAGTGTCACACCTCTTGCACATAAGCCGGTATTGTGCCTTTTGTATTGAATTCGGATGCAATTTCTGTGTTTCATCGTCAATAAGAAGGTGCAACGTATACAGTAAAATTGAAGTGAAGCATCGGAATCTAAAACTGGACTCACAGGAGAGGTTCAACTCATAGAAAGTGAGAGTGTCAGTCCTCTTGGACTTAAGTCGGCAATGTTCCATTTGTATTAAACTCGGATACAATTTCTGTGTTTCATCGTCAATAAGAAGGTCCAAGGGATACAGTAAACCTGAAGTGAAGCATCGGAATCTAAAACTGGACTCACAGGAGAGGTTCAAATCATAGAAAGTTAGAGTGCCACTCCTCTTGTACTTAAGTCTGTATTGTGCCTTTTGTATTAGATTCGGAAGCAATTTTTGTGTTTCATGGTCAATAAGAAGGTCCAAGGGATACAGTAAACCTGAATGAAGCATCGGAATCTAAAACTGGACTCACAGGAGAGGTTCAAATCATAGAATGTTAGAGTGTCAGTCCACTTTTACTTAAGTCGGCATTGTGCCTTTTGTATTAAATTCGGATGCAATTTCTGTGTTTCATCGTCAATAAGAAGGGCCAAGGTATACAGTAAACCGGAAGTGAAGCATCGGGTTGTAAAACTGGACTCACAGGAGGGGTTCAAATCATAGAAAGTTAGAGTGTCAGTCCTCTTTTACTTAAATGGGCATTGTGCTTTTTGTAGTAAATTCCGATGCAATTTCTGTGTTTCATCGTCAATAAGAAGGTGCAAGGTATACAGTTAACCTAAAGTGAAGCTTCGGAATCTAAAACTGGACTCACAGGAGAGGTTCAAATCATAGAAAGTGAGAGTGTCAGTCCACTTGTACTTAAGTCGGCATTGTGCCTTTTGTATTAAATTCGGAAGCAATTTCTGTGTTTCATCGTCAATAAGAAGGTCCAAGGGATACAGTAAACCTGAAGTGAAGCATCGGAATCTAAAACTGGACTCACAGGAGAGGTTCAAATCATAGAATGTTAGAGTGTCAGTCCACTTTTACTTAAGTCGACATTGTGCCTTTTGTATTAAATGCGGATGCAATTTCTGTGTTTCATCGTCAATACGAAGGTCCAAGGTATACGGTAAACCTGAAGTGAAGCATCGGTTTCTGAAACTGGACTCACAGGAGGGGTTCAAATCATAGAAAGTTAGAGAGTCAGTCCTCTTTTACTTAAGTCGGCATTGTGCCTTTTGTATTAAATTCCGATGCAATTTCTGTGTTTCATCGTCAATAAGAAGGTGCAAGGTATACAGTAAACCTGAAGTGAAGCATCGGAATGTAAAACTGGACTCACAGGACAGGTTCAAATCATAGAAAGTGAGAGTGTCAGTCCTCTTGCACTTAAGTCTGCATTGTGCCATTTGTGTTAAATTTGGATGCAATATCTGTGTTTCACCGTCAATAAGAAGGTTCCAGGGATACAGTAAACCTGAAGTGAAGCATAGGAATCTAAAACTAGACTCACAGGAGAGGTTCAAACCATAGAAAGTGAGAGTGTCAGTCCTCTTGTACTTAAGTCGGTATTGTGGCCTTTGTATTAAATTCGGATGCAATTTCTGTGTTTCATCGTCAATAAGAAGGTGCAAGGTAAACAGTAAACCTGAAGTCAAGCATCGGAATCTAAAACTCGACTCACAGGAGAGGTTCAAATCATAGAAAGTCAGAGTGTCAGTCCTCTTGTACTTAAGTCGGCATTGTGCCATTTGTATTAAAGTAGGATGCAATTTCTGTGTTTCATCGTCAAAAAGAAGATCCAAGGTATACAGTAAACCTGAAGTGAAGCATCGGATTCTAAAACTGGACTCACAGGAGGGGTTCAAATAATAGAAAGTTTGAGTGTCAGTCCTCTTTTACTGAAGTCGGCATTGTGCCTTTTGTATTAAATTCGGATGCAATTTCTGTGTTTGATCGTCAATAAGAAGGTGCAAGGTATACAGTAAACCTGAAGTGAAGCATCGGAATCTAAAACTGGACTCACAGGAGAGGTTCAAATCATAGAAAGTTAGATTGTCACTCCTCTTGTACTTAAGCCTATATTGTGCTTTTTGTATTAAATTCGGATGCAATTTCTGTGTTTCATCGTCAATAACATTGTCCAAGGGATACAGTAAACCTGAAGTGAAGCATCGGAATCTAAAACTGGACTCACAGGAGAGGTTCAAATCATAGAAAGTTAGAGTGCCACTCCTCTTGTACTTAAGTCGGTATTGTGCCTTTTGTATGAGATCCGGAAGCAATTTCTGTGTTTCTTGGTCAATAAGAAGGTCCAAGGGATACATTAAACCTGAATGAAGCATTGGAATCTAAAACTGGACTCACAGGAGATGTTCAAATCATAGAATGTTAGAGTGTCAGTCCACCTTTACTTAAGTCGGCATTGTGCCTTTTGTATTAAATTCGGATGCAATTTCTGTGTTTCATCGTCAATAAGAAGGTCCAAGGTATACAGTAAACCTGAAGGGAAGCATCGGGTTGTAAAACTGGACTCACAGGAGGGGTTCAAGTCATAGAAAGTGAGAGTGTCAGTCCTCTTGTACTTATGTCGGCATTGTGTCTTATGTATTAAATACGGAAGCAATTTCTGTGTTTCATCGTCAATAAGAAGGTCCAAGGGGTACAGTAAACCTAAAGTGAAGCATCGGAATCTAAAACTGGACTCACAGGAGAGGTTCAAATCATAGAATGTTATAGTGTCAGTCCACTTTTACTTAAGTCGGCATTGTGCCTTTTGTATTAAATTCGGATGCAATTTCTGTGTTTCATCGTCAATAAGAAGGTCCAAGCTATACAGTAAACCTGAAGTGAAGCATCGGTTTCTAAAACTGGACTCACAGGAGGGTTTGAAATCATAGCAAGTTAGGGTGTCAGTCCTCTTTTACTTAAGTCGGCATTGTGCCTTTTGTATTAAATTCCGATGCAATTTCTGTGTTTCATCGTCAATAAGAAGGTGCAAGGTATACAGTACACCTGAAGTGAAGCATCGGAATCTAAAACTGGTCTCACGGGAGAGGTTCAAATCATAGAATGTTAGAGTGTCAGTCCTCTTTTAATTAAGTCGGCATTGTGCCTCTTGTATTAAATTCCGATGCAATTTCTGTGTTTCATCGTCAATAAGAAGGTCCAAGGTATACAGTAAACCTGAAATGAAGCATCGGAATCGAAAACTGGACTCACAGGAGAGGTTCAAATCATAGAAAGTGAGAGTGTTAGTTCTCTTGTACTTAAGTCGGCTTTGTGCCATTTGTATTAAATTCGGATGCAATTTCTGTGTTTCATCGTCAATGAGAAAGTCCAGGGGATACAGTGACCTGAAGTGAAGCATCGGAATCTAAAACTGGACTCACAGGAGATGTTCAAATTACAGAAAGTTAGAGTGTCAGTCCTCTTTTAGTTAAGTCGGCATTGTGCCATTTGTATTAAATTCCGATTCAATTTCTGTGTTTCATCGTCAATAAGATGGTGGAAGGTATACAGTAAACCTGAAGTGAAGCATCAGAATGTAAAACTGGACTCACAGGAGAGGTTCAAATCATAGAAAGTGAGAGTGTCAGTCCGCATGTACTTAAGTCGGCATTATGCCATCTGTATTAAATCCGGATGCAATTTCTGTGTTTCATCGTCAATAAGAAGGTCCAAGGGATACAGTAAACGAGAAGTGAAGCATCGAATCTAAAACTGGACTCACAGGAGAGGTTCAAATCATAGAAAGTGAGAGTGTCACACCTCTTGCACATAAGCCGGTATTGTGCCTTTTGTATTGAATTCGGATGCAATTTCTGTGTTTCATCGTCAATAAGAAGGTGCAACGTATACAGTAAAATTGAAGTGAAGCATCGGAATCTAAAACTGGACTCACAGGAGAGGTTCAACTCATAGAAAGTGAGAGTGTCAGTCCTCTTGGACTTAAGTCGGCAATGTTCCATTTGTATTAAACTCGGATACAATTTCTGTGTTTCATCGTCAATAAGAAGGTCCAAGGGATACAGTAAACCTGAAGTGAAGCATCGGAATCTAAAACTGGACTCACAGGAGAGGTTCAAATCATAGAAAGTTAGAGTGCCACTCC
Organism: Schistocerca piceifrons; assembly: GCF_021461385.2. Taxonomy (NCBI): domain Eukaryota; kingdom Metazoa; phylum Arthropoda; class Insecta; order Orthoptera; family Acrididae; genus Schistocerca; species Schistocerca piceifrons. The sequence continues at coordinate 937,454,204 of NC_060149.1, forward strand.
TCTTGTACTTAAGTCTGTATTGTGCCTTTTGTATTAGATTCGGAAGCAATTTTTGTGTTTCATGGTCAATAAGAAGGTCCAAGGGATACAGTAAACCTGAATGAAGCATCGGAATCTAAAACTGGACTCACAGGAGAGGTTCAAATCATAGAATGTTAGAGTGTCAGTCCACTTTTACTTAAGTCGGCATTGTGCCTTTTGTATTAAATTCGGATGCAATTTCTGTGTTTCATCGTCAATAAGAAGGGCCAAGGTATACAGTAAACCGGAAGTGAAGCATCGGGTTGTAAAACTGGACTCACAGGAGGGGTTCAAATCATAGAAAGTTAGAGTGTCAGTCCTCTTTTACTTAAATGGGCATTGTGCTTTTTGTAGTAAATTCCGATGCAATTTCTGTGTTTCATCGTCAATAAGAAGGTGCAAGGTATACAGTTAACCTAAAGTGAAGCTTCGGAATCTAAAACTGGACTCACAGGAGAGGTTCAAATCATAGAAAGTGAGAGTGTCAGTCCACTTGTACTTAAGTCGGCATTGTGCCTTTTGTATTAAATTCGGAAGCAATTTCTGTGTTTCATCGTCAATAAGAAGGTCCAAGGGATACAGTAAACCTGAAGTGAAGCATCGGAATCTAAAACTGGACTCACAGGAGAGGTTCAAATCATAGAATGTTAGAGTGTCAGTCCACTTTTACTTAAGTCGACATTGTGCCTTTTGTATTAAATGCGGATGCAATTTCTGTGTTTCATCGTCAATACGAAGGTCCAAGGTATACGGTAAACCTGAAGTGAAGCATCGGTTTCTGAAACTGGACTCACAGGAGGGGTTCAAATCATAGAAAGTTAGAGAGTCAGTCCTCTTTTACTTAAGTCGGCATTGTGCCTTTTGTATTAAATTCCGATGCAATTTCTGTGTTTCATCGTCAATAAGAAGGTGCAAGGTATACAGTAAACCTGAAGTGAAGCATCGGAATGTAAAACTGGACTCACAGGACAGGTTCAAATCATAGAAAGTGAGAGTGTCAGTCCTCTTGCACTTAAGTCTGCATTGTGCCATTTGTGTTAAATTTGGATGCAATATCTGTGTTTCACCGTCAATAAGAAGGTTCCAGGGATACAGTAAACCTGAAGTGAAGCATAGGAATCTAAAACTAGACTCACAGGAGAGGTTCAAACCATAGAAAGTGAGAGTGTCAGTCCTCTTGTACTTAAGTCGGTATTGTGGCCTTTGTATTAAATTCGGATGCAATTTCTGTGTTTCATCGTCAATAAGAAGGTGCAAGGTAAACAGTAAACCTGAAGTCAAGCATCGGAATCTAAAACTCGACTCACAGGAGAGGTTCAAATCATAGAAAGTCAGAGTGTCAGTCCTCTTGTACTTAAGTCGGCATTGTGCCATTTGTATTAAAGTAGGATGCAATTTCTGTGTTTCATCGTCAAAAAGAAGATCCAAGGTATACAGTAAACCTGAAGTGAAGCATCGGATTCTAAAACTGGACTCACAGGAGGGGTTCAAATAATAGAAAGTTTGAGTGTCAGTCCTCTTTTACTGAAGTCGGCATTGTGCCTTTTGTATTAAATTCGGATGCAATTTCTGTGTTTGATCGTCAATAAGAAGGTGCAAGGTATACAGTAAACCTGAAGTGAAGCATCGGAATCTAAAACTGGACTCACAGGAGAGGTTCAAATCATAGAAAGTTAGATTGTCACTCCTCTTGTACTTAAGCCTATATTGTGCTTTTTGTATTAAATTCGGATGCAATTTCTGTGTTTCATCGTCAATAACATTGTCCAAGGGATACAGTAAACCTGAAGTGAAGCATCGGAATCTAAAACTGGACTCACAGGAGAGGTTCAAATCATAGAAAGTTAGAGTGCCACTCCTCTTGTACTTAAGTCGGTATTGTGCCTTTTGTATGAGATCCGGAAGCAATTTCTGTGTTTCTTGGTCAATAAGAAGGTCCAAGGGATACATTAAACCTGAATGAAGCATTGGAATCTAAAACTGGACTCACAGGAGATGTTCAAATCATAGAATGTTAGAGTGTCAGTCCACCTTTACTTAAGTCGGCATTGTGCCTTTTGTATTAAATTCGGATGCAATTTCTGTGTTTCATCGTCAATAAGAAGGTCCAAGGTATACAGTAAACCTGAAGGGAAGCATCGGGTTGTAAAACTGGACTCACAGGAGGGGTTCAAGTCATAGAAAGTGAGAGTGTCAGTCCTCTTGTACTTATGTCGGCATTGTGTCTTATGTATTAAATACGGAAGCAATTTCTGTGTTTCATCGTCAATAAGAAGGTCCAAGGGGTACAGTAAACCTAAAGTGAAGCATCGGAATCTAAAACTGGACTCACAGGAGAGGTTCAAATCATAGAATGTTATAGTGTCAGTCCACTTTTACTTAAGTCGGCATTGTGCCTTTTGTATTAAATTCGGATGCAATTTCTGTGTTTCATCGTCAATAAGAAGGTCCAAGCTATACAGTAAACCTGAAGTGAAGCATCGGTTTCTAAAACTGGACTCACAGGAGGGTTTGAAATCATAGCAAGTTAGGGTGTCAGTCCTCTTTTACTTAAGTCGGCATTGTGCCTTTTGTATTAAATTCCGATGCAATTTCTGTGTTTCATCGTCAATAAGAAGGTGCAAGGTATACAGTACACCTGAAGTGAAGCATCGGAATCTAAAACTGGTCTCACGGGAGAGGTTCAAATCATAGAATGTTAGAGTGTCAGTCCTCTTTTAATTAAGTCGGCATTGTGCCTCTTGTATTAAATTCCGATGCAATTTCTGTGTTTCATCGTCAATAAGAAGGTCCAAGGTATACAGTAAACCTGAAATGAAGCATCGGAATCGAAAACTGGACTCACAGGAGAGGTTCAAATCATAGAAAGTGAGAGTGTTAGTTCTCTTGTACTTAAGTCGGCTTTGTGCCATTTGTATTAAATTCGGATGCAATTTCTGTGTTTCATCGTCAATGAGAAAGTCCAGGGGATACAGTGACCTGAAGTGAAGCATCGGAATCTAAAACTAGACTCACAGAAGAGGTTCAAATCATAGAAAGTTAGAGTGTCTGTCCGTGATACAGTAAACCTGAAGTGAAGCTTCGGAATCTGAAACTGCACTCACAGGAGAGTTTCAAATCATAGAAAGTTAGAGTGTCACTCCTCTCGTACTTAAGTAGGTATTGTGCCTTTTGTATTAAATTCGGATGCAATTTCTGTGTTTCATCGTCAATAAGAAGGTCCAAGGGATACAGTAAACCTTAAGTGAAGCATCGGAATCTAAAACTGGTCTCACAGGAGAGGTTCAAATCATAGAATGTTAGAGTGTCAGTCCTCTTGTACTTAAGACGGTCTTGTGCTTTTGTATTGAATTCGGATGCTATTTCTCTGTTTCATCGTCAATAAGAAGGTCCTAGGGATACAGTAAACCTGAAGTGAAGCATAGGAATGTAAAACTTCACTCACAGCAGAGGTTCAAATCATAAAAAGTTAGAGTGTCAGTCCACTTTTACTTAAGACGACATTGTGCCTTTTGTAATAAATTCGGATGCAATTTCTGTGTTTCATCGTCAATAAGAAGGTCCAAGGTATACAGTAAACCTTAAAAGAAGCATCGGATTCTAAAACTGGACACACAGGAGAGGTTCAAATCATAGAAAGTTAAAGTGTCAGTCCTCGTTTACTTAAGTCGGCATTGTGCCTTTTGTATTAAATTCCGATGCAATTTCTGTGTTTCATCGTCAATAAGAAGGTCCAAGGGATACAGTAAACCTGAGGTGAAGCATCAGAATCTAAAACTGGACTCACAGGAGAGGTTCAAATCATAGAATGTTAGAGTGTCAGTCCACTTTTACTTAAGTCGACATTGTGCCTTTTGTATTAAATTCGGATGCAATTTCTGTGTTTCATCGTCAGTAAGAAGGTCCAAGGTATACAGTAAACCTGAAGTGAAGCATCGGGATCTAAAACTGGACTCACAGGAAGGTTCAAATCATAGAAAGTTAGAGTGTCAGTCCTCTTTTACTTAAGTCGGCATTGTGCCATTTGTATTAAATTCCCATGCAATTTCTGTGTTTGATCGTCAATAAGAGGGTGCAAGGGATACAGTAAACCTCAAGTGAAGCATCAGAATCTAAAACTCGACCCACAGGAGTGGTTCAAATCATAGAAAGTGAGAGTGTCCGTCCTCTTGTACTTAAGTCGGCATTGTGCCATTTGTATTTAATTCGGATGCAATTTCTGTGTTTCATCGTTAATAAGAACGTCCAAGGGATACAGTAATCCTGAAGTGAAGCATCGGAATCTAAAACTGGACTCACAGGAGAGGTTCAAATCATAGAACGTTAGAGTGTCACTCCCTTGTACTTAAGTCGGTATTGTGACCTTTGTATTAAATTCGGATGCAATTTCTGTGTTTCATCGTCAATATGAAGGTCCAAGGGATACAGTTAACCTGAAGTGAAGCATCGGAATCTAAAACTGGACTCACAGGAGAGGTTCAAATCAGAGAATGTTAGAGTGTCAGTCCACTTTTACTTAAGACGACATTGTGCCTTTTGTATTAAATTCGGATGCAATTTCTGTGTTTCATCGTCAATATGAAGGTCCAAGGTATACAGTAAACCTGAAGTGAAGCATCGGATTCTAAAACTGGACTCACAGGAGGAGTTCAAATCATAGAAAGTTAAAGTGTCAGTCCTCGTTTACTTAAGTAGGCATTGTGCCTTTTGTATTAAATTCCGATGCAATTTCTGAGTTTCATCGTCAATAAGAAGGTGCAAGGTATACAGTAAACCTAAAGTGAAGCATCGGAATCTAAAACTGGACTCACAGGAGAGGTTCAAATCATAGAAAGTGAGAGTGTCAGTCCCCTTGTACTTAAGTCGGCATTGTGCCATTTGTATTAAATTCGGATGCAATTTCAGTGTTTCATCGTCAATAAGATGGTCCAAGGGATACAGTAAACCTGAAGTGAAGCATCGGAATCTATAACTGGACTCACAGGAGCGGTTCAAATCATAGAATGGTAGAGTGACAGTCCTCTTTTACTTAAGTCAGCATTGTGCCTTTTGTATTAAATTCGGATGCAATTTCTGTGTTTCATCGTCAATAAGAAGGTCCAAATGATACAGTAAACCTGAAGTGAAGCATCTAAAACTAAAACTGGACTCACAGGAGATGTTCAAATCATAGAAAGTTAGAGTGTCAGTCCTCTTTTAGTTAAGTCGGCATTGTGCCTTTTGTATTGAATTCGGATGCAATTTCAGTGTTTCATCGTCAATAAGAAGGTGCAAGGTATACAGTAAACCTAAAGTGAAGCTTCGGAATCTAAAACTGGACTCACAGGAGAGGTTGAAATCATAGAAAGTGAGAGTGTCAGTCCTCTTGTACTTAAGTCGGCATTGTGCCTTTTGTATTAAATTCGGAAGCAATTTCAGTGTTTCATCGTCAATAAGAAGGTCCAAGGGATACTGTAAACCTTAAGTGAAGCATCGGAATCCAAAACTGGACTAACAGGAGAGGTTCGAATCATAGAAAGTTAGAGTGTCACTCCTCTTGTACTTAAGACGGTATTGTGCCTTTTGTATTAAATTAGAATGCAATTTCTGTGTTTCATCGTCAATAAGTAGGTCCAAGTGATACAGTAAACCTGAAGTGA